>NC_140931.1:156872508-157237508 GCF_014529385.1 Adiantum capillus-veneris
AGAATCTAAAGTATGGTAGACCTAGAGTGCTCTTACACATCAACAAACAAAAAAGTCCAAATTTCTTCTCATTAACTTTGATAAACATACATTCGTGAACAACTTCCAATGGGTAGTGCGGTCATAGTTCTTACATCCATTTCATGACATGGTATGCTCATGGGGTGACCTATCACATAAAAAAATCTTTGGTGGGGGTACCCTCATGTTAGGAAAGGGTGTGTTGCTGATGAAAAGCTATTGTATTGTCCTAGTAAGGATCTCTCCATGTTAGCATAATGATTTTTGGTATAGTGGGAGCCACATTGTTTGAGGAGAGCTTTGTGCCATCGTAAAAGCTTTGTGTTATTCCAGTTCCTTGAGCCATTCTTGCAAACAACACCACTCAACTAGCATAGTAAGAGGTCACCTTGTATCATGACGCGTTAGAGACATGTTCTTCAAACAAAGACATGTATGAATTCAACATTTGCAAGCTGTATAATAAAGACACTTGTTAAGTACACTTGTTAAGTTTATGCTGTACAAATTTGCAAGTATTTCCATCCAATAATCCTAAAATGTCATTAGGATGAGATTTACCACCTCATAATAAGCATTGGAGATTTGAAGAACCTACGTGCAAGATATAAGAAAGAAGGTTGTTTTAGAGAAAAAGTGGTGACACTTGACCTCTCTAACCTGCAACCTTTCACTACTTGTGTACAAAAGCAACCTTTTTGCTAAGCACTACAAAACAAGTAGAGGCAACACCTTAGACTTCAAAGTCTGTGATAAGAAGAACACAACCAAAAGGAAGAAGTATATTGTTACCTTGCACCAGGGGGTGTTTCTTTTAAATATATGATGGTATTGGGAAGCTTCATAATGTACACATCCTTTTCTTGTAATTGTTGTTGGAGAGTTTCAACCTCCCTCTTGGAAGAGGCAATACTGTCTTGTAATGCCACTCTTTTGAGCCAAAGAGCTTGACATTTGTGCATCCAACAAATGCAAAGATGTACCTGCACCCATACATAACCAATTGCAATAGTTTAACAAGCATACTTCTCTCCTTTCAAGATATTGAAGAACCATCAACATTCGTCTCACCGATGGTACGACGTTCCTAGGATGACCTCTGCTCACCCTCACGTGTGTGGACTTCGTTGCAAACGCCGCTGACAAGTAAATATGTACGCTTTTTTTGTGCGGAGTACATGGTGGTGGAGGCATACAATTTTTGATGTCTGTGAGCACCATGGCAGTTGTTGCGTGAGGAAGCAAAGGATCAAAAGAGAGAGGGGGAAGGGAGAGGGAGAAACATGGGAGGAGAGAAGGGGGCAGGAGGAGAGAGGGAGAGAGAGGGGAGGAGGAGGAGAAAAGGGAGTAGGGAGGGAGGAGAGAAGAGGGAGAGAGGAGGGAGGGAGAGGAGAGGGTGAGAGGAGAGAACAAAGGTTTTTTTTTAGGGGGGATTTTTTTTTGAGAAGTGGACTTTCAGTGTTTGTAGGTTTAAAAAAAAGTCAAAAAATGATTTTTTCATATGTATATATGTTGGGGTGAAGTTTTAAGTAAAAAATAAGTTTTTTTTTTTGAAAAAAAAGTCAAATTTTGGCTCTTAGTGACCCACGTTTTTGCTGATGTGGCCACACTCCTTTACTCCCTTCACTTTCAAAAAGCTAGAGAGAGAAAGTGACCTCTTAGGTCTACATCCTACATGTGTCTAAAAAAAAGGCTAGAAAAGCCTACTCAAAACTAGCTTCTTGAATGCCCTTGTCCCCTTAACCCTATACAACATTAGTCTTAATCCCTAAAAATTAGGATTCCTTACAAGGCCCATGCAAGGTCCATATTTCTCCTAATGGGTTGCATTGGATTATCGACCACCTAATCTCTCAGGCCATTAAATTGTGCTTGGCCTCTTCCTCTACCAAACAACGGATAGATACCACCTCTTTCTCTCGGCAGATGAGAACAATTCAATGCATAATGTTCTTCTTCTCCAAAATTATAGCACCTGCTAGGCAACGTCCTTGCCTTGTCCCTTGCTCCTCTTGGTTTTCCTCTATCCATTACACTCAGTCACAACTCTTGCATTCCTCAAAAAAATCATGTACAGTTTTCTACACCTCGGCTCCCATGGTTCTCCTTATGCATAGCATCCCTTGGACTGTGTGGTTGAGTAGGAACCATTTCTTCATGGCCCGACACACCTTGCTCAATCTTCTTCTTGATTTTCTTGCTCTTCGCCTTTGCACTGCCATTGCACCCTTATAATTCCTTGAGCTTTCAAAGTCTACCTTTTCTCTCACTTTAGAATGTAGGCATGCCATGAGCTTGTCCAATTTGAAGTAATCACCATTAGCCAACTGCATGGCTTTGCTGCTAACTCCGCCCAGCAAGCTTCAAAAAAATCCAAAAATAAAACAACTTCTTTACTTACATCTTGTTTGAGCACCTTCACTTTGGCATCCATCTGGACTAAGGACGCTTGTTTGCCAAAATCATGTAAGGACCACGCCTATAGAGCCGGTCAAGCAAGCCTTGGCTCACCTTCCAATCCTTTGTACAACACTTTCACTTTACCCCACATTACGAGCAAAAAAGTACGCAACTTGTTGTCCTCGTTGGGTATCCACAGTGGCAACATATATAGCTCAAAATTTGTAATCCACTCGTCTAGACTCTCTTCACCTGTAAAAATCGGACCATACCTCCAGGACACCATCTTAACCAATGCAAAAACGTGTTCTTCTTCACCAAATCATAAGCAATAAGCATGCTCCTTAGAGGGGGCACCAAAAGATGGAAAGGGGGAAGGGGGTACACACCCAAAACACAAAATTTGTGCCTCTCTAAAGCCCAAGGTAAACACAACATCTCAATCCACTAGGATCCACCTTCAAAATCCACACTATCTCACTTGCATACGCTTGTTTCAACACACCAATGCACGCACATGCTCCACGGGAAGCTTCATCACACGTCACACACCCAATACCTCTATTCCACATCGCTAACATATGCAAATCTCTCTCTCTCTCTCTCTCTCTCTCTCTCTCTCTCTCTCTCTCTCTCTCTCTCTCTCTCTCTCTCTCTCTCTCTCTGCATACAGGAACCTCGGTTTGGGGTTGCACTCAACCACACCGCAACCGAAAACATAGGCAAAGTACATGAGCAAAAGAAGGGAGGGGGAGCGGTGAATCGACACATAGAGAAAAACCTCCTCGTTACTTGCTTCAAGAAACTGCTTGGCAAAAGGCCCCTTTTAAAATTTTGAAAACCCCTCTTATATGGAGGCTTCATTTACAAAAAAAAAAGGTGGGTTTTCTTCACCCGTTCAACTCAAAGGAGCCCCCTTTTTTGAATTTGGACTCATTTGACATCCATTTAGAACTTTGGATAGGATGCTAACACCTCAACTCTCTCTCTCTCTCTCTCTCTCTCTCTCTCTCTCTCTCTCTCTCTCTCTCTCTCTCTCTCTCTCTCTCTCTCTCTCTCTCTACCACTTGAGAGTCATGGCACCGGGACAACCCTCTTGGTGCATGCCTTCTCTCCAATAAAAGTATTGGCCGTTTTGAAGGCCCATGGGCATGGCCCCTTATCTGGCCTGCCATGCCATCACCCACCTCGTGGAGCACCATCACCCAAAGGCCCACCGACAATGCTAGTGCGTGCACACATGCAGCACCCAAAGGGCCGCCAACACCGGATGTCATATCCATCCTTGCTAGAGCTCCAAGGGAGAGCTCTCCCTTTGTGACACTTTGCAAGGGTTATACACCCCAACCTTTATACCACTAATTCCCTACTCTCCACAGTGCATGTAGGATATACCGTGCACCATGTGGCCTCCGTTGAAGCTCCTCACTTCAAAGGCATCCAAAATTCCTTAAAATTCTCAAAAAGATTGGTAAAAATTGATCCCCCCCCCCCCCCCCCCCCCCCCCACTTCAGGGTCTTGCAGTTCTCTGCTCACCCACCCAATTGATGAGCTATAAACTCCCACCAAAGTACCTAGTTTTTTTAACTGTGAGCTCCTACACCTTGGCTCCCTTTTGATTTTGACAATCCCACCAATCGAGGACGTAGAAAATGAAAAAAAACCATCTGGAATTGCACTGCCGCCAACTAAACCAAAATTCAACCAATCATAGCTCATTGGCCGGGCATCCAACTAACAAGTGATCACTCTCATGCTAAGCACTAGCCCTGCAACCCTTGTCGAGCTTCCAAAGATAATTGATGGCACATTTACCCAAGCAAGAAATTTGGCCCAAAACTAGACCTCGTCAATCTTTCATTTGCATTAGGGGAAGTTTGAGGTCTCTTTTTTGCCTTTTAATGTTTAGAGAAAGAGTGTTCTAAGACAATAAGGGGAGGGCTTCCATCACGGAATCTTCTTTTTGATAATTTCAGTTGATGTCTTAAAATGAATTTTCTTTGAGGCTCAATATGAGGTAGCTTTCAAGTACATGTTCCTTTTACCTCAAAAAAGTCTCTTTCACAGGCCCAAAAGATTTTGAATCTTCTCACAGTCTGCTTTCCCCTCCTTTTCCCACCCCTCTTCATCTCACTTCCCCTTCCCTCCTCTTCTTGTTTTCCTCTATTCACCTTCATCTACTCTACATCTTATTCTTCTCTAGCAATGGATTCCACCTGATCCAAATTCCCTACCACATCCATTGAATCCATCAAAACTTATGCCACATTAGATGAGCACAATCAATGGTTTCCAATATCTATATCCAAAGGTAGTTGGATTATAATGCAGCAGAGTAGGAGAAGAAAATTTTCATCCAAAAATCCATTTTTGTCATGATGGAAAGGGAGAGTGAAGGAATTTTGACTAGTTGGAGCCAAGAAAACTGTGAAAGAGATTTTGGTGCAGCATGTTTACATGCACAAGGAGATTCATCTACAACCCAAAAGCTCAAATCTTCATCTATACAGAGCTAATTGTAATTATTTCACACTTCTCGTCTTATTTGTTGTTCTCTACATGATTGTGGTTTTTGTTTCTCTACTATGCTTATTATAGACCTATCTCCCTCAAGCATAGAGGAATGGAAACTAGTGGAGTGTGTCATAGATATTTTAAATGTCTGGCATGCATCCATTGGTGAAGAGATCTACAAAGGTAGAACACATGGCTCTCTGGCAGAAAGAAGGATATTATTCTATGATCATTTTTATGTCCCCCCCAAAATCTATGAGAGATTGGGGCACTGTCACCAAGGTTGCACTACCTAGTTTTAGAAGTGGAGAATGGCCATTGCCAAGATCTATAACAAGTGAAAGATATAGGTGAAAGATCTTCTTTGAGATCCAAAAATGTATAAAGGCCAACATTGCAAGCAAGCTGAGTAGAGTTTCAATGTTTATGCCCATCATTGTCTTCGTAAACTTTTTGCAAAGCTTGATATGAAAGTCTCTAGAATAATGATGTCACCTAAGTGCTTAGAAAGTGAAGATATGTTAGAATTTTTGGATGAGGGTTGGAGTCAAAAAACAGTGAATGGGGCTCTTTGCAAAGTGCAATCTAGATCCATTTCCTGTAAATACATTATCCATACCCAAAACTTTATTATTTATTTTTTTATAGTCAATGGCATCATGTGGGGGAGGGGGGAGGGGGGGGGGGGGGGGACTTGGTTCCTTTAGATCAAAACATGGATGATTTCAATGAGAACCCCATTCAGAACATTGATGTGTGGATGAACAATGAACACTTGGCAACATTGAAGATAAGGTCCTAGTGCTCATTGCAACAAGTGAGGCACAACCTACACAATGAGGAGATAAATTTACATTCGACTTTTTCTATTCAGATAGCAGGAAGGAAGGTATGTAAATAATAGTTTCTTTTTTTATGGAATAAATCTTGTGTGAACTATTCTTACTTTTTCTGTGTGATTGTAGGTCTTGAGGAGAATTGAGTAGAATTTTTTATGCCAAGGTGTGCTAGAAGGGGTAGTAAATTTTCTTCCAAGCTAAAGCCGTTGTTGGCCGACTGCCAAGCCTCACCATATTGATGCTAGCAAAGCAAGAACCACAAACATAAAATGTCAATCCGTGGGATGTAGCTGACCTGACTAGTGCATGGAGGCTACAAGAGATAGCTAATCTCTTAGAAAACCCAAGTCTAAGCCGCTCATACCTATCTTAGTTTTAAATGTGTGTCAGACATCAAAAGCCACTTTCATTGCCACTAGCTTGATTCGATGATTTAGCATAGCTATGAGTCTCTGAATGCAACAAAACTTTATGCCTAGCAAGAGCAGAGTATCCTTAATGCTCTCGTATACTCAAATTTCATTTTTTATACTCTAACAAAATTGTACCTAAGATAAACATCCTATGTTAGGTCAGTCAGTTTTGGTAGCCAAAGCACTCTACAGCTTCTTCTTATTCCTAAGGTCAAAAACGAGTTTTGGTGCGTGTATTATGCATAGGAAGCAAAATCATCTTGTATACAACAATAGACTCACGTTGAGCTTCTATAGCAAACGCTTACTTTCATTATTCAAAAACTTAGGTTTTTAATTACAAAAGTTGGCTTCTATACCTTAGCCAAGGTTCAAAGAATGGTTTCCTAGCTATTTGGGCTCAATACAAAGCTTAAAAACTACATACAATTACAAACTTGGAGGCTCTCAACCCCTCTAGAGTTTTTGACAATCAATGAAAATTACAGTGGCTTCCGGGACTTTGTGGGATTTCTCAGTAATATAAAGGGGTTTAATACAATCAAGTGACTTTAAAAAATGAATGGTGTCCCTTTTGATGATCTTTCTCTGACTCTTGTTAGTTGAGCACCTTACATTCCCCCTCTCCTTGCCTGTGTTGTTCTCATGACACAACTACTTAGGGTACTAAGTAGTGGTTGGGCTTCCTTTGCCGCTATCCTTTGTGCGTGATGCTTGAGAGCTTGTTGGTATTTGAGACGAAGTTCTTTATCTTCAGTAAGCATAAACTACATGGTTAATTTATTTCTTTGCTCAAGTGCGGGGTAGCTAGCAAATCTCGCTCACAGATTCATGACGTCAAGGCCAAAGATCTTGGACCGATAAGTGAAGAAGCCCGTGTAGAATGCTTCTTCAAATGTCTGGACATAGTAGGATGGTAGAAACATCACCCTATCATAGAATCCATGGAGCACTTCTTTGGAGGGCTTGCATGATAAATCATAGCGTAATCCCTTCGCGCCTTCGTGAAAGGACATCCATGGTGCATCTGTTTGCTCTTCACAGTGAAAAGTCTTCAAGCAGGTTAGGAGCATTTTTGCAATCTTTACCAACATGATGCATGCTAAATCCAAAATTTTGCAAAGCAGTTGAATGGTCGAGGATAATGTTTCCACCATGTATATTTATGTGGGTTGTTTATTTGAAGGTGGTGGAAACTTGAGGTAGTTGAGCCAAGTCAACCGCTTTTGCTTGAGGAGAGAATGTTGTTGCCAAATTCTGACTCTTGGTACCGGGCATTGCACAAGATCTTATTTAATATGATTTGGCACATTTGTATACAAAATAAGATACCTGGGGTGCCGATTTAGCTATATCTCCCGCCATTTGGGATGTGCCAGTGTTGGGTTGGCTTGGAAATCCTTGAGTAGTCTCTCTTTGATTTGAAGTACTTCAAACTTTATGAGGGGAAAGGGTAGAGCTTGCTAATGCCATGCCTCATTGATACCTGATGGTGGGAGGAGGTTAACATTGATGGAATGCAGTATCCGATCTTCTCACTACATGGCTTTCTTCCAGATGGTCTCTATCTCCTCTTCCAGTTGCTTCTTTGATGCCGCTTCTTCCTCAGCAGTTAAGCTTTTTGGTTGAGTGAAGGGTCCAGCTTCATCATGAGAAACAAACATTGGCCATGTTGAACCTTTCATCTGAGAGCCGCATTTCATTAGGAAGAGAATGGAGTCTAGGAGGGCCTCTTTATTTGGAAGTTTAAGGAAGTCAAACCTTTAGTATTAAGAAAGTAATCAAAGGACAGCTTTTAATAGGCAAAACGACTAGTTTATTTGAATTCAAAGTTTCCCCCAAAATGGAATTTAAAATCTAGTGGGTAAAACCATATCATGCAGCATATCTATGGAAAGAGCTTGATGTGTAGATTGCACATCAATGATGTCCACTCAAATCGGAGATCGTATGTAGGAGTTATGGAAGGCCAAAAATCATAAAATTGTTCACCTTCTTTTTGGGGGGAAAGTGCATCCTTTGACCACTCTTACACATCTCTTACACATCCACCATTCTTGCACACATGGTGTAAACCTATTCGTCAAAATGTTAATCACCTCCATAAGCTCATGGCAAATGAATAGGCCCTCCTACACCCCATCCTCTTCTTAATGTGCTTATACAAACTATGGAGCTGTTGGTGGTGAGCATAGATCTCATCTTTCATTTTTGTCCACCACATCATGTGCATACTAGGCATATTCATCTATGTTCTCTAGACTCTCCAACCAGAGTGTTTCTTGATTTTGATTGATCCGTTGATGTGTCATGAGCCTCGGTTGTGACTGGCTCATCTGGTTGGTGGGCCTGCTGACTACTTGGTGTTTGTATTGAGATGGCTGGTTCATCCACTTGCTCATTGGAAGTTTCTTTTCGTGGTTATGATCCTCGTACCATATTGCTAGCAATGGGAGTGGTTTCTTTTGGTTGTGGTGGTGTTTTGTCCTCCAGTTGTGGTGGTTCGCTTGGAGGAGAGAAGTGTGGAACCTCTTCAATAGGGTGACTTGTTCTTTAGGTGGGCTCTCTCTAGGCAGTGTATCATCTTTTTCTTGTGCCTTGGCATGCTCTCATTGACGTTTCGGCCTAAGGATCATCCTTCGTATCAAACATGGGGTGTTTGGTTTGAATTTTCATCTTTCTTGGAGATGGTTCCATTTCTCATCAAAATCCCCTTTGAGTCCTCTCTTTAGCTCAAAAGCAACCTTCTCTCTTTCTACTCTTGTTGCTTTTGGACCCGTTCGTCTGCTACTACCGCATGGCATGGCTGTTTTGTGGCTTTTGCATCATCTACCTTTGCTTTCTCTTTTTCTCTTTTATTTCTTTTGAGAAGAGTTTGTTCCTCCACCATCTCTTCTTCTTCCTTGTCGCTTTTTGCAGCTCTTGCTGCAATAGCAGTTTCACGGCTGGGGACATTGACTAGTCTTGTCCTTAGTCTTGTCGCCACTAGTGAATCTCTAGTTTGTAGTTGTTCTTCATCATTATTCTTGCTCAATATCCATAGATTTTGCTATGGGGAAAACACTAGATACTCTACTCGGCCTATAACATGGTAAGCAATCCGTGTTAGCACTTTTGGAGCTCCCAAGAAGGTGATGTTCTCTGGATTTTTCACATGAGTGAGAGTTGTGTAAATATATTAGGCGTGGTCCACTTCTATCACTCCTTCTCTCTTAGAGGCTTGTGTGAATGTGAAAGCCACGACATTATTTGGAATTGTGTACCTGGGAGGTCTTTTGTAAGGTCTCTACCTTTCTAGCTACCAGGAATGAACTCAAAGCTTTAGGAGAAAGCACTGGTCATACAGTTAGGTAAAAACTCTGTCTCAAAAGCAATAAAAAATGGTATTTTTGGAATCTTAAGCACAACAAACCCCAGGTTAGAAATTTTTAGAATTAAATTCGGACAAAAACTGACCCTGCTAGTCCCTCCGAAAGATTCAATGTAAATTAAATTGCCAAGAAAAATTGTATGGTTGTAGTAATCATTTAAGCATAGACTTTTACTAAGGCCTCCTAGATATTTACCAAATATTTACCAATTAAGCAAAAAATACGTCAAAATATAGAAGATTTGATTTTTAAAGCTAGCAGGTGCTAGGAGGGGCCCTCACTGACCTACCAGGGTTAAGAAAAGCAACAGGGGACGTTAGGGGAGCTGTAGGACTACCTCGGGATGCAAACCACTACTATTTCTAGCCTCTGTGAGTGCCCAGAAACCTATAAATATGACCCCTTGCTTCACAATTTTCGACAAACTTGGAGTCCTGGCCATTTCTCTCACGCATAGAGAGAACTCTACTCAAAAATCACTAGAGAGAAAACTTCTGGTTGATTATTCACGATAATTACCAGAGATGGAAAACAACATTAGGAAGTCAGGATAATTATCTTAAGTACAAATAATCAGTTTAGCTAATTACCTTAGCTAATATTGTCTTATTTTGACTACAAATTGAAAAGCGAAATTAGCTAATTAGTTTATATAATTACATAGTAATTACCAGAGATGAGAAACAACATTAGGAAGTCGAGATAACTATCTTTAGTACAAATAATCAATTTAGCTAATTACTTAAGCTAATGTTATCTGATTTTGACTAAAAATTAAGAAGGAAAATTAGCTAATTAATTTATATAATTACATAGTAATTTTCAGAGATGGAAAACAACATTAGAAAGTTGAGATAATTATCCTAAGTACAGATAATCAGTTTAGCTAATTAGCTTAGCTAATATTATTTGATTTTGATTATAAATTAAGAAGGGAAATTAGCTAATTAGTTTATATAATTACATAGTACTTACTAGAGATAGGAAACAATATTAGCAAGTTGAGATAATTATCTTAAGTATAGATAATTAGTTTAGCTAATTACCTTAGCTAATATTGTTTGATTTTGACTATAAGTTGAGAAGGGAAAATAGCTAATTAATAGTAATTACCAGAGATGGAAAACAGTATAAGGAAGTCAGGATAGTTATCTTAAGTATAGATAATCAATTTAGATAATTATCTTAGATAATATTGTCTGATTTTGACTATAAATTAAAAAGGGAAATTAGCTAATTAGTTTATATAATAACATAGTAATTACCAAAGATGGAAAATAGTTTTGGAAAGTTGTGATAATTATCTTAAGTACAAATAATTAGTTTAGCTAATTACCTTAACTAATATTATCTGATTTTGACTATAAATTGAGAAGGAAAACTAGCAAATTAGTTTATATAATTACATAGTAATTAGGAGAGATGTAAAATAGTACTAGTAAGTCGGGATAATTATCTTAAATATAGATAATCAGTTTAGCTAATTATCTTAGCTAATATTATTTGGCTTTGATGATAAATTAAGAAGAAAAATTAGCTAATTAGTTTATGTAATTAGATAGTAATTACCACAGATGGAAAATAGCATTAGGAAGTCAAGATAATTATTTTAAGTACATATAATTAGTTTAGCTAATTACTTAAGCTATTATTGTCTGATTTTGACTAAAAATTAAATGGAAAATTTAATAAATAAATTTATAAGTTAGCAAGATAACTACTAGAGTTATAATACATCAAAATCCACCCAAGATAACTATCCCACGAGAAGATAAGTAATGCATAAATTAGTAAAGCTAAGTTAGTGCTTGCGAGACAGGACTAGGTCTTTTTCTAGGGCCATGGTTTCAAACCATTGTTAAATGGTAAGGGTCCGTTCCCTGGAATTTTCTTAGTTCGAGACTTGTTTTTCATTGGGCCTAGAGACATGTCAAGGATCTGATCACAACTTGTAAAATTTGTGGGTTTGGGACCTCTCACTTGGTATCAGAGCATGAGTTAGTAAGGCCCTGAACCTAGGGGGAAAGGTTAACAATATGAGGGTTTAATAAGTAATTTTGCACTTATAGTTGTAGTATATTTTGAAAGTGAGGAAATGAGAATTTCCCTATCAATACAGAAAGATGTCCGCCAGGCCTACCAGAAGTTTATGATCTTCAAGGTCATGTTTGAGGCTGCTTGTAAATCCAAAAAAATTCTATTTCACAAGAGCATCATGCAGTTGCTAGACGGGATGTTTTCTCCTCCTCTAGCATGGGGAATCAACTGGTCAAGGTGTGGTGGGATTTTCCTTATTGATGCGAGACATATAGAGGGCCTGGCACTAATCTTGAAGAGACTCAAATGGGCCAAAACACTTCGAACCATCGAAGTCTACTTTTTCAGCGGGACTGAAGATCAAGATCAAACCCTTACTATAGATGGGATAGAGGTGTCTCAGAACCAGTGGGTATTTGATCAAGTAGCTAAAGTTATATACCCAGGTAGGACTAGACCCATGAGGGTAGGCCCTAAGTTTAGAGGGCCAAAAGATGTTATGGTTTTTGATCCCTTGTCTGACCCACTAGTAGTTCAGAAGATTTTTGTATAAGAGTGCTACTATCTTGTACAGAGTATGAGTCAATGATTGTATTAACTCTTGTATATACCCATGGGTTTTATGAAAATGTCATGATTTGTGTAATTCAATGGAATGATTATGGTGATTGTTGGATTTTTGTTTTCACTTAAACTTGAAAGTATATATATAGATTGAAAATTTTCATGACAAACAAATTATATCTTAGCACTAGAAGAATTTCATTAATTAAAATCTTAGGGCAATGCAAAAAACCTTTAAACTCCCACCCAAGAGAAGAAACTATTATTAAAACAGGTCCAACTCCCGACCTTCAAGGGAGAGGGACCTAACTTAGAACGTGATGTTGAAGCTTGGCTTGACGCCATGGACGACTATTTCCTGGCGGTAGGAATTGCTTCAAAAAATCAAGAAATGCTGGGAATGTTTAGACTCACTGGAGATGCTTAACTCTCGTGGAAACAGCATTGTAGGGATAATCCTTCCATTAGTCCGTCTTGGGAGAAAATGAAATAGGCAATAAAAGAGAGATATTTTCCTCCAGCACATCAAGCTATAAAAATGGACGAATTTTTTGCCCTTCAATAGTTAGGGCTTACTTTAGAGGAATACTACACCAAATATGTGTCCTTATGGTTCTATGCACCACAGATGACAACGGAACAACAGATTGCTCTCTTCTGCCAGGGCCTTAACAAACCTTTAAGTTCACACTTAGAAGCTATGAGGCCCACATCAATTCAAGATGCCCTTCTCAAAGCTAAACCTCTTGCGGCCAAAGGAAACCCCCCTGTAAGGAACTATCATAACTACCACAACTTTAGAGGAAGGGCGAGGGGAAATTTCAACAAAGGAAATCAACAAAGGGCAGTAACAGCTGCAACAAATATAGAACAGAATTTTCCAAATGTTAGATGTTATGGATGCAATTGAATGGGGCACTACAGGAGTAGATGTCTTGATGAAAAAAACCCCAAAGTGGCTGTTGGGACCATTCCTCAATCTCAGACAAACCAAGGAAATAATCAAAGAGGAGGAAGAAATAGAGGACGAGGTAGGGGAAGAGGTAGAGGAGCTAGAGCCTATGCTGCAGTGGGAGAACCAACCTTAATGAATGAAGAAGATTAAAGAGCTACTCTTTTTTCCACCATTGATAACCCTGGAGCTCAACGACCATGGCCCTAGAAAAAGACCTAGTCCTATCTCGCAAGTGGAAAACTGGACAATAATCCTTTAAAAAAAACTTTTTCGACCCTATAAATTCCGCATAGGGATAAGGAATTCTTTTCCAACGCTTTTTTCCCTCTGCAAGTGTGAGAGCACAGCCGTTGGTAGATTCCCCTTCCAATGGAGAAGTTTTTCTTAACGATAGTGCGGCGAAAATGGATAGTTACCCGACTAATCGGGTCCACCCGTCCATGATCGACAACCCGAGTCAATCCCCACCTACCACCCCCGCACTCACACATGATACTTTGTTATTTAATTACTACCACGTTCTTATCACAATTAAAATAATGATTCCTTTTATCTTTCATAACAGTAATTCATTAGAAAACGGTATTGAAAGCATTCTTTTACAAAGAAACATCCTTAAACTTAAGACAAGGTACTGTCAATCTAAAGTATCTATGACCAGCACAGGCTTGTCTCAAGAACAACTATACATGTGTGAAAAAAAAACAACACCCATTTCTTATTCATTAAAACCGGGGTGGAAAAAGACATCACTCAAAGTCTGGATGTCCATACGCCATACTAATTGCCCATACAACCGGACGGTTCTCCTAAGTAATATCCAAAAACATACACATGTACGGGGTAAAGACTCCACGTACACAGAGGTAACCAACTCGTCCATGGCTAACTTGCCATCATTACTCATCACTTGGAGTAAAAATACTCCAGGGAATCAGAGGTGTCGTGAGACAAGTTGTCTTAAGGATGATCAATCATTCTTTCTTGAGTCAACCAGTCTTAGCCCAAACAATTCTTTCCTAATTACAAACAACGCACGTTGGTTTCTTGGAAGTTACCTCCCATTTTCGGCCAATTGTTCATTTTCTGATTCTTAATCACTCCTTACATATGCAATGTTAACTTATAAAAGAACTTAAACTATTTAAAGACTTAATTCAATAATGGAAAACCCACCTGGGACTGATCGGTCAGCTGTTGTTGCGCTGGCGCCTGAAGACTCTCCTCTGTAGGCCTACTACTAGGCCCAGCCTCGTGGTCATGGGACGTCCTAACCCTCTTGTGAGTTGCATCGGATTGAGGATTTTCCCGGGTCCTCTTCGGAGCCATAGTGATAGCCTTATAAAAAGGATATTTAATCAATCAGAGAATTAATTGAATAATCTCTCTTATTTCTTTTACCCAAAAATAAGGATTTTTGGACTTAGTAAATATGTTTCATAAATATCTAGGTATAATATTTTTATCTTAACTTCTTGGAAGTATTATTGTGCTCCCATAATTATCCTATAGTTATCGAAGTTATTTTACTAATTTCCTTATTTGATTTTTCTTTGAAAATATCTTACTTTAGCTTTATTAATTTATGAATTACTTATCTGCTCATGGGATAGTTATCATGGATGCATTTTGATGTATTATAACCCTGGTAATTATCTTACGAACTTAAAAATTTATTTAATAATTTTTCCATTTAATTGTTAGTCAAAATCAGACAAAATTAGCTTAAGTAATTAGCGAAAGTAATTATTTGTACTTAAAATAGTTATCTTGACTTCCTAATGCTATTTCCTATTTGTGGTAATTACTATGTAATTATATAAACTAATTAGCTAATCTTCCTTCTTAATTTATAGTCCAAATTAGACAATATTAGCTAAGGTAATTAGCTCAATTGATCATCTATATTTAAGATAACTATCTCAACTTCCTAATGCTATTTTTTATCTCTCCTAATTACAATGTAGTTATATAAACTAATTACTTAATTTCCCTTCTCAATTTATAGTCAAAATCAAACAATATTAGATAAGGTAATTAGCTAAACTAATTATCTGTACTTAAGATAATTATCTTGATCAACTTTCTAATGTTGTTTCTCATCTTTGATAATTACTATATAATTATATAAATTAACTAGCTAATTCCCCTTCTTAATTTATAGTCAAAATCAGACAATATTAGCTAAGGTGATTAGCTAAACTGATTATCTATACTTAAGATAATTATCTCAACTTCCTAATGCTATTTCCCATCTCTCATAAGTACAATGTAATTATATAACTAATAAGCTAATTTTCATTCTCAATTTATAGTCAAAATCGAATAATATTAGCTAAGGTAATTAGCTAAAATTATTATATGTACTCAAGATAATTATCCTAACTTCCTAATGCTATTTTCTATCTTTGGTAATTACTATGTAAATAAATAAACTAATTAGCTAATTTCACTTCTCATTTTATAGACAAAATCAAACAATATTAGCTAAACAGTCTGTTTTTTATTATGAATTGAAAGAGAAAATTAGAAAATAAGTTTAAATAACTACATAGTAATTATTAGAGACGGGAAATAACATTAAGAAGTCAAAAGTATTATCTTAAGTACAAATAACCAGTTTATCTAATTAACTTAGCTAATACTGTCTGATTTTGAGTATAAATTAAGAAGAAAAATTAGCTAATTAGTTTATATAATTACAAAGTAATTACCAAATATGAGAAATAGCATTAGGATGTTGAGGTAATTATCTTAAGTACAAATAATTAATTTAATTAATCACTTTAGCTAATATTGTCTGATTTTGACTATAAATTAAGAAAAAAATTAGCTAGCTAGTTTATATAATTACATAGTAATTCATAGAGATGGAAAATAGCATTCGAAAGTAGAGATAATTATCTTAAGTATAGATAATTAGTTTACCTAATTATCTTAGCTAATATTGCTTGATTTTGACTATATATTGAGAAGGAAAATTAGCTAATTAGTTTACATAACTGCATAGTAATTAGGAGAGATGGAAAATAGCATTCAAAAGTCACGATAATTATCTTAAGTATAGATAATTAGTTTAGATAATTACCTTAACTAATATTATCTGATTTTGACTATAAATTAAGAAGAGAAATTAGCTAATTAGTTTATATAATTACATAGTAATTATCAAAGATAAGAAACAACATTAGGAAGTTGAGATAATTATCTTAAGTATAGATAATAAGTTTAGATAATTACTTAAGCTAATGTTGTTTGATTTTGACTAAAAATTAAATGGAAAAAAAAATAAATAAATCTATAAGCTAGCAAGATAATTACCAAGATTATAATACATCAATATCCACCCACAATAACTATCCCATGAGCACATAAATAACTCATAAATTAGTAAAGCTAAATTAGGGTATTTTTGAAGAGAAATTAAATAAGGAAATTAGTAAAATAACTCTGATAATTACAGGATAATAATTGAAGCACAATAATACTACTAGGAAGTTAAGATAAAAATATCTCACCCGGATATTTATCGAAGATATTTACTAAGTCCAAAAATCCCTATTTTGGGTAAAACAAATAAGAGAGATTATTCAATTAATTCTCTAATTGATTAAGTATCTTTTTATAAGGCTATCACTATGGATGTGAAGAGGACCCGGGGAAATCCTCAATCCGATGAGGACGATACAACTCACAAGAGATCTAGGGTGTCCCATGACCATGAGGCTGGGCCTAGTAGGAGGCCTACGGAGGAGAGTCTTCAGGCGCCAGTGTAGCAACATATGGTTGATTAGTCCTAGGTGGCTTTTCCATTACTCAATTAAGTCTTTAAATAGTTGAAGTTCTTTTATAAGTTAACATTGCATATGTAAGGAGTGAGTAAGAATCAGAAAAGAAATAATTGGCCAAAAATGGAAGGTAACTTCCAAGAAATCAACGTGCATTGTTTGTAATCAGGAAAGAATTGTTTGGACTAAGACTGGTTGACTTAGGAAAGATTGATCATCCTTAAGACAGGTTGTCTCAAGACACCTTTGATTCCCCGGAGTATTTTTACTCCACATGATGAGTAATGATTCAACCATGGATGATCAGTTACCTCCGTATATGTGGAGTCTTTACCCCGTACATGTGTATGTTTTTGGATACTACTTAGGATATTGTTTTTATCCTAGGGGAACTGCCCGATTGTATGGGCAACTAGTATAGCGTATGCGCGCTCCGACTTTGGGTGATGCCCTTTTCCACCCCAATTTCTATGAATAAGGAATGGGTGTCGTTTTTTTCACCCCTATACAGGTGTTCTTGAGACAAGCCAGTACTAGTTATAGATGCTTTAGATTGACAGTACCTTGTCTTAAGTCTAAAGATGTTTTTTTGTAAAAGAATGCTTTCAATACTACTTTCAACGGTTGCTTTAATGAAATAATGTTATGAAAGATAAAAGGAATCATTATTTTAATTGTGATAAGAGCGTGGTAGTAATTAAATAACAAAGTACCATGTGTGAGTGCAAGGGTGGTAAGTGGGAATCGACTTGGGTTGTCGATCATGGATGGGTGGACCCAATTAGTCAGATAACTATCCATTTCTGCCGCACTATCGTTTAGAAAAACTTCTCCATTGGAAGGGGAATCTACCAATGGCTGTGCTCTCACATTGTAGAGGGAAAAAAGCATTGGAAAAGGATTCCTTAGCCCTATGTGGAATTTATAGGGCCAAAAAAGTTTTTAATCTTTTAGGATTATTGTCCAATTTTGTGCTTGCAAAACAGAACTAGGTCTTTTTCTAGGGCCATGGTTTGTTCCCTGGACTTTTCTTAGTTAGAGACTTGTTTTTCATTGGGCCTAGAGACCTGTCAAGGATCCCATCACAACTTGTAGAGTTTGTGGCTTGGGGACCTCTCACTTGGTTCCTCCTGCTCTTTTTGCCATGTAAGTTTGGTTGTCTTCTTAAGTAGCTGAGTCAAAGGCACGACGATGACTGCGTAATCTTTGACAAAGATTCTATACCATATTGTAATGCCCTAGAATCATACAATCTCACTGACAGACTTGGGTTGTGGCTAATCTATTATGTCCTTAATCTTTGCGGGGTCTACAGAGATTACTGGGTTTATGATAAATCCGAGGTAGCTAACTTCACGAGTAAAGAACACATATTTGCTCATCTTAGCATACAACTGATGTTGGCGTAGAAGATGAAGTACTTTACGTGCATGGCCTTCATTCTCTTTTTCATCTTTGGAGTATACAAATATATTATCGAAAATTACCAATACAAAATCAAATCCTGACCACTTGATCCTCCAAGTGGGAGGAGAAAATCTCGTGTTTAGCCATTTCATCACGCTTTTTTGCATTGAATAGTGTCAGAATAGGCAAGCCCTCATAAACCTAATGTTGAAATCCATGAATCTGTGGTAGGCCTGATGGAAATCTTCCTGCAAAGATGGGGATAATTTTCTCTCTTTCTTTCTCTCCCTCTTTTCATTTAGATACCTCTTTAATTGAATTTGTCAAAGATCACTTATTTCAACCTAACACCTTAAACTTTTCCCTAGGTCCAAGACTTTAATTAACACACACTCTAATACCACTTGTGAGATCCCCAACCCACCAAGACCAAGATTGGGATGGGGTCCTTGACAGGCCTCAAGGCAAGAAAAATCCAAAGAATAGACCTTTACCATTGACAATGGCTTGGGTCTATAGCCCTAGATGAAGACCTAGTCTTGTCTCAAAGCGAAAACGGGACAACATCTTAAAAAGTCAAAAACTCTTTTGGCCCTATAACTTCCACAAATTAGGCTAAGGTATCCTCAACCAATGCTTTTTTCCCCTTAACAGATATGAGGGCACAGCCACTGCTGGACTCCTCTTCCAAGTGAAGAAATTTTTTGAACGTTTTTAGTGCGTAGGGATGGATAGTTACCTGACCAATCAGGTCCACCCGTCCACGATTGACAACCTTAGTTAATCCCCACTTACCACCTCGCACTCACACATGATTCTTTTGTTTCCTAATTACTACCACAAGTGTTCTAACACTTATAATAAGGTTTCTATTAACTTTTCATCACAGTGATTCCTTCAATCAAGTATTAAAGACAACATTGAAAAGCATTCTTTTAGCAAACATATATCTTTAAACTTAAGACAGGGCACCGTCAATAAAAAAAATTGACCATAATAACCATGACCAGTACTCTTCTTGTCTCAAGACCACCTAAGGCTGAACAAAAAACGGCACCCATTCCATATTCATAAAAATCGGGATGGAAAAAGACATCACCAAAAGTCGGGGCGTCCATACGCCACACCAGTTGCCCATACAACTGAGCGGTTCCCTTAGGATAATTATTAGAGTTATTATACATCATAAGTAAGCGGTGATAATTATCTTAAGGTCAAAAAATAAAATTAGATATTTATCTGAGTCAAAACAGACTAAGTTTAGTAAAAACTGAAACAGAAAAATTAGATAACTAATTTTTATATTTATAAGATAATTACTAGAGCTAGGAGATACCATTATCTACCTGTTATAAATATATCATAATTAGATAGTTAGTTTAATAAGTTATAATTGATCAAAAAACCTATTTTTATCTAAAGATTAATTAGGATAAATAGAATCTACTATCAAAAGTGTCTTTAAAAATTATCATAAGTGTAAACCATTAGTTTAAAGCCAAGGAAATGTAATATTTAAGAGAAAATGACTATAATAAATGTTAAGCTTAAAAAAAGTAGATTTCAAGCTTAATAAAGATGGGAAAATTAAGAAAAAGATATATAATTTTATAAGAAAATTATGGGAGCTTAGAAAATCCTTAAGAAAGTTAAGATAGATTTATCTTATCCATATAAGTAATTAATAAATTATCAGGTCAAGAAATTACCCTGTAGGACTACAAATTTAAAGGCTTAGTTAGATTAAAAGAGGAATTACATTGAATACGAAGGTTAAGTCAAGTTTTTGAATGATTTACCTAATAAATAGACATCCTTTTTTCATAAGGATAAGAAGTCATGGCACCAAAAAGGAGCCGAGCCAATTCTCAATCTGATGATGAGGGTAGTATTTCTATAAGAGCTAGAGCGTAGCACGACGACGAGGTCGGGCCTAGTAGTAGGCCTACTAATGAGAGCGTTCAGGCCCCGGCACTACAACAAATGCTTGATTAATCCCAAGTGGGTTTTCATTATAATTCAAGTTTTGAATAATTCAAGTTCTTCTTTAAGTAATAACATTGCATACATAAAAGAGCGAGTAAGGAATTAGGAAAGGTGGAATTGGCTTAAAAATGGAAGGCATGTTCCAGGAAACCAATGTATACTTGTTTGTAAATTAGGAAAGAAATGTTTGGATTAGCCTAGATTGAACTAGGAAAGATATGTTTGATCATCCTTAAGGTAGCTTGCCTCAAGACACGTCCGACTCCTTGGTATATTTTGATGAATAATGATGGCTTTCCAACCACAGATAAGTTGGTTACCTCCATGAACGATGAGTTTCTACTTTTTGTCATGTCTTGATGTTTCTATATAAGTTAGGATACCGTTTTTATCCTAAGGGAGCCGCCCAGTTGTATGGGCAATTAGTTTGGTGTATGGGCACCCCGAACCTTGGGTGGGGATTTATCCACCCCGGATTGTGAATAAGAAATGGGTGCCATTTTTTCGCCCTTAGGTGTCTTGAGACAAGAAGAGTACCGGTCATGGTTATTATGGTCAATGTTTTTGATTGACGTTACCCTGTCTTAAGTTTAAAGATGTATGTTTGCTAAAAGAATGCTTTTCAATGCTGTCTTTAATACTTGATTAAAGGAATAACTGTGATGAAAAGTTAAAAGAAGCCATTATTTTAAGTGTTAGAACACTTGTGGTAGTAATTAGGAAACAAAAGAATCATGTGTGAGTGCGGGGTGGTAAGTGGGGATTGACTAAAGTTGTCAATCATGGACGGGTGGACCTGGTTGGTTAGGTAACTATCCATCCCTATGCACTAAAAACGTTCAGAAAACTTCTTCGCTTAGAAGAGGAGTCCACCAGCGGCTGTTCCCTCACATCTGTTAGGGGGGAAAAGCATTGGTTGAGGATACCTTAGCCCAATTTGTGGAAGTTATACGGCCGAAAGAGTTTTGAACTTTTTAAGATGTTGTCCCGTTCCCGCTGTGAGATAGGGACTTGGTCTTCTTCTAGGGCTATAGACCAAACCATTGACAATGGTAAAGGTCTATTCCTTGGATTTTTCTTGTTTAGAGACTCTGACTTTCGGATGGCCTAGAGACCTATCAAGGACCACATCCCAATCTTGGTCTTGGTGGGCTGGGGATCTCACAGTCTTTTATCAGTGAAATGAAAGTGCAGATAGTTCCTCACTTATCATCACTTTTCTTGCATAGCATAGCATAATAGCATAATAATGATGATGAAGAAGATGGCAAACTTAAGCATTGGGGCATGGATCTTGGTTGGATTTGTATTCCATAGCCAAGAGTGTTGGTGTAGGCTCTCAACTTCTCAACAAGATTGGAGAAGGAGATGGAGCTCTTGCACTTTGCACTTCACACAATGTGTGTGTGTGTGTGTGTGTGTGTGTGTGTGTGTGTGTGTGTGTGTGTGTGTGTGTGTGTGTGTGTGAGAGAGAGAGAGAGAGAGAGAGAGAGAGAGAGAGAAAGAGAGATAGTATACCCCCCAAGCTAGCCCCTAGCTTCCTTGGTCGACCCCCCTTGTAGCTCATGCTGGAAGTTGATTGGACCCCTAAAAGCCTAGCCAATCAAATTCACAGTGCATATCAAGCAACTATGCTAGCCTTGGGACAAGTGTCCCCCTTTCCCCTTTGAGAGAGAGGACTTGATAAATACATAAAAAACTAGTTAAATTATCATTGGACCCCTTAAGAGGTCAACCAATAGGCTTTAGGCACCTTATGAGGGCAACATGGAGAGGAACTTGACATGTGTCCCTGTTGCTTCTTTAGGCAAGGCTTGACTTGTGTGAAGGTGTGTGTGTTCTCTCTCTTGCCCCTACTTGTAGGGCTTGCCCCCTCCTTGTAGGGACACTTGTTGACTTTTGGAACACCTTAAGCCCCTCATGTTTGGAGAACATTCCCAACTCAAGCACAACCCTATCAAGTTTGGAGAAGGTTCTCACCTCAAGCTTAGCCCTAGCACCTTAAGCACCTTAGTCATCAAGGATGACAAGCACCTCAAACACCTTAGTGATCAAGCATGGCAAGCACCTCAAGCACCTTAGTCAGCAAGCACATCAAGCTTGGGCTGGGTTCCCACCTCAAACACATCCCTAGCTTGCCTACGATCTAAGGACTTTTAACACTAAACTTTGGAGGTCTTTAATGAAGCTAACCCTAAGGTCTTTAAGCTCCATTAGTTGGATTTTCTCTTTGACATACCATCTCTCAAATGGACCCTTTAACCTTGGCCCCATGTTAAGATATATCCATAAGCACATGTCTCCCTTGTTCCCGTTTATTCTCCCACATTACATTATCATTTTAATATGAGAAAATCATTTGGATTGGTTAGATACTAGATTTAACGACATTAGATAACAAAAAAAGCACCCCGTGGCATTAGGGCCATAGGGTTTTTTGGCTAACACAAAGAGCACCCTATGGCCTTATGACCATAGTTTTGGTAGCTAACAAAAAGAGCACCATGTGGCCTTAGGGTCATAGGTTTCTAGCTAACAAAAAGACCAGCCTGTGGACTTAGGGCCATAGGGTTTCTAGCTTAAAAAAAAGACCGCTATGTGGCTTTAGGGTCATTGGGTTTCTAGCTAACAAGAAAGAGCCCCATGTGGCCTTAGGTCCATAGGGTTTCTAGCTTACACAAAGAGCTCCATGTGGCCTTAGGGCCATAGGGTTACTAGCCATTTCCAAGAGCACCCTGTGGCCTTAGGGTTGTAGGGGTTCTAACCACCACAAAGAGCACCCTATGGCCTTAGGACACCATGTGGCCTTACGGTACAGGGTATAAGATCACCCTATGGCCTTAGGGCCATAAGGTTTCTAGCTAACAGAAAGACCACCATGAGGCCTTAGGGTCATTGGGTTTCTAGCTAGCAAAAAAGAGCACCATGTTGCCTTAGGGCCATAGGGTTTCTAGTTTACACAAAGAGATCCCTATGGCCTTAGGGCTATAGGGTTACTAGACATCACAAAGAGAACCCTGTGGACTTAGGGCCATAGGGTTTCTAACAACCACAAAGATCTCCCTACAGACTTAGTGCACCTTCTTGTGGCCTTAAGGTCATAGGTTTCTAGCTAACAAAAAGACCACCATGTGGCCTTAGGGTCATTGGGTTTCTAGCTAACAAAAAATAGCATCATGTGGCCTTAGGGCCATAGGGTTTCTAGCTTACACAAAAAGCTCCCTGTGTCCTTAGGGACATAGGGTTACTAGCCATCACAAAGAGCACCATGTGGCCTTAGGGACATGTCCTTATGGACATAGGGTTTCTAGCCATCACAAAAAGCACCATGTGGCCTTAGGTACATAAGGTTTCTAGCCATCACAAAGAGCACCATGTGGCCTTAGGTCAATAAGGTGCTCTTTGTTATGGCTAGAAATCCAATGGCTCTAAGGCCAGAGGATGCTCTTTGTGATGGCTAGTAGTCATCACAAAGAGCACCATGTGGCCATAGGGCCATAGGGCCATAGGGTTTCTAGCCATCACAAAGAGCACCCTGTTGTCTTAGGATCATACGGTTTCTAGCTTACAAAAAGAGCACTTTGTGGCCTTAGGGCCATAGGGTTTTTAGTTAACAAAAAAATCCCCTGTCGTGGTGTTAGGACTATAGGGTTTCTAGCTAACACAAAGAGCACCTTGCGGCCTAATGGCCATAGTATATCTAGTTAGAAAAAAGAGCACCATATGGCCTTAGGACCATAGGGTTTCTAGCCATCACAAAGTGCACCGGTGTCCTTTGGGCCATAGGATTTCTAGCTTACACAAAGAGCACCATGTGGCCTTAGGGCCATATGGCTTCTAGCCATCACAAAGAGCACCATGTGGCCTTAGGGACATAGGGCTTCTAGCTTACACAAAAATCTCTATGTGACCTTAGGGCCATAGGGCTACTATCCATCACAAAGAGCACCATGGGGCCTTAGGTCCATAGGGTTTCTAACCAGCACAAAGAGCACCCTATGTCCTTAGGGCACCTTATGACCTTAGGATCATAGGGTTTGTACATAACAAAAATAGGACCATGTAGACTTAGAGGCCACCCTATGGACCTAGGACCCAAAGACTATAGATTAGTTAGTCTAGGCTCACGAAAGAGGACACAACTTAGAAATAAACAGAAGGCAAAGGGGGTTTTCCCACTACATGCATTGTCATGTAGACATGGGGGTGCACTTATGTCACCTATGAATATAGGAATTTACCAATAAAGATGAGATTATAACACGATGGTCTTGACCTCCGTGCACCTCTAGACCGAGGTGTGCGGGAATCCAACATGCTAGACAATGTGAGGTAGTTTACAATGTGATAATGTAGAAGCTTTAAGGGGAAATTTATGCCATTGAACGGCACCAACATGGGAACCATGTACAAAGGAACTCTCATTAGATTTGAGTGCACCCTGTGGCCCTATGTCCATAGGATGCCTATGTGGAATCTCTAAAGGGTATTAAGGCCACTCGAGTGCACCCAAATGGGCACCATGAACATAGGAACTTTTATTTGATTAGAGGGAGCCCTATGGACCTAGGGCCCAAATGATATAGATTAGTTAGTCGGTCTTACAAAAGAGGTCACAGCTTAGAAATAAACTAGAAGGCAAAGCGGTTTTGCCCACTACATGCATTGTCATGTAGACATGGGAGTGCATTTACGTGACACCCATGAATATAGGCATTGACCAATAAAGACGAGATTATAACCCAGTGGTCCTAACCCCCATGCACCTCTAGCCCGAGGTGTGCGAGGATCGGGCATGGCTAGAGAATGTGAGGTAGTTTACAGTGTGCCAATGTAAGGGGACATTTATGCCACTCAACGGCACCTACATTGGAGCCATGTACATAGGAACTCTCATTAGATTTGAGTGCACCCTGTGGCCCTAGGTCCATAGGACGCTAATGTGGAATCTCTAAAGGGTATTTAGGCCACTCAAGTGCACCCAAATGGGCACCATGAACATAGGAACTTTTATTCAATTAGAGGAAACCCTATGGAGCTAGGGCCCAAGTGCTATAGATTAGTTAGTCCAGGCTTATGAAAGAGGTCACAGCTTAGAGATAAAACAGAATGCAAAGGGGTTTATCCCACTACATGCATTTTCATGTAGACATGGGGGTGCACTTACGTGACACCCATGAATATAGAAATTGACCAATAAAGACGAGATTATAACCCGATGTTCTTGACCTCCGTGCACCTTGTGTGTGGGGATCGGGCATGGCTAGAGAATGTGATTAGTTTACAGTGTGCCAATGTAAAATTAGTAAGGAGAAATTTATGCCACTCAATGGCACCTATATGGGAACCATGTACATAGGAACTCCCTGTGGCCCTAGGTCCATAGGATGGCAATGTAGAATTTCTAAAGGGTATTTAGGCCACTCAAGCACACCCAAATGGGCAACATGAACATAAGAACTTTGATTTGGTTAGAGGGAACCCTATGGACCTAGGGCCCAAATGCTATAGATTAGTTAGTCTAGGCTTACGAAAGAGGTCACAGCTAAGAAATAAGTTAGAAGGCAAAGGGATTTTGCCCACTACATGCATTGTCAGGTAGACATGGTACACTTCTGTTGTTAAGTATGGAGCCTAATTTACCCCTTGTAATTTTTTGTATCAAAAATGCACATTTGTAAGGCTTTTGTTATGAGGAGAAGCCATCGTGCGTGAATAAAATCACTCGCCGAAAAACCAAAATTTTCATGGCTAGTTTCGAGCAAAGCTTGAGACTAGCTTCACATGCATTAACAAGTAGACAAGGGGTGCACTTATGTTGGTAAGTATGGAGCCTGATTTACCCCTTGTAATTTTTTGTATAAAAAATGCACATTTATAAGGCCTCTGTTATGAGGAGAAGCCTCGTGCGTGAAGAAAGTCACTCGCCAAAAACCAAAATTTTCACTGCCAGTCTTGAGCAAAGCTCGAGACTTGCTTCACCGAAATATTATGGCTGGACGACGTTCAGAAAGTGGTCAAAGAACGGCCGGTTGTTTGGCTGGTTTCAAAGGCGAACTTGTCTTCTCAAGGCGGCCACACACGAGTGGATTGAAGGGTCCAATTTTGACTTGTCAACACAAGGGCGCCTACACACGGTTGCCTCTCATGAGAGAGGGAGGCCCTTTTTTCCTATAAAAGGAGGCCTCTTCTACACACAAAAATGGATTGTGAAGCATTGTGGTGCATTGTGAAGTTGATGTGAGGTGGTGAGAGTGAAGCAAGGCGAGAGCTCTAAAAGGGTATAATCCCTTTGTAACTTACTTCTTATTGAAGTACTAAAGCCATTGAGTGGCTGTTTTCTCGTGGACATAGCTCACATTGGGTGAACCACGTATATCGTCTCTCTCTCTCTCTCTCTCTCTCTCTCTCTCTCTCTCTCTCTCTCTCTCTCTCTCTCTCTCTCTCTCTCTCTCTCTCTCTCTCTCTCTGTCTATCTATAATCTCTCGTGAGTGAAAATTATCTCTCTCCATTAAGTGATCTACTCAATTATCTACTTAGCTACCTCATATTTCCTAACAATTGGTATCAAAGCAAGATTTTCTTGTAACTAAAGTATCTCAAGAAAAGGATATCTTTAATTGAGTGGAAGTAATGGCAAAGGAAGGGAAGTTCAAGATCAAGAAGTTCAACGGCAAAAACTACCAACATTGGAAGATGCAGATTGAAGACTATCTCTACCAGAAGGACCTTTTGCCACTAGGTGGTCTTGTAAAGAAGCCCACAATGATGACAGATGAAGCATGGATTGTCCTTGACCAAAAGACACTGGGAACAATCTGGTTGAGCTTAGTGTCAACAATGGCCTTCAATGTTTTGGAGATGAAGACACATAGGACTTGATGAAGGCACTTGACGGCCTCTACGAGAAACCATCGGCATCCAATAAGGTATTTCTCAAAAGCTCTTATTCAATATAAAGATGGCACAGAATGGTTCAATTGCAGAACACCTAAATGACTTTAACACCAACATAAGTCAACTTCGACCGGTGAAAATCAATTTTGATGACAAAGTACAAGCTCTCTTTATACTATCGCTCTACTGGATAGTTGGGACATCCTTGTGATGGATGTAAATAATTCTCTTTTTGGCACAAATACTCTTAGGTTTGATGATGTTGTGGGTGTTCTCCTAAGCGAGGAAATGAAAAGAAAAAGCACATGAGAATCATCAAGTGTTGTGCCTGAGGAGAGGTTCAAAAACCAAAAGGGTCGTGATCACTCAAGGCGGAGCAATTCAAGCACAAAGTCAGTTCTTGAATACTGGAATTGTGGCAAGAAGGGCCATGTCAAGAAAGATTGTTGGTCTAAGAAGAAGAAGGAGTCAAAGTCTCAAGACAACAAGCCAACATCGCAGGCCAATGTGGCAGGTAAAGTAGACCAAGATGCTCTAATTCTCTCATTAGACAATGTGTCTAATTCTTGGATAGTAGATTTCAGGGCTTCATTCTATGCGACACCACTTTCCAAGATTACACCAAAGTTAATTTTGGGTATTTATACTTGCGAGATGATGAAGCTTGTGAAATTGTCAGCAAAGGTACAGTTTGTGTCTTGAAACTGCTAACGAAAATGAATGGAAGCTTAAAGATGTTAGGCATGCTCCTTCTCTTTGCAAGAATTTGATCTCTACAGGACAATTGGACGATGAATGTCACAATATTGCATTTGGAAACAAGCATTGGAAGATCTCAAAGGGATCTTTGGTGGTTTCCAAAGGAAAAAAGGTTGGTACACTTTACTTGTGTACTGCTAGCACACAACCTTCAGCTTGTGCAACAACTACAGAAGTCGATAGTGCGTTGTGGTACTATCGTCTTGGGCATATGAGTGCCAAAGGAATGCAAATCCTTCAATCAGAGAATCTTCTACCAGGTTTAAAAGAAGTGGACTTAGAGTTCTGTGAATATTGTGTTTATGGTAAACAAAAGAGGGTAAATTTTTAAAAATCAAGAAATGAAAGAAAAAATAAAAAACTTAAGGTTGTTCATTCTGGTGTTTGGGGTCCTACAAGTACACCATCACTTGGTGGATCATTGTACTATGTAACATTCATAGACAATGCGACTAGGAAAACATGGTTTTATGTAATGAAGAATAAATCCGATGTGTTTTCCATATTTCAAAGGTGGAAAGTCTGTGGAGAATGAAACGAGTACCAAGGTTAAATGCCTCAGATCCGACAATGGAGGCAAATATTGCAACCAAGCTTTTGTGCTAGCAATGGCAGTCGGAGGCAAAAGACAACCCAAGGACACCTCAATAAAATGGGATTTTGGAAAGGATGAATAGAACAATCAGAAGCATGCGGCTACATGTACGCCTACCACTTGAGCTTTGGGTAGAAGCAGTAAGTACATCTGTGTACTTAATCAACCAAGCATCCTCAACGGCATTGGATGGGTGAGTTCCATAGGCGGCATGGATAGGTAAACTGGTGAACTATTCATTTCTCAAATTGTTTGTGTGTAAGGCTTTCATGCACATACATAGAATCCTAAGGTCAAAGCTAGATGCAAAGTCCAAAAAAAAAATCTTCATTGGCTATGGAGAAGGTGACTTTGGGCATCACCGATAGAATCCCAAAGATGGTAAAATCTTTAGAAGTAGAGATATAATTTTCAATGAAAAAATATGTACAAAGATTACTTGGAAAGAAAACAAACAAAAGAAATAGGTGATGAATACATGGAGCTCGAGGGCAATGAAGACTCAAGGAGTGCAAACGGTGACAACATACAACAACGTCAACCAAATGAGGAGCCTCAACCTATTCCCCGAAGATCTACAAGAGAAAGTGGACCTCCAGAAAGGTTTATTCCTTCCTTCAACCATATCTTAATCTCATCGCATGCAAGTGGAGATGGACTCATTACATCGCAACCAAACATGGGAGTTGTTGCCTAAAGGTAAGCAGGAACTTCAGAACAAATGTATGTACAAGCTGAAGGAAGAAGAAGGTAGGAAGAAAAGTTACAAGTCTGGGCTTGTGGTAAAAGGGTTTTCTTAAAAGAAAGGTATTGAGTTCAATGAAATATTTTCTCATGTTGTAAAAATGAACCCAATTAGTCTTGTCTTAAACCTTGTGGTTGCTCATGATTTAAATCTCAAGCAAATGGATGTAAATATGGCATTCCCTCATGGTGACTTAAAGGAGAAAATTTGCATGCTTCAACCAAAGGGGTATGAAGTAAGGGGTAAGGAAAAAATGGTTTACAGATTAAAGAAGAGTTTGTATGGCTTAAAGCAAGCATCAAGACAGTGGTACTTGAAGTTTGGTTGATGGATGCTCGATCACGGATTGAGAAGATGCAACTCAGATCGTTGCGTCTACACAAAGAATATGGGAGATGGGAAGTTCATCATCCTAATGTTGTATGTTGACGACATGCTGATTGCAGGTGATAACATGCAAGACATCAAAAACCTAAAAGAGGAGCTGTCTAAATCTTTTTCAATGAAAGATTTAGGTGATGCAAAGAGGATATTTGGTATAAAGATATCAAGGGACAGGGCGAAGAAGAAAATAAATCTATCTCAAGAGGATTACATCAAGAAGGTACTAGAAAGGTTTGCAATGAAAAATGCAAAAATGATTTCTACACCTTTGGTTGGTCAATTTAAAGTAATTGAGGATATGTGTCCAAAGACACAAGAGGAGATAGCCTATATGTCTAAAACTCCATATGCTGCAGTGGTAGGTTATCTTATGTATGCTATGGTCTAGACAAGGCCAGACATTGCACATGCAGTGGGAGTTGTAAGTAGGTTCATGGACAGCCCAGGTAAAGAGCATTGGCAAGCTGTGAAGTGGATACTTAGATAACTGAAATGAACAACAACAAATTCTTTGTATTTTGGAGGAAATGATATTTTTCTTCAAGGGTATGCTGATGCAGATATGGCAAGTGACAAAGATACTCGAAGGAGAACTAGTGGCTATGTCTTTGTGGTTGGAGGCACAACAGTAAGCTTGGCTTCAAAGCTGCAAAAAGTGGTCTCACTTTCTACATCGGAAGCAGAGTATGTAGCAATGATAGAGTCAAGCAAAGAAATTTCGTGGCTTCACAAATTTTTAGGAGAGCTTGGATTCAAACAATACAATTGTGTCTTGTACACTGATAGCCAAAGCGCTATCCATCTTGCAAAGAACTCAATCTTTCATTCAAGGACAAAGCACATTGAGGTGAGATATCACTTCATATGCACACTTTTGGAAGAGGGACAGCTAAAGCTAGGAAAGGTGCCTACAAATGAAAATCCTATAGACATGTTTACAAGTGGTCAACAAGGAGAAGTTGAGCTTTTGCTCATCTTCAATTGGCATTCAAGGATAAGAAGCTAGGTTGGAAAGCAGTCACAAGTTTAGTTTGGAGATCAATCTCGAGACTGACTTCACCGCAATATTATGGCCGGATGGCGGCTAGAAAGTGGTCAAAAAACGGCCGGTCGTTTGGCCGGTAGTCAATGGCCGATGGTCGAAAGTCAGTGGCTGATGGTCAGTGGCCGATTTCAAACGCGGACTTGTCTTTTCAAGAACGGCCACACATGGGCAGATTGGAGGGTCCAATTTGGACTTGTCAACACAAGGGCTGCTACACACGTCTGCCTCTCATGAGAGAGGGCAACCCTTTTGGCCTATAAAAGGAGGTCTCTTCTATACACAAAAACGGATTGTGAAGCATTGTGGTGCCTTATGAAGTTGATGTGAGGTGGTGAGAGTGAAGGAAGCCAAGAGCTCCAAAAGGGTATAATCCCTTTGTAACTTACTTCTTGTTTGAAGTATTAAAGCCATTGAGTGGCTGCTTTCCCATGGACATAGCCAACATTGGGTGAACCACGTATATCATCTCTCTCTCTCTCTCTCTCTCTCTCTCTCTCTCTCTCTCTCTCTCTCTCTCTCTCGTGTGTGAAAATTATCTCTCTCCATTAATTAATCTACTCAATTATCTACTTAGCTACATCATATATCCGAACATATGTGACACCCATGAATATAGGCATTGACCAATAAAGACAAGATTATAACCCGATGGTCCTTACCAAGGTGTGTGGGGATCATGAATGGCTAGAGAATCTGAGGTAGTTTGCCGTGTTCCAATGTAGAATCTGTAAGGGGACATACATGCCACTTAACAGGACCTACATGGGAACCATGTACATAGAAACTTTCATTATATTAGAGTGCACCTTGTGGCCGTTGTAGAATATCTAAAGGCATTTGGCCACTTAAGTACACCCAAATGGGCACCATGGACATAAGAACTTTGATTCAATTAGAGGGCACCCTATGGACCTTGCACCATAGGGTGTTAGTGTAGAGTCTCTTAAGGGGCATTTAGGGCATTCAAGGGCTACTAATTTGGACCCCTATGGCCCTATAGCCACGAGGTTCCTCTAATGTGATAAGAGATTTTGTGATCCTAGTACCATAGGGTGGCATAGGTACACTTGTAGAGCCATTTTGTTCGCACTCTTTTGACCTAGGACCATAGGGTTTAACATAAAGGGGGCTCTATGGTCCTAGCTCCATATGGGTGTATTAATATCCATCTTGTCTAAATATATGTCGGTCTTTTTATAAAAAATATGTCTCAAAAGAGAATGTCAAAGTTAGTTGATGCAACAGGCTCAACACCAAGTTCTTGGTATCTAGATTTTTCGTTGCCAAATGGTGGAAGTGATGAGAAAGTCCAGTTGAACTCTTTCAAGATAAAGAGAAATTACCCTTCAAAGACTGTGGGATTGTTAAAGATATAAAGAAATATTGTTCAGATCGTGAAATGTCTCCATGCCTTGGAGTAAAGCTACTCAATGGTGACTCATACCTGCTGGATCATGTGGCTTCTGCTCAAAATTTGGTGAAGGTTGATTATGACGGAGTGACAATGACAAAAGCAGGGTGGGTGGAGCTTCAAGACGACACTCCAAGTGAGAACTTCATGGACTTATATATTGGAGGCTTTAAGAAAGTCACTCAATATGTAGGTAAACTGAGCAGCACAAAGAAGAATAAGAAGCAAAAGAATGAAGAGATAGGTAAAGCAAGACAAGTTAAGACTCTCAAGGAGAGTCATACTCCCTCACTTGGAGACAATAATAGAAATGTGGCCAAACAAAATCTTTCAATTATACCCTTATAAACTCAAGAAGCAGGAGATTCTAGTGGACTTGCAACCCTAACAGTTGACACCCCCTCAATGGTAGTGGTTGTGGACTAGGTATCCTTTAATTGTGTTGGACTCTATTATATAGCCCAAAGAAAAAGATCTTAATAAAGAAGTTGCCAAAACTTCTAAGAGTGGGCTAGATGGATAAGTTGAAATTGCACACTATTTTAAATTTGGTGTACAATTTACCTAATTGATTCCAATTGATCCATGCAACCTTGCACCAGATGGCTATAAATACAGACCATTGTCAGATGTGTATGTGAAATCCCTCTTGAAGCAATTTGCAGGGCACTCTAGGCTAGTCTCTAATGTAGCAGACCCAATGACGTATAATCCAACTACAAAGATGCCTTTACAAATAGCTATAGTGCATGGAGACAAGCTAGCAGCATATCACTATTGGATTCTCTCTGGTAAACATTCTATCATAGAAGCTAGAGTTTTTTTGCGTAACAACAGTACTAAGTACGATTTTAGAAGAGAGTTCTACAAGTTTAGAACTAGAAGGACGGTGGTAGATGCTCCCAAAGAGGTTGATTTTCAAATATCCAAAATAGAGAACATGGAGAGAATAACAGCAATGAAGCACCAGCCTTATGTGTATGTCTTGAAGCATGGTTGGAGTCAATGGCTTGCATATTCTAAACCAACCAAACCCAAGGGACGAGTTCCTATTATTCATTCAAGTCGAGCAGCTTGGAATGTAAGCTCCATTTTCCTATGCTCATTTTTGTTACAAATATGTCGACATAAAGTTAATCCTTTCCTTTATTTTGAAGGCCATTGTAAAGGTGGCAAACATCACATTCGACCATAAATCATTTTCCAACAAAGAAGCATGTATGGTCATGTACAATGATGAAATCTAGGACCAGTGGATAAACATCCTGGAGAAGCATCAGACATCAATTGCTCATGGGCGAGAAGCAAGCATAAGAACCTTTAGATGCCTAAAGGGTTTAGAAGATAAGATGTTAAGTTGCTACAATAGGAGCTGATAGAAGAGAAGACCTACTTAATGAAGCAACCATATCAAGCGGGCATGCTTGACATCACAGTTTGTGCAACGAACTTAAAGCGGACCATGCTTTTTGAACCTCAGATATTGATGGCATTTAAAGAGCTAGATCCATCAGCAACAGCAGTTACTTCATGGGAAGAATGTGTAAAGTGTGAGCTTTGTCCTAGAGTGTGAGTCAAGGAGAGAAGAGTGGAATTATGAGAGATACCCCTCCCAGGGGTCTATGCACAAAATATACAATTTACACATTTATACCATTTTCAATATACAATAGAGTTGCATAAGTGTTTGCATAGAGGAGGAGTTCTCAGCACCTGACCAAGCATGGAGTTTAGGCCATGATCCAAACTGCATCCAGAGACACCTAGCGGCTAGTGCTATCCCTGAATGGGTGTTATGAATGAAAGCAAATTAAAAATATATATAACATTGTGGAGGGTAAATATATGTGTACACTGCATTGCGGGAAGAGAGAGAGAGAGAGAGAGAGAGAGAGAGAGAGAGAGAGAGACAGAGAGAGAAAGTATAGTGGAGGATGAAACAGAGTGCACAGAGACATGAGAATGATAATAGAGAATCTTTAAATGCCCCATATAAGTGAAATAGACAACCATATATTAATGCAATGACAAAATTTAGGTATACAATAACATCAAAATTTTATGACAAAATAGCTAGCAAAGCATTGGACCTTGTATAGGGATCGACCGGTCCGCCCATCCACTTCCACTCTACTATGGATAGAGAGAATTTCACTTTGCCGGGAGCGAGCCAAAACACCTTCAACCTACCTGAGCCAGACAGAAGCTGAGGCTGCTTCGCCTCCCTCCATGAACCCGAGCTCTGAAAGGATCCCAAGTACCAGTAGGTGGTAGGGTATCAACACCAACCATACCAATTTAGGTGCCTGGCCTCTTTGATGCCCAGCATCAGGTGTTTGTGCAGAGCCAAGGTAAAATCCTTGAGACGTTAGCCATATAGGCATACAACCCCCAATGCATTAACCGTGTAGATGAGCCTAACAAAAAGAAGAAGACCTAGGCAACACCGCCAATTTAGAAAAGTCCTAGGTCAATGACCCTTTTGTCTAAGCCTAAGCGATGTATGTGATTCTAGTCTTGTAGCGACGCTGCCATGAGAAACATAACACATGAGTCCAATCACAATAGCACCTTACATATGCACAAACAATCTTTTCCAAGCAATTATACTGTAGAGGGTCTCTATCCTTACACGTCTACCATAAACCATCCAGATCACTTCATGATCTAATCCCAAGACCATAAACCATAATCCAATCACATCACACGGGTGAGCACTCCACCCAACTCGGGTGAGGCACAACCAATCCTGCATAACTAGAACATAACATGGCTGCAAAAATTTTGACAACATAACCATATCCAAAAAAAAAGACCAAGAGTCACACCGGCTTCCCTAAAATCACAACCATAATCCATGAGGGAATCTCAGCCCTTAGCCACAAATCACATTCACACTTAATCAACTACCACACTTGGAGTTTGACATATCCCCTGCAGTCAATCGGAGTCCACGCAAATGACTCTTAAGACATAAGATTTTCATGCATAAAATAAGTCCGACCACCAACTAAACATGATATAAAAATCCACTTTTGAGAACATCCATCCATGAAAAGTTGATGCATCATATCTGCACTTCACCTCTCTAGCATATAGAGCTAGTTTTGACCTAGAAAGGTGGAAAGAAATCATACCCATGCACATGAGACATCCACATCAACTCATACGCAGAGGATGGGGTGTAGGAGGCCCTCTTTATTTTCCATGAGCTTATGAAGGTGATTAAGATTTTGACGACTATGTGTATGCCATGTGTGCAAAAATGGTGGGCGTGTAAGAGATGTGTAAGAGTGGTCAAAGGATGCACTTTCCCCCCCAAAAACGAGGTGGACAATTTTAAGATTTTTGGTCTTCCATACCTCCCACATATGATCTCCGATTTGAACGGATCATAGATCTACAATCTACGCGTCAAGCTCTTTCCATAGATATGCTAGATGATGTGGTTTTGCCCGCTAGATTTTAAATTCCATTTTGGGGGGAACTTTGAATTCAAATAAACTACTTGTTTTACCTGTTTGAATTCAAAAGCTATTCTTTGATTGCGTTCTTAATACTAAAGGTCCAAATAAAGAGGTCCTCCTAGACCCCACTCTCTTCCTAATATATGATATCATTTCATGACCATGAATATGATGCAAAACAACCTTGACCCTTAGGTAGACCATAAACCATAACTTCACACATATGCAAAAAACAACTTTTTGTCATTTTTGGGAGCATGCATAACATGCAAATGAAAGTGTTTGACCTCAAACCAATGCATCAAGCTCAAATCCATAATATATACCCATATGATACTCATATAGCAAACGGTAACACACAAAGAAAGCCACCATATTCATATCTGCCTATGCGGTTCGGGTTGACCAACCATGTACCCTTACACGAGTTTATGGATATCTAATAACTGAAATCAACTCACCAAAATAAAACATAAATCATACATGAGAGGCTCGGTTAACTCACTACGTCGTATGGTACTCCCCCTAGGTAGCACCCCTACACGCGTAGGTAAAACCGGTTATGAAATGATTAATAACTCACATACCCGAAGTGATAACAGTGACCTAAATACATTTATTATCAATTTTAGTTAATTATTTCAATTGGTTAAGTGGGTTTTCCCATTCGGTGACTCTATATGGTGGTTCGCATGGGGTCCAAAATTTTGACTGTGCAATGGGCAGCAAGCTGTTTTTTACTATATCTCTTAGCTCGTGCATAATTTTCACATGACACCTAAGGGAAACAGTGTTCTAAATGATGTGTTTCATCTCTGGTTTAAATGATTCAAGCTGATTCATAACAGTTTGTGAGTTATGACCAAAACAATGTTCCTACCACTTCCATGACGTGAAACAAAAAGTGCTTTTGATGCACGCATCGTGTGCATAAATAAGCGTATTAAACATGATAAAATTATCATGGAAAAATTTTATACGTACTCGACAAATCCAAACATGCACTCGTGTATGAAAAACAATCACCGAGAGGGTGACTACTAAGAAAAACGACATAGAGAGAGACATGATGATGGCTATGGAGTTTAGAGATTCTCACTGTGCTTTAGAATTGATTAGGGGTTATCAAAAGGCTTCTTGATTTGCCGCAAGAGAGCGGTGATCAGAGCTACGTAGAGGTCACGGAAACGAGAGAGGAGATAGAAGCAAGTAGAGAGAGTATCCTTCTTCTTTCTCTTCTTCTTCTTCCCGTATACGAGAGAGAAGAGCTTATGGAGATGGTGATGAAGAGCTTGTACCACTCCGTATAATAGGTAAGTATTACCTTGTGGTAGTAGACGCAACAGACAGAACTGAAAACTGATCATTGCAGGTGAATTTATAGGCACTATGCAAGAGCAAAGTGAGCCCAAGAGCCAGGAATCTTTGCTAAAAACATGCCTTGGCTTTTGGTGGTCAATTCTCCCACTTACCATCCAATTTTTCCAATAAAATTGATCAATTGAATAGTATCCAGCCAACTAATGGAACTCGGCTAGACTATGCCGCACCGTGATGTCCCGACGTAATTATGACTTTCCCGTACTGCCTCGGCGTATTTACGATACTATTTTTTATAAAAATAATTTTCGTAAAAATCTTGTTTGGTCCTTTTTTCCTTCGGGTGATCATTTTTAAATCCGATAGAGACTAAAATTAATACTTTTATGCTTAGGTCATCCTAAAAAGCATATTGCTTTTCAAAAACGCCAAAAAATACGAAAAGCTAAAATAGCGTAAATTTTTTTTTTAAAAATTCTAAAATTGAACCACGAGTTCCCCTTGTCCACCAGTGGAATAAGAAAGTGGACCCGCTTTTCACTAAAAAGCACCAAAAATCATGAAAAGCTAAAAATATAGTGAAAAACACTCGAAAAGCATATTTTCATAAAATTGAACCATAGCTTCCCGAAACACGTAGATTTAGGATCCGACCCTGCTTTTTGCAAAAAAGCACCTAAAAGCATAAAAAGCATGAAAAGTTAAAAATGGCGGATTTTTCCAAAACTGAACCAAACGTCCATCTGACCTAGTGGAACATGAAAACTACCTTGCTTTTTTTTCTTCATTTGTATTTGTTTGGAGATAGCTTGGACTAGCTTTGTCTCAGTTTTATACATCCGTTCAAGGGGAGGTGTCGAATATCTCTTGGATTAGAGATAGTTTGTCTCCTAGATTGGGGATGGTCTCCTGAATTGGAGATGTTATATTTTGCTCTTGGATTGGAGTGTGCCAGATATGTCAGTTTTTTTCAGTTTCTTCCTAGTCCAAACCTCAAGGGGAGGATTGTAAAGTGTGAGATTTATCCTAGAGTGTAAGTCAAGGAGAGAAGAGTGGAATTATCCCACATGCAGTGGTGCAAGGTTGTAGAGCTACTTAAAGTTCATTTCATGAATGAATAAACACAGGTCTATTTTCATTACATCTCCCTTTTTTATGGTGATCTTGTGATGTCTTAGCAAATACTCAAGATCGCGTTTATGAGTCCAAGTTAATTGATCTTGGAACCTAATTTGCTTTAGTGATAATCTAGCCAACACACACTCACTTGTGTGCACAATGTTTCTCTTTTAGCCACCCTAGCTAGCACGATTGCATTCCCATCAGAATGTAAGTCTCATTATAACATTACAGATGAGATCTACAAATCTCTCTTCACGAGTTGTACACAATGGCTAAATTTATCTCCCACTACAAAAAGCAAAGAAAAAAGAGCCAATTCCTGAGATTACTAGGGGGTATGTGCAGTGGATCATTGCAAAAAATAATGACACTTCTATTTTTCAATTCATTTTACCATGGACAATTAAGTGTGTTGGAAATAATTTGGAAGGCATTGAGTTTCTCTGCAGTGAGAATAGCTCTACAATTAGTCTTGGTGTTTGTATCATAGATACAACACACAAAAGTCTTACATTTGGTGGTTGGAGTGCTATCCAATTTGGTAAAGTAATTGATGGAGTGTGTGGGGTATCACATCAACCATCAAAGTTTGTAGTTTTCGGCTTAGTCAAGTATCGGCATGTTGCTTCCCTAGAGAAGGCAATTTCTGAAAAGGCTAGATGGTATGAAATGCATGTTCTGCCTTTGAGCTCCTTAATGGGATCAGAGACTGTCCAAACATGTCCTCTTCGTGAAGTAGTTTTTGGGGTTTGGGCATGCTTTAGTCAAGGAGAGCAGTACACCAATTACTCTAGTGTTAAAGAGTCATTGTTGGAGCCAATGCATACTCTCTGCATTAATGACGACAAGTATGATGATGTGACAACGGCCAAAGATTTTTGTGTGTATCATGCAATCAAATGCATCTATGTCAAATAAGATGATCAAGTAATAGACATCTTCTCATTAGGCTATGGGACTAAAGAGGCAATAGAACAACATAAAAAGGTGATATCAGTTGCATGAACTAGTGATCAAACGACGCAATTGGAAGCTCTTTGCCATTCCATAGTGGAAGAAGACCTTGCTCTTAGAAGGTGGCAAGAGTGGATACCATAGAGAAAATCAATGCCAAGGAGTCAGAGGAAGAAGAAAATGAAGAACCATTGGATGCAAGTGTTGATGCCATTCTAGAAATTCTATAGGAAACAGGTTAAACTAGCCACCCATGATGCTACATCACTCATATTTAGATTATTATTTTTTACATTTTATTTTATTTGTCCCATATCAAATCCATCCATGATGTTAAAAACATGGTTTGTTATTTTTCTCAATTTATTTTCTTTGAAAAAATGTGAACTTGTGAGTTTGAGTTTTTTCACAATAAATGAATTAGACCTAAGTGTATGATATTATATGGACATGTTGTGACAAATAGAATTTTATATATATATATATATATATATATGGTCATAAGATATATTATGTAATACTTTAAAGTCAAGTGATCATATGAGGTTTGGGTAGATTTGACTTGAGGATCATAGAGTTCTTTGTAGACATGGCACCCTATGGCCCTAGGGCCATAGAATCTCCCAACAGCATTTGGCTATCCTACAATCTTACAAACATAGAGTGATTACATAGAGTCTCTAAAAGGGCACATAAGCATTTGGTCTACTCTATAGCCTTAGGGCCATAGGGTGTCTACATAGAATCCCCCAAAAGCGTTTAGGCTACCCTACAACCTTACGGACATAGGGTGATTACATAGAGTCTCTAAAAGGGCACATAAGCATTTGGGCTACTCTACAGCCTTAGGGCCATAGGGTCTCAACATAGAATCTCTAGAAGGAAAAGTTAGCTATCCAAGAGCATTTGGGATACCCTAAGGCCTTATGGTCATAGTGTGCTGACATAGAATCTCCACAGGGGCACTTAAATCACATGGATGAAAATCACTTAGCTCTCTATGGACACATCTTTTAAAATATGGCATGACACCCTATGGCCATAGGGTGGTTATTCTAGGTCACTTAAAGACTCTAAGTGTCTCAAAAAGATTTTTCTTAAGCCTTACTATCTTGTTGAAGATCTTAGGGTCATAGTGTGCGGATTCTAGACCAAACTTTGGAAGAATATATGGGAGAAGATATGTCAACTTATTGCCTTGGAATCATTGGGTTCATATACATTAGGGACATATATTGATTAGCTTGTGATTAAGGTTTAATATTCTAGTGAGAACGAAATAAGATAGAAAAAAGCACAAAAAGGTTTTTGTCCTCAAAATTTCAAAATGAGAGTGTTATTATCATTTTTGATTGAGTGTAAGCTCCTCTATTGTGAATTGATGGTGTAAGAGTTTGAAATAATTATCTTTGTATTGCAAATAACTAGATTAAACATATATTCAACATTTGTTGTAAATGCCAATTACTTGCTTAGACGTTAAACATCAAATATCAAAGTACAAATGGTTTATAAAGCATTTGTCTTTTGGATTACGTGAAGATCTAGTTCTTCAATTGCAAGAAGATTTAACTCAAAGATAGAAAGTGCGAGTATTTTGGTCCGTACTATGATTTTGTTTTTCTTCTAGATGATACAGAGAATTGAAATGGATATCTTGAATTTGTTTTAATAGAGGGAAGCTAGGACTAGTACAATTTTTTAGCTTGTCATGTAGCAATGGGAACATTGTATCAAGGTTTATTGCAAAGAAATGATTGTATAAGTTATGACAATTGTTTAAGTTTGTAAATTGGATTGTATATTTAGTGGTTAAATCAAAGATGACCAAATGCATTGAAGTGAAAAGCTTAGACCTATTAATGAACATTGTGGATGCGTTTGTACTTTTGAAAATCTTCCTTTTGAATTTTGTGACCTTGATTAGTTTCTTGAGCATGTTTTTCCACCATATTAAAGATATGTCACCCTTTCAATTCTTTCAAAACTTCCACGTTCCAACGCCCTATATTTTTGAAGAGTTTTTTAGACAACCAAATTTACGTAAAATGTTGTTAGGAACATTGAGAAAAGTAAATGTGTTATTGAATTTAATAATATAAGAAAGAATTATTTGTGATCCTGTGACTTTAAAATCAAGAAAACCATGAATTGAAGACTTAGAAAACTATCTATCATTTAAAATGAGCACCTACAAAGCTTATTGTTGATTCTCTTTTCAATGCTCCCATTTTCACTTTGAAACCTATTGTTAGTATTATTTGTACTTTTCTCTTTCCATAAGGGCATAGGTTATTCTCAAATTCCAAACTCCTTTTATAGTCTACACTTGCAAAGGACCCTATGATATTGAGGCCATAAGGGTGGCATAGTTTAGGTGTCACATGTGATGGTCCAAGTGACATTAAGAAGCCAAGATAAATAGGATCCATGTAGCACTAAAGACTCTTATGTTCAAAGCATACCATGCTATGGTCAAACCATACGAAGGGCACCCTATTGCCCTTGGTCCATGGGGTCCCAATATAGAGCCCCTATAGATACAGGTAGGTCACCAATGACCTTGGGGCGATTGAGTACTCTTTGTTTATAGTACATTAAGATGTTAAAGCATAGGGAACCTTTGCTACCCTATGGCCATAAGTCCATAGGGTTGTCTAACTAGCATAAAGGGAACCCTTTGGCACTATGATCTATGTTATTTTGAGTAAAAAAACAAGGGTTGTGCGGAGATCACCAAAATGTAACCTATGTCCAAAGGCTATAGATTGATTCCATTTTCTCTATAAGGTACTCCATATAGTCCCTATAGTCATAGGGCTATAGGGTGGTACATATATAAATCATTCTACAATATTAGGACTATAATTCTCTCTCTTTTTATAACCTATAAGAAATCTTTTTTTTTATAGTCCTAATTCCATAAAAAGGCATATTTTTGGCTTTCACGGAGTCTTAGAAATATCTACAAAGAGCATCCTATGGCCCTTAGGCCATAGGCTAAAATGTGGGTTTCTTCTAAAACATATTATCAACACCCTTGTATCAAAGCATACCATGCTATGGTCATAAACCCATACAAAGGGCACCCTATTGCCCTTGGTCCATAGGGTCAAATATAGAGTCCCTATAGATGTTAGAGAGCACCTTTGCCACCCTATGGCCATAAGTCCATAGGGTTTTCTAACTAAAATAGAGGTAACCCTTTGGCACTATGATCTATGTTATGTTGAGTAAAAAGATCAAGGGGTTGTCGTGAGATCACTAAATTGTATCATATGCCCAAAGGCTATAAATTTCAGTTCTCTATAAGGTACTCCATATAGGTCCTATAGCCCTATGGCTATAGGGTGGTACATAAATAAATCATTTTAAAATCTTAAGACTATAATTTTCTCTCCTTTGATACCTATAAGAAATCCTTTTTGTATGGTCCCAATTCCATGGAAAGGTATATTTTTGGCTTTCACACAGTCTTAAACATACCTACCAAGAGCATCATTTGGCCCTTGGGCCACATGGTAAAATTTAGGTTTCTTCTAAAAACCTGTTATTAACATCATTGTATTAAAAAATATAGAGTAAGTCTTATGGCCCTCGGTCCTTAGGGTTCCAATATACCGATACATAAAAATAAGGCCACAATCCCTTGGGCTCAAAAAAAGCATGGTATGGTCATAAAAATCATATAGAGGGTACCCTATGGTTCCACGATCAAAGGATGTCAATATAGATGCTCTACAAGTACACCTAGTCTACCCATTACCCTTGAGGCCGCTGGATACTCTTCAAATATATTACATTATTCTCATGATAGGCACCTTGGCTACCCTATGGCCTTAGGGAAATAAGTTTCTAGCAAACATAGAAGGAACCTTTGTCTTTAGGATCTACATAATGCTAAGTAAATAGGCAAAGGAGTTGTTTCATTAAAGTATATAATTTGGTCCAAAAGGCTATATATTATTTCTCTTTATTTATAAAGTACTTCATAAATGCCCTATGGACCTAGTGCCATACAATGGTACATGCAAAGACCACCCTATGTCCCTAGGGCCATAGGGTGCTACAAGCAAAAAGTACTATAATGTTGAGGTTATAGAGTTCTCTCTATTCTATACTTATAAAAAGTACCATACAATTTTGAGGTTGTGGACTACTCCGTACATGTCCTTTGGCCTTAGGGCCATAGGGTGACACATGCAAAAAGTACTCTACTACAATCCTAAGGTTATAGAGTTCTCTCTATATTATACCTACAAAAAACCCTATCTCTATGTTCCTAAAGCCAAAGATAGCAATACTTTAGGATCTCATAGATTCTTGTATAAATACCTAAAAAGAGCCATAGGATGAAATATGGTTTTCATGAAGAAACTTATATCACACCCGTCACCCTAGGAAAAATCCTCTAGCCCTTGGGCCACATGGTGCAAATATAGAGATGCATCCTATAGACCTAAGGATATAAATTTATCTCCATTTTATATTTATAAAAAATCCTATCCAAATAGCCATAAGGCCATGAAAATGTGTATTATAGGCTTTTGCAAACTCTTACAGGAACCCATGATTGACATCATGTGTCCCAAAAAAAATATAGGATATCAATCTAACAGTTCTCCAAGAGCATTTAGGCTATTCAAAGGCACCTACATGGGCACCATGGTAGCCTTATGGCCCTGAGGTCATATGATATCTCATTGGAACAAAGGAAAGCCTATGGCCCTTGAGATCCTATGGGCCTAGGCCCATATGATCTCTCTTTTGAAACAAGGGCAACCTAAAGCACTTGAGCCCTATGGCTCTAGGGTCCAATGATCTCTCATTACAATAGACATCAACCTATGGCCCTTGAGCTTATACATTGGCACCCTATGGCCCTAGGTCCATGTGATCACTGATTAGAATAGAGGGCACCCTATGACCCTAGGGATAGAAGGTGGCCAAGGTGTCAATGTAAAACCTCTTTAAAAGCAGTTATATTATTCTAGTGTGTCTACATGGTCACCAGGGTAGCCCTAGGGCCATAGTATATCTCATTATAATAGAGGGAAACTTATGGTCATTAAGCTTATACATTGGCACCATAGGGCCCTAGGTCCATATTATCTTTCATTAGAATAGAGAAAAATCTATGGACCTTGATCACTATCACCCTAAGGCCATAGAATCTCTCATTACAATAGAGGTTAACCTATGGCGCTCGACTTTATACATTGGCACACTATGGCCCTATGGGCCATATGATCTCTCATTAGAATAGAAGGCAACCTATGGCCCTAGGGACAAAGGGTGGCCTAGGAGTCAATGTAAAATCTCTCAAAGAGTAGTTAGGCCATTCAAGGACACCTACATGGGCACCATGGCACCTCTATGTCCCTTGGGACAAAGGGTGGCCTAGAAGTCAATGTAAAAGCTCTCAAAGAGTAGTTACAAGGACACCTACATGGGCACCATGGCACCTCTATGTCTCTTCGGCCATAAGATCTTTCATTGGAAGAGAGGGAAACCTATGCCCCATTAGCTTATACATTGGTACCATATGGACCTAAAGCCATAGGATCTCTCATCAAAATAGAGAGAAACCTATGGCCCTATGGCTGAAGGTTGGCCTGAGTTTCAATGTTACAGGTCTCAAAGCTCATCTAGGCCATTCATTAGCACTTGCATTGACAACATGGCAGCCATATGGCCCTAGGGCCATAGGGTCTCTTACTACAATGGAGGGAAACTTAAGGCCCTTGAGATCATACATTGGCACCCTAGGGCCATAGAATCTCTCATCAAAATAAAGGACAACCTATTACCCTAGGGGTAGAGGGTGGCCTAAATGTCAACGTAAAATCTATCAAAGATCATTAAGGCCATTCAAGGATCACTACATGCATACCATGGTAGCCCTATGGGACTAGGTCCATTGGACTTTTGATTGGAATAGAGGACAACATATGGTACTTGAGTTTATACACTTTTACCCTATGGCTCTAAGGCCATAAGATCTCTCATTACAAATGAGGGAAGCCTATGGACCTAGGGATCGCAAATGGCCTAGGTGTCAATGTAAAAGATCTTAAAGAGCATTTAAGCCATTCAAGGGTACCTACATGGACACCATGGAAGCCCTATGTCCCTAGGACCATTGGATCTCTCATTACAATAGAGAGCAACCTATGGCCCCTAAGCTTCTACATTGGCATCCTATGGCCCTAGGGCCATTGGATCTCTTATGAGAATAGAGGGCAATCTATGACCCTAGGACTAGAGGGTGGCCTAGTTGTCAATATAAAATCTCTCTAACAGCATTTAGCCCATTCAAAGTAACCTACATATGCACACCATGACAGCCCTATGGGCCTAGGGCCATATCTCTAATAAAAATAGAGGGCAACCTATGACCATAGGGCCAAATGTGTCACTGTAAAAGCTCTCAAAGAGCATTTAGGAAATTGATGGAAACCTACATAGGCACCATGGTCGCCTTAGGGCCATAGGATCTCTCATTACAATATGAGAAAATCTATAGCACTTAAGCTTATACATTAGAACCCTATGACCCTAGGGGCATATGATCTATCTTTAGAGTAGAGGAAAATCTATGGTCCTAAGGCTAGAAGGTGGCCTAGGTGTTAATGTAAAATCTCTCAAAGAGCATTTAGGCCATTCAAAGGCACTTACATGGGCACCTTGGCAGCCCTATTGCCCTAGCACCATAGGATCTCTCATTGGAATAGAGGGAAACCTATGACCCTTGAGTTTGTACATCGTCACCCTATGGCCTTGAGGCAATAGGATCTCTCATTAGATTAAAGGGAAACCTATAACCTACCTATGATCAACATCATGTGTTAGAAACCATAATGAGAACCCCTATGGCCTAGGACTATAGAGTGCCAATATTATCAACACCTTGTAGTCAAAGTCTAGCATGCATCCACAAGGCCTTTTAGGTGGTCCTCAAATTTCTACAAGCTCTATTGCAATGGTATCCTTGGTCTTATTAAATATACATTCTCACAAATTTATTTAATATTTTCTTAGATATCAAATTTTTCATTTGGATACTCTCTCATTTTCTTTTAAGAGTGTTAAAAAGCTAATAATAGGTGTTCTTAAAACTTGCAGTCCTTCAAAATGATATTGTGGTTGATGAAGTTTTACATGAGATTGTTGGTACAAAGGACTTTTAATCTATTGAACCTTTTGAGATTGCGGTTGACAAAGTTTCACCTAAGTTTGTTAGTTCACACGATTTTCAAGCTATTGAATGTTTTGAGAAAGAGTCCATGGATCTCCATCACAACCAGAACGTTCTTGAAGACGCTGACCAAAATCTACAAGTTCCTGAATTTCAGCCATTGCAACCATTGGTTGAAGAGTGACTCTATGAAAATAGAAGGTGATGCAAGTTCCAATACATATATAAGGTCAAACGAAGAATCCATCCAGAACATCTTAGTAACTCAAGATCTTGGAACTGGGTGCATGGTGATATGGACCTTTCATCCACTGACAGACCAATGCTAACTATAATAGTGATCTTGGGTGGATTTATTTTGAGAAGATGTTGACACAAGTCCAAAAGAATGAAGATCTTAAAGTTGCAACATGAACATATTGTTCTATGCCAAGATGCATTGAGTCTCTAAAGACTCTACTTAGTAATTTCAATGTTGGGATATGGTCAGTTGCTAATGATACACATGTTATGGACATCATCAAAATTTTAGAGAAGGAGGTTGGAGAAAATCTTCCACTCTTTATGATTTGCGTACAAACCCAATGTCAATCATGTGAAGAATCAAGAATCACTCGCCCAGATAATCCAAGAGTAGAAGCACTTTTGAAACCATTGGTTATTGCATCAACAAAATTCGGGATTGATGCAAAGAGAATGCTTCTAGTAGATGATGCACCATTAAAGGGATGTGTTAATCATGCGTTGAATTGTATTTTTCTGCCTCATTCAATGTTGATGAGGAGGATTTAGGGAGGATTCAACATTCATATCTTCAAGCTCTTCATCATGTCAATGACGTTCGCACAATTACAAGCTCTTATTTGTATGGACAAGCACCCATAGTGCAAGAACATGAACTTTATAATCATGTTCACATTGTTGTTGCAGAGTGGAAGGGGAGAGAAATTTGGTTTGTCTGGGGAAAATCTACTCCACACACAAACTACCAGAAGCTTCCCATCCTCGCGAGACGATGAAAATGGTGCAACATCTAGGAGTATTGGAATGTTCACTCGAAGAGAGGACCAAAAACTCCTAACAGTTGATCACGAAAAAGTGAGGCTTTTAAAGAGTATGAAATCTTTATCATCCTTAAAAGGTATTGAAACAAGTATGCTTGCCCAAACATTGGGATACAAGGAGCCTGCTATCAAAGTACATGAGGCCAAGAATTTTATAAAACAGTTAAAGATTCAATATAATCTCAAATAGATGTCCATTGACATTGATGATGAAGTAGATTTTTGTAATATTATGGAAACCACAAAAGCTCTTTATGTATTTTTTTAGAGTGATTATGAAGATTTGTCTTTCAATTCTATATGTAGCTTTTGACTTTGATGTGCACTTTGCTTAATTTTAGTTTATCAAAAGATTCAAATGTTGCTATATAAATAGCTTCATTAAGCATGGTCCTTTCATCACAAATAACATTCTTGTTTACATTCTTAAAGTTATTTTATGCTATTTACAAATGGAACCTTATGGCCTTTGGGCCATAAGAATCCATTTGATCTGGTCACGCTTCCCTATGAAGCCAAACTATTGGCACTGTATGATCCTAAATATGGGCCATGCTAGTTTCTCCATTTATTTTGTATTAATAGGAAGCGATGTAATTTTCACCTATGGCATCATCACCCTATGACCACAAGGACACAAGGTTATGCAAAAAGCACTTACCATGTGTGGCTTGCAATTAGAACTCTTTAGCCTTAATATCATGGGAGGCTAACATAACATAAGGAACAAGCCTCTTAATTACAAACTACAAAGAGAATCCTAACTCTCTTAGGCCACACTTAGTCTCCATCTATTGGCATCTATAAAGGTGGACCTTAGCCTTTCAACAAAAGAAAAATATTTGAGAGCTTTATAGAGCATTATGCCATTTAGAATCAGAGAATCCTATGATCCTACGTCCATAGAAAGCCAACATATCCATACCATATGGTATCATAACCATACAAGCTTGTGGCCACAAGACAAAAAGGTGCTCTAATTAGAACTCACTATAGAAGGTATCCTATGACCTCAAAGACACTAAGTCTTATATGTACATTGTGCTCTTTTGTTTGTTAAACATATTTTGATTTGTTGTGCATTGGACTGAAACTATTGAATTGATTTTTTTTTGTCATTCAAAGGGGTATTTTGAAAAATGGTTTAATATTATCATTGTCATAAATTAGAAGAGTTTCTTCTCAAGCTACATCAAGTGTCTCATTTAAAGTGGAACAATGATTTGAGTAGCTACCAACTTCTTTCGAGAAAAATAAAAAATCTCATTTAAAAATAGCTTCAAAATATCATTAGATTTTGGATTTATGAAGTGCATCATATGTGAGGAGACACCTCTCACTTAAGTAGAATTGCTAATACAATTGTTTGATGCTCCTATCTTTTGAGGTGGTAAAAACTAGCAAAAGGATGTTGACAATTGATAGTGCTACAAAAATGGTGTTTATTGAACATCCTCTATCTTGAAGATACTATACTCCTTGCACTTAGTACTTTGTTGTACATGGGATAAAGACCATAAATTTTATGAAATGAGTTGTTGTAAATCTTTGTGTACAACTCATACAGATTTGGTGTAATGAGTTCATATGCTACTATTTCGTCATATCAATGGTGTTTTTAAACACCTTTGTTTTTGAGACACCGCCTCTAGAAGATTTATTAAAGTTTTAAAGCATGTATGGAACTTTTAAGAGACCATGTCTAGACGCTTTATTGAAATTTTAAAGCATGTATTGATAAAAATGTGGCAAGTTAATATAGATTCTTTGGCACAAACATATATTCTTTAACACTATGCCATACATGAGTAGTTATGGTCTTAGGGCCATAGGCTACTCCACAATATTCTTTAGGTTTTTTTATTATCAAATGTTAATTTGGGTGTTGTACATTATAGTGTAGTTGAAACTTGATAGTGTCTTAAAATTGGGACTAGCAATTTTCTTGTAATTCAGAATACCTTGACCAATTTTATGATAAGAGTTGTTGGTTCTTTTTGTGTCTAGATATTATATTTTTGGTTGGCACAATCAATATATATGTTTCTTAGTAGCCACATCATTTGGTGTGTTTTAACACATTATCTTTTTTACCATTCTTATCACTAAGGCACGTCATGGTGACATAGGCAGTCGCTTTTCAACTGACATTACGTATAAGAAAATCCTTCAAGCTAGATTATGGTGGAAATCCATGATGGCAGATGTCAGGAATTTTTGTAAAACATGTGATATATGCCAAAGGATGGGTAGACCTACAACAACTGACATGACACCACTGACTCTAGTTCTACCACTGGGACTTGACTTCATGGGACCATTCAAGACGGTAATCCCCAGGAAGGACAAGTACATCATCATGGCTACATGCTATGACAGCAAATGGGTGGAGGCTAAAGCTCTCCCAAATAATATTACTAGGTCTAATGCTTCATTAATCTATGAGAATATCATGTGTAGATATGGCTATCCTATTGAAATAATGTCAAACCAGGGCACTCATTTCATTAATGACACAATGGAAATTCTCGTGGAGATGTTTTCAATCAAACACATGAAGTCAACGCCATATTATCCTAGATAATGGCCAGACTAAAAACAGTAATAAAACTATCAAAACCATCCTTACAAAGATTGTTCATAAGGAACCACACCAATGGGATGCCAGATTTTAGACAACATTATGGGCCTACCGAACTGCTTACAAAATCACTACGGGAATGACCCCATTTAAACTAGTTTATGGAACACAAGCGGTACTGCCCATGGAATTTGTAATTCCAAGTTTACAACTGGCAGTTGAATATGGGATGGATTTTAATCAGAACCTAGAGCAACAATTGGATTATCTACTACAGCTGGATGAGATACAACAGAGGGCTATATTGGAACAAGAAGTGGTGCAATAGAGAAGGAAGAATTTGCATGACAGCAGGATCAAGGTCAGAGAGTTCCAGAGAGGTGACTTAGTTTTGCTCTATCAGGCCAAACTAGGACCAAAGAAATTGAACTTGAAAATAGCATGGTCAGGACTTTATGAGGTTGATTGGGTATTCTTGAATGCAACAGTGAGACTCAGAGATTTTTTGGATCTATCATTTTCCTGGAGTATACCATGGAACCAAGATTAATCTATATTATTCGAGAATAGAAGTGGTTTTAGTTGAGCCAGGGCTAGAACAAGAACTAGCAAGGGAACCAAAAGGGGATTTACTGGACTTGTTTTATGTCAGTTCAGTTATGCAACCAATAGATGAGTCTGTACAATTACCAACTTTGCCTTACAATCAGATTCAACACCAATACCAACGTGACATTCAGTTATCCTATCAGTTCAATTAGAGACAAATGAACCATTTATAGCGATGGCCAGTTGCAAGTGGGAAATGAACCAATGCAGATATAGGAATGATTAATCATACAAGCCATGACATGTCACAAGTACAGTGTAGAGATCAAGGGTGGACAGCTAGTGGAGCATTCATGGCAAGGATACGTATAACTATGTGGGCGGTTCACCCATCTGTAGTTTACTTGCAACCCTTAGTGCCACTTTCCTCTCAACCTGCAGAGATCATTTCAAGCCCACAGATACCTGCTTCTTTGCGTGGAGCCAAACTCCTTCAACAATGACCATACCCGACACAAGGCACTACTCCTTCAATAACTGGCAGTGACAACAAGTAGTGATCTTCAACTAAGACTTCTTTGGTTGAGTCTTGTATGGATAGAAAGTCCAAGTCACAGTGCATGCAAGAATCCTTGGACAAGATGAGTGCAGAAATAGAGAGCCTTAAGGAGTCCTTAGGTTTTCTTCCACACAATAAGATAGCAAAATATGTCTTCCAAGAAAGTGAGCAGGCTCTGCTCAATCTTTGGGGCTTAGAAGTCATAGTGGAAGTTGCAACACTTCCCTTTGACAAGCAAATCACACAACACGTACTCGCTACATACAAAGCAAAAAAGATTATTGTAGTCATTCATGGTCCCAAGCCTGAGTTGACTACTAGAGCACTGGCACATATTTTCAAACTCCCTAATGTTCAGAAGACACACCAGCAACGGTTGAAGAAGTGAGCCAGTATCTGAAAGAAGATGATCATGCCATGAAGAAGCAAACAGATGGTGCTTAGGGTATTCTAGTGGCAGCATTGGAACACATTGTAGTGTATAGATTCATTATTGAGACCATTAGCCTGAAAAATAACCCCACATATCTATTAGAAAAGTTGTTTGCAATGCTACTGTCCAAAGTGTTAGACCTATAAACAATACGCATTTGTTATATAGCAGCGTCATTTAGCAAACTATCGAGGCCAAATCTAAAATTCTATTTAAGTCTTGGTATGTCTAGTAGTTTATCTACTGGGCAAGCTTACTTGCAGTACCTATTACTATTCAAACAATTTGGGACAGGGTATCTACTTCAAGAGAAAAAAGAATCAATTTAGATTCATATGATGAAGAACCAGAGGATAGAACTGGTTCAAACAGGGCTGGTTCATAGGCAAAAGAAATTCCAGCCAAGCCATCCGAGGGCAAAGGCAAGGGTAAGGAGCTAGTTGGGGAGAAACGTCATGCTACTCACACAGCCACTAGCTCTGCTGTTAAAAATCTCGGAACTTTGGATTGATCAAGGGGTTCAAAGCCAGAACTCAAAACAAGCATTGACACTTCTACTAAGCAGAGTACGTAGGAAAAGGAAAAACCTACAAACCAATCAATCCATACGACCGAGCACCAAACAACTTTCCAAACTAAAGCGACCAACCAGGCATTTGGAAATGGCTCTGTACCAAAAGCCAGTAATCTAGCAACGGTGAAGATAGATCAGATGTAGAGGTTGCAGACAACACCTCTTAAGGGAAGGCCGGTAATAAAGAAACCAGATAGAGCTGCCCTATTGTATCCATTTCTAGTGATAGACTATGCAGCAGATCACATTGATTTAGATATAATCACTCAAGGGTGTGCAACAGCTATTAGTCTGGTTGGAACACAATAGTGAATGGCATTGGTCAAATAATGGAGGCTCAAACCTCTACCTCCAATGCTAGTACAACACTTCAAGAGGAACTTTGCAAGGCCCAGGAGGAGTTGAAGAAGCTAAGGGAGGAAAAGACCAATTGGTCAGCCACAAACCTAGCCATGCAAATACAGGAACAGTAGCACAAGCGGGAGAAGCAAGGATTGGAAAGGAAGATTTAAAAAGTTCTCCAAGAAAATCAAATAATGCAAGAGTCAAAAGAAGATGCTCTGAGAGATATCGATTGTTACCATACGCTTTTGGAGGCCAAGAGATCAGATTATAGGGGCTTATTCAAAGGACATCAAGTGAAAAAGGACGTTATATCCCAGAAATACATCTACCACAACTAAGTACATCTACCACAACTAAGTATAGATTGTGGATAAGAATGGGGACCTAACCCTAGATGTATTTGATCTTGAGACCTTCATTGAGATAGTCCACGCAGAGCTCAGAGAAAAAGCATGATAGTACAATACAACACTGGTTAATGAAGCTATCATTGAGTATAGTGACAACTAGAAATATAAGGATGCCAATTATGGGGAAGATGAGAAGGAGGATGAAGATCAGGATCAAGATCGACAACACCAAAAGAAAAATGATAACAATGATGATGATAATGAGGATGGCACAGGTGGCCATCATATTGGTTGAGTTGCTGGAGGTTTTGCAACTGGGAGTACACCTCCAAATAGGACTTCAGGTCATCCATCTAAACACCACAAACCACCAACTAGAAACAATCAAATTCCACCCCATTAGACTAAAGGACAAGAAGGCCAGACAGGTTCAAGTCAAAATAAAGGGAAAGCAATTTTACAGCTTACTGACTCTAAATCTGACCACAATCATTCTACTGAGTTGCTAGCACTGAACAAGACTCTACAAAGAGCCAAAAGTATCCAAATCAAGCAATTTTTGGACAAAAATTCAATGTACTTGGATTTGGAAAGATTTTAGAATCTCTATGTGGGAACAAGATGGATGGTTGCAGACTGGAAGTCGGCCAGCTACCACAACCAGGTAGTTTCTTATACATCCTACATGTATCCAAGTGCTAGAAATAATTCTAGAATGGGAACTTACCATGAATGATAGGGTAGTGCATCCAAAGGCTACAGAATTGACAACAACAAACCTCAAGTCACTTGGGCTTCAAGTAGAAATGTTGATAGGTAACAAACCTACATACAAGTTCATGATTGAAATTAGGCAGCAGCTAAAGGAGATGCTGGTACAAATGCAAAGTGCCAAAGAAGTTCTAGATCTCACACTCAAGGATTTGTTAAAGTGCAATGAAGCTAGCAATAGAGGACCCAAGACCAGAATGACTATCAAAGAACAGGAAACACATTTGAAGAGTTTGTTTCACTTGGTCAAGGTTACAAGGAAAATGATGCAACAAGAGACTCAGACGATGCTGAATTTTCTAGAGATTGTTCTTGATTCTCCAACACTAATGTATGCCATCCAAGCCAAAGAAGTTGAGTTACCTCGCTTATTTCTAGCTCTTTATCCACCTCACACTGAGCTAGTAGACCAACAAAAATATCTTGAGATAGAAGATGGGCTCCGAACATGGTATGAGGAGGCGACCATGGAATGGTTGGCATGGAATCAAGTATTGCAAGATTCATTGTTGAAGACTGTGGCCAATGAGCTACTGGATGAAATCCATAAATTTCAGCTTTTAATGGGTCGATGTAAGATTCAAATAAAACAGCTTATTTGGATCACCAACCAGCTGTTACGCCTGACAATTGAAGCATGCAAAATTCCAGAGAAGGAACTGGCTAGTAAGGCAAGCTCTGAACATCAATTTAAAGAAATGGCTGAGATTTTGTTTGAGGCTCGCATCAGATGCAACCATCCATTGCCTCAGGGTTGGATGCATACTGCTTCCTATTGTCACAGACTTGCCAAAAATTGCTTGACAAGAGGCAAACACACTCTGTATAATTCTAGCACCAAGACTTGGGATGTTATGATGCCTTATGATATTGAAATGATAACTAAGAGAAAGGACTAGCTAAAGTAAGAGGCACTGCTCAGACTAATTCAGAAGGGAAATATTGGACCCACTACTTCCAAGGCATCCCAGGCACTATCCAAGAGGAAGAAGGCACTTGACAAGAAGAGGGTTTGTTGGGTGAGTTAATTGGTGCTCGACCACTCGCTTGAAGTCGAGCCAATGGCGGCAACACTAGCACCTTTGGAGTCCTATGCTGACATAAGAGAGTTGGCTACCCAAATACAAGATCTCTCTCTTTGTGTGTCTATGTGTGTGTAATTCCAAAGCCAACTACTAGCATAGTGGAGACTTACCAGTTGTAATTTGATATTTTTAATGCAATCCCGATTCCAGTCTCAATTATAGTATCTTGTGTTTCCAGTTCCATTGTTCTGTCTTTTCAGTACAAGTATTCTGAAGTCTTAGTCTAAAGTGCTATCTGAGTTTGACATCTTTAGTTCTAAGTACCAACCTAGAATAGCTATCTGAACACATCTAGCATTCCAGTGCATTCTTCATAGAAGAGTTCCACACGAGTCACATTTACCAAGCAACTGGTTTAAATGCTTAGTCGAAGGACCACTAGCCAGAAGGCATAACCATAGAGTTAGACCACCATGTGATTTTCAAAAATGGGTCAAAAATCTGGAGATCCATATGACCACTTAGCAGCTTCATGCAAGTACTGAGAGAAGAGAGAATAACGGACTTCCATAGTATGACCCTAGAAGGTAAGGCTTTGACGTGGTTTCATAACATAACTCCTAGATCTAGTATAGATGTGACAACATTGGCAATGATATTTTTTGTTTCCTGCTCAAAGATGGGAACCAAGTACAACATGGTAGTACAAATCTACAACTTTAAACAAAAACAAGCAGAATCTATAAGAGATTATGTAAGTCAAATGAGATAGCATGTTAACATATGCGTGGAGTTGGAAATTACAATCGAGAGTCTCATTGTTTCTAGAAGTCTTACTCAACAAAGAGTTGCATGCTATTTTGTATAGCAAGATGCATACCACCCACCCTGGAAGCATGCATTTAGATGCTATAGACTTGGGGGTGAACTGTAAGATATTCAACAAAGAGAGCATTGTTAAGGACATGCAAAATGAGCTAACCATATATACCATGCCAACACAACTAGACCTATTGTGGCAACTCCTATGAATGCTACCAAAGATATTCTTAAGCGCATAAATGAGATGATGAGCAATAGGTAGGGGATGCAAGGGAGAGGGCCAGGACAAGTTCTGCCATAAGGGCAGCCCATGGGACTAGCAAGACCATATAAGTGGTGTGCCATAAAAGGGAAATAGATAAACCATGAGACCAACGAGTGCTATTATAGACCTAAATATGATGGTGTTAGCGGATTGACCAAACAGGCACCCACCTGGCCGGACACATAGCCGGACACCTATTGGGGTTCCCATCGTTGCAATAGCTCCAATGACCAACAAAATTATCAATCCGGAGGGATGAGCTACCTAGCTAGGGCATGGAAACACTCACATGGTTAGTGAGCTAATCGTGGCAACACAAATGGTTAACTCTATGAGGTGAACTTCTCGACCTATGGAGGAGCTAAGCCGCAATGAAGGGCAATCTCCATATCCACTTCTCTTCACCTCTAATCAACCCAATCACACACACTACAATTGCAAGACACACACAACACTAATCCTATCATGCAACACACTAATCGCAAGCACACACACATAGATCTATCGAGCACCACACTCCAATCAAACCTACATGCACACACAAGCAAAAGAAGGCAATCACACAAGATTAGAGAGGGATTAACCACTAATTAGTTAAGATCTAGTTAATCTAAGCACCATATGCAATCATAAGAAGTAAGAGAGAGGCATAGTGAGAGAGAATGAATCATTGATGAGTGTTAATCAAGTCTCATGAGCAAGGAGAAGCTCAAGGACTCCATAGCCACACACCTCAAGAGCTCTCACCAAAGAGTGCTCTCAACAAATGACTTGGGAACCCTAATTTCTTTTACACACTGCCTTATATACCTAGGTTAAAAATATGCAATGTCCGGGCACCCAAGGCCTTTAGGACTCACCACTTATTGAATCTACAACCTAGGCACAATAAGCGACCTATTCTTTACAACTTGGAACTCCCATTGAGCCCGTAATACATTAGAAATATTACAATGGCTTGAAATAATTTGAGAATTTACAATACGTGACCATTTTGGGAAAACATGGAAAATGTGTAACTCCAATCTTTACTGCTTCTTTCCATTCATTCTCGATGTGCATTTGTACGTCTTCAGTCTTTAACAGCTTCTGTTAACTGATGTTGACTCAGTTAACATTTCCCCCTTCCTATTTTAGTGCCTGTCCTCGAGCACTGTTGAAAAGTGTCCATGGAGGCAAGGGAAGGTTTTGATTGGTTGTTGATGGGCTGGTTGTCTTCATTTGTCGTTGAATTTGTTGATGAGGGTCTTCTGCTGCAGCATCTTCATTGGTTTGAATATGTCTGATGTGAGAGATGATGTTGTATTTGTTCGTTGTAATAGCATAATGATGAGGCTGATGTTTATTTATAAAATGTATGTATAAAGGAAGTAGAACGATGAGGTCCTAAATAGGGTCTAAAACCTGGATGAGCAAAGGGAAAAAACCCAGTGGGAAAAAAGTGCCTTTGGGATACGCGCATTATTGGAGTACTTATTAGCATGGGAAATATTAATAAAGTACGGAAGGGATTATTTGCTAATATAGATATGGAATTAAAAAGGCCGCAAATATGAGAGGGTAGCATGATGGAACATTGGTTTGCCTATTGTAGTCCACTCAAGGTGCATAGGTGGAAGCAAAAAGAGTGTCTAATGCATATGTCCAGTGATGGGACATCCTATTTATGCATACAAAAAAATGCATGGGAAACAATATGCTGTGCAAGAAATATTTTGAGGGGTTCTTCAAAAAGATGGTGTAGCTATAAAAGCATATGATATGGCTTTGCAAGCTAGCACCCCTTTAAGAATGGTTTTTGTTGACGAGGATATGTGCTCTCATCTTACTGTGCACTGTGCGTGAGTGTTGGACTCTACGACACCACCAATTGTAAGTTAATAGACTTTGACTCTTATGCTCACCTCGTCCATCATGAGCAACATGACTTTATATATGCTCAACTCTTCCACTTTGAGCGTAAGCCTAATAACTATGACTCTTAGCATAGAGTTTAATATGACTTGAAGCTTTGGGACTCTGCACAAAAAAGCTATAGACAATATTCTTTTGATTTTGTTTCGATAATGTGGATGATATGCTCATAACTATGAAGAACAACCTTGAGGTAGACACGTCAAAGACAAAGTTACATGAGAACTTTGACATGAAGGATTTGTGTGAATCAAACCATATCCCTAGCATGCACATGATGCTAGAAAATTTTAAGAAGGTTTTTTCCTTGCTATAGAAAGGATACACTTCTTATGTAATGAAGCATTTCAATATGGAGATGGGGAGCAGATTCTTTTCTATTGCCTACAAGAGTGAAACTTAGCCAAGAATATTATCCCAAATCTGACGAGGAAAGGGTTGAGGTGGCTAAACTTTTGTATGCATCTACAATTGGTTGTTTGATGTATGACATGATTGGGAGTCATGCAAAAATTACATTTACAATGGGAGTTGTTCGTAAATTTATGGCAAATTATGGTAAGAAGCATTTCAAGGCGATGAAAGGTGTGACAAGATACTTGGATAGTACAAAAGAGTTGCACATGTTATTTGGAGGCAAAAACACATGTGTAGTTGGCTACACAAATGAAGATTATGCAAGGAATGTGGACAATAAAGTATATGTCATGCTATGTATTTACATCCACTGGTAGTGCAATTTCATGGCGATCTTGTTTGCAAGATTGTACATCTTAGTCTAGTACAAAATCGGGATATATTGTTGCGTTAGATGCCGTCAAAGAAGCTATATGGCTTATTCATCTATTGGGAAATTTGAGCATTAATACAGAAGTTTGGAATTTGCATTGTGATAGAGTGCATTCAAAGAGAAAGCACATTGATAGGAGGTATCCCTTCATTAGAGTGCTGCCTAAGGACAAGCACGTAACTCTGAGACAAGGAGAATGACTGGCAAGCAAAAATGTTGTTGCAAATACTAGTAGACATTATCAAAATATAAAATTGATACTATTGATGCGTGACCTAAAAGAGAGCTTTTGTTTGAGTCCTAATTTGCATGATTCTAATAATTGGAGCTTAAGCACTTAACCTTGACAAATTTCACATCTGATGATAGATTCTTGATCGTGAAGTTATCTTCTTTGAAACTCCATCCAATCTCCATGCATCAATCTTTAATTACGATGCATAGTTAGTTAACCAATAACGTAGAACATCGATCAATTACCATTGTACAAGTCCAACTGTTCCTTAATCACATGCAAAAAATCTCACATGTTGATCATTATCCATGGACCATACACGGTGACCATCGAGGAAATATTTTGAAGATCATGGAGAGAGGGCGAACAATTTCTTAACAGGTAGGTTTTGTATTCACTTGTGATACACATTCAAGCCTAATACAAAATTTTGTTTATTTATACGGATGCACGTGAGGACCCTCAAGGTTAAAACAAAGACATATACCTTATATACTTTCACTAAATTTTAGATTGAGTTTTCATTCTCTGAAGCTACATTTAAAAATGTTATCTTACAAAATTTGTATAAATAATTCCTTGTGCACATAATTCCTTGTCTTTGATCAAGTGTCGCTTAGACCTTTACTTTAGTTCTTTGTGGCATGTTGAATATTTTCACACACACACACACACACACACACACACACACTATGGTACTATAGGTATTCTGGTTACTAATCCCCCCCCCCCCCCCCCCCCCCCCCCCCCACAGACACACATTGATCTTGACCGGAAATTGATGGGATACTTTTTATTGCTCAAAACATGCCATATAAAGACTATGGGACCCGGCCCTTGAATAATAAAGCTTATAATGTTTTCCCTGGAGTGTCGAGCGTGATTAAAGTCTCTGTTCTCATTACGCCGAGAAGGCGGCCTCTTCTCCCTAGCTATGGATCCCCCCTCTCAAGGGTATCTGCGTGCCGTTTGATGCTACCACACATTCACAAAGGAGGGCGGCTCGGCTCACCCATTACTCATGCTCAGAGGACTAGAAGTCCACCCTCTATTTAAACAAGGTGAGGGTGCACCTTGCCCCTCACTTAGCCAGTGATTATTTTGTTGTGTTTTTGTCTGAGAGGATTTACTACCTGCTTCACGAATAGAGCTATGGAGCTCACCACTCAAACATCTCAGGTTTTTTTTTGGCCTAAACTTGCCTCGCTGCCGGTTATGATTGAAATTCTTTGTATTAAGCAGTACCCTGCCATTTTGTTAACACAATAGGGAAGAAAGGTTTTCAATAAACATTGTGGTGGTTTTGCTGCTTGCAGTCGTGACTGTTTTTTTCAACAGTCGTTAACTGTGGTCTTGAACACTATGCATACTACTCATGAACATTAGGTTATTATGGTACTTACCATGGAATATGGTTGCTAAAAATGGTTGGCATCTACTACTTGATTACATTCAAGGGGAATTAAAAAGGGTTTCTTCCTACTGTTTTTCTGAAAGGAAACTGTGCGCAACATGGCTTTATACTACTATGTGACCATGTAACTTGGATTTTTTCAAGGCCACTGCAAGGTTTTACCGACTGCCAACATTACCTATTTTTGGCAATAACTAGTTTTTTCAATAAATAGGGGTTAGTCTTGGCCTTTGTAGCATCTGAGGTGCTGGGTACCTTGTAATACTATGTGTACTCACATTCTGAGTAAAGTGGACATCATTTATACTTGGCAATATGGCTGGGTATAACCCACCGTTTTGGGGCTGTTAATGGTTGATGAAATGGTTCTCTGTTCTACTCTTTCTGAAGGTAAGTATATGGCAGTTTTTGGCTTAGCATTTGTATGGAAAGAAACCAAGCAAAGGCTCTGAAAAGGTTGTACCTCGTATAAGGATGGATTCCTACTACTGATTCAGCCGCCACTAGTATTATTGTATGGCATGTTGTCGACCACTTTTGTCACTTGGAAAAACCTTCCGTATGGAGGGAATGCTAAACTGGTGTACCACTATTTTCGGACCCATGTACTAGTTTATGTTGCTTTCATGGGAAGGAATATGATCCGCTACATTCTTTGAACGACCTGATCATTATGATTGATTGCAACAATGCTTTACAGCATTTGCATTCACAGTTTGTCCTTGTTTTTTTGGACGGGCTAGGCCTCTACCACTTGGCTAGCTATTAGTTTATGACTTATAAGAATAGACTGCATTGGACTCCATTTGTAACAGTATTACAACATCAGTTCTATACTTAGAAGGAAATATCTTTGCTTATTTACCAATAGAACCTCACTAATATGACGGATAAATAAACTCATGAAGTTTGTTTTCTTGGGGGATTATACCACTCAGATTAGAAGAGGAAATCTATCACTTAGGTTAGAAGTAATAATTAAACTTATAAACACAAAGGTTTTACTGTTAATCGAGCTTGTTTAAGGTAAAAAAGTTTTGTAAGATGGACATGGATAACAACTGGTATGGTCCGTCGATACCTGTAAAACACATCCAAGGCTAACTGAATTGTTGTCTTGTTTGGATGGATGCAGGTAAGGACTCTATCTTATCTTGGAAGGTTTTTTTACTTTGGCAAGCTACCCTACTGTGGATGGAACACTCACTAATGACTTGGGAAGTTCTTTTACTTTTTGCATACTAAAAGGGGATCTCTTTCCTACAAACATTGTACTTAAATGATTCTAATACTGAGTTGTTTTTGTACATATTTATTCCTTGATTCCATTGCCAACTATCTTTTGAATGTAAAAATTCAATTATGTCTTATTATTTAAGATTTAACAGCTACACACACATCCTATAAATAAGGTTTTTCTTTCCAAGATAAACCGGGATGATGGCTTTGGAAATTCTCTTCGAAATTGAGTTTTAAGTTGTACCCACAGTCTGTAATCCCTTGACAGGTTGACTAGTGTTAGGTGGTCCCTTTTAGACTCTTTTTCTGGTTCCTGTTCACGGCTACTATAGTCTTTGACTTTGCCGATTGAAGGTTTGCAGGCCATAAAATTTTACAATTACTGTTTTTACTTCTATTTATGTTTACACTTTTCAGGACTGCTTACCCTATAGAAAGACAGCTCGCATGAGCACTAATCACAACCCTGAGAATCATGCAAAGATTCTCGAACAGATTAAGCTTTACCTTAAGGACCATAAACCAAAGAATGCCTTGGAAGTTAGAACTAGACCCTTCCTCTTTAGGAAGGCCAAAGATTTTATTACCTACTATGGAAAATATAAGTGAACCTCACTCACAGTTTTTGCAGACTCTTGCTCTCTCACAAGGATTGGAACTGACCTCGGAGCCCCTCTCAGTGGCCACTTCTCTTGTTCTCAGATGTATTAGCAGCTTGGATGCTTCGCAACTAATTTATGATTCGGCTCTTACCTTTGACAAAAAATTATATGTTTTACATATGTTGTCTTTTAATGATTGGGTTAAGATTTTAGCAACTTTGGACAAAGACTCCATGGAAGGAGTAAATTTAATTTTCCAATACATTGCCCAGCTTCCTCTATTATCCTCACAATATCAGCAAGAGCTTGCTCTGTTCTCCTCCTCTGGTGCAGATCTGTCTAACTTTCTTAAGAAGTTATGTGAGCTTAATCCATCTTTTGTCTGTGCACCAGCCACTCCTTCTATTCCACAAACTGGTGGAATCTTCTATTGGGATAGTGCAGCCCTTAAAGCAGTTAAGGAATTTCAGAGTAATCTTTGCTCCCTCAATGACTCAAACCTCCTAGAGATGGTGCCCAAAATCTCTAAAGTTTTTCCTATCTTGCCTGTGAGACAAATTGAAATTGAATCCCTCGGAGTTGCCCATCATCTTTGGGTCCTACCCAACAAAGCTTTCTTAGCTCCTATTTTAAGTGAGACCTGGGTTTACCTTGCCAACCTCCCTGCCTCTACTGTGGAAGATTGCAGACTCAAGATTCTTAAAGGAGGGCAATTCTTGGATAAAGGTGAGCTCATCAAAGCACCCTTCAATCTCAATCTCATCGACCACTCCAAGTGCCCCTCAAATATAGGCATGTACATCCGTACCAAGGGAAACATGGAATTTGCGAAGAGTAACCCTGATTTTTACATTGAGTCCATCTGGAATGTCTTTCATCCTTATGTGAAATGTGCCTGTAGATTACTTGAACCTAAAGCCTCTCGTGAATCCAGCATCATGTGGTTTGATCATACCATATGGTTTATTCTCAACCATTTGGACTTACTGTTCCCAGAGAAACCTGTGGACTTTCATCTTTCCCTCATTTCCTCTTGGTTAGGTGGCCAAGCTAAGCAGATTGTAATTGCACAGATTGCCTTCAACATCTTCCGTGGACTTATGCTTGATATCTTGAAGGAGTTAAAAGCTGATGAACCTGGCATTTACTTAACTATTTATGCTAACTTTAAAGGTGTTAAGCTCATCACTAGTCTTCTTAAACCTTGTATTGATGAGGATGACTCCCATGCTCTCAAAAGGGCTAACTCCTTGATCACCCCCAACTCCTTCACTTCCTTCTTAACACCTAGTTCATCCTCTAACCGAGGAAGAGTTCGTAGCTTTACAAGAGGAAGAGGCAGATCTCCCTCCATTAGGAACTTCCTTGAATTTTAACCCCTGGGTATATTGCAGGTTGCTACAAGCCCTTGCGGAACAAGAACTCTCAACAAAGAGGATCCAGAAAATGGTTTCATCTACATACACTGTCTCTTTCACAATGTACTCCTCGATTGGATTCAACCAAAAAGTCTTTTTTGTGAGTGCTTTGATCTATTTTTTGGTAATCACAAATTGCTCAACAATATACTCATAGGATGGAAATATCATCATCCCGTAAAAAGGTTGATCTATATAATGACTTTCTTCGGCATGATTCTGTCCCTCATTGTACATGTGTTCATTTTACCACTTTTTCCAAAAATTTTGAAGCTTTTGGTAACCATGTTTTCACTTGTGATCTTAGCATTATTGAAAATAGTAAAATACGTAGAATTTTGGCCAACGGGCTCAATCATATACCTAACTTTCCCAAAAACCCATACCTTGCCTTATCAGCTATACTAAGCTGTCTCACTGACCTTGTCAGTGCTCTCCGACTGGATATGACAGTCCTACTGGACTTAAAGGAAGTGGTGAAGGAATGCTTCCTTCATAAAATTTCACAACTTCCTAGTAAATGGTTATCATCTGAAGACTCTTGGCTTACTTCTCAACTAACTCTTGATTTTCAAAAGATCTCTGATAAATGGTTTGTTGTCGGGCTTGACAAAATCTCTAACTATCCCACTATTGTTTGAAAATACCTGACTTGGAAAGCTGCTCGTAATCAAGTATCTGGTAAGGAATTCTGTCATATTAATGCTACACCTCAAATTATTTCCAATAAAATTGCTAAACACTTAGGGCTGCTAGGCTACTCCATGATGAACACTAAGCTACCAGTGCTTTTTTCCACCTATAAAATCCATAAGCATAAGTTCATGTGGATATATGATGCCTCCAATTGTATCTTTACTGGTATCACCAAGGATATTACTTTTTGTCTTGACCTTATATTATTTGAATTTGAGCTTATTTGTGCCACTAAATAGAAAATCTGCCAGGACTTCTTACATGTCCAATATAATCCCTTCTGGCTTACTAAAAACTCTACGGAGGTCTCACTTAACCTTCCTCACCAAATCTTCCACATCTTTACGGCTGACATCACACAATGTTACGAAAATATTCCCCTTGATGGGGATCTTGGCCTTAAGGCTGTTCTTGCCAAGGTGATTAAATTGGCTTTCTCCAATGTTAGAAAGAAGAAGTTTTTCTACATCTCTCTTTCCAAAAAACCTAGGTGGATTCACTTATCTCACTATGTGCACTCCCTACACTTTAATGAAGCTAAGCTTTGCTCCTACATCTCGTGGCTGCTGAATAATTGCACTATAATTTCAGGTGGTCTTTGCTTTAACCAATGCCTTGGCATCCCATGGGTTTTTCATGATCTCCACTTATGTGTAATATTTACCTTGCTTTCTTTGAATACAGGTGGTGTCTCAAGACCATGGAAACTTACAAGAATAAACTTCCACAGTTCAAACATACTTATAGATACATGGATGACGTACTAAGTGTCAACAATAGGGACTTCCCCAATGAAATTTTTTTGATTTACCCTCACTGCCTGAAAATTGAACCTACCTCTCTCTATGAGACCATCACACCCAATAGGGCTTTCTGCACATCTGTCCAATTTCTTAACCTCTCAATATCCCTTCATACCCCATCTGTTGGCGGGTATTGGGGCTGCTAATGGTTGATGAAATGGTTCTCTGTTCTACTCTTTCTGAAGGTAAATATATGGCAGTTTTTGGCTTAGCATTTGTGTGGAAAGAAACCGAGCAAGGGCTCAGAAAAGGTTGTACCTCGTATAAGGATGGATTCCTACTACTGATTTAGCCCCGCTGGTATTATTGTATGGCATCTTCTCTACTGCTTTTGTCACTTGGAAAAACCTTCCGTATGGAGGGAATGCTAAACTGGTGTACCACTATTTTCGGACCCATGTACTAGTTTATGTTGCTTTCATGGGAAGGAATATGATCCGCTACATTCTTTGAACGACCTGATCATTATGATTGATTGCAACAAATGCTTTACAGCATTTGCATTCACAGTTTGTCCTTGTTTTTTTGGACGGGCTAGGCCTCTACCACTTGGCTAGCTATTAGTTTATGACTTATAAGAATAGACTGCATTGGACTCCATTTGTAACAGTATTACAACATCGTTCTATACTTAGAAGGAAGTATCTTTGCTTATTTACCAATAGAACCTCACTAATATGACGGATAAATAAACTCATGAAGTTTGTTTTCTTGGGGGATTATACCACTCAGATTAGAAGATGAAATTTGTCACTTAGATTAGAAGTAATAATTAAACTTATAAACACAAAGGTTTTACTGTGGATCGAGCTTGTTTAAGGTAAAAACGTTTTGTAAGATGGACATGGATAACAACTGGTATGGTCCGTTGATACCTGTAAAACACATCCAAGGCTAACTGAATTGTTGTCTTGTTTGGATGGATGCAGGTAAGGACTCTATCTTATCTTTGAAGGTTTTTTTACTTTGGCAAGCTACCCTACTCTGGATGGAACACTCACTGATGACTTGGGAAGTTCTTTTACTTTCTGCACACTGAAAGGGGATCTCTTTCCTACAAACATTGTACTTAAATGATTCTAATACTGAGTTGTTTAAGTTTTAACAGCTACACACACACACACACACACACACACACACACACACACACACACACACACACGTTTCACAAGGACCACATTGCACCCAACCTCCAAGAGATATCCTATGGTTAGAAAGAGCCGTTGCAATTAGAAAAAATGGGTTCCATTTGAATCTTAATGAGATCTTAATGTGAGCTCAAGCGACCTATGTGTAAATTGAAACATTGTTTACAAGTTAGTTCAGAGCAGCGTCTTGTATCTTGCTAGAGGCAAATCCAATTAAGGAACTTCTGATAGATAAGGCATAGTGAGAACGACATTTAGCCCAACGATGGTGTACTAGGATGCTCCCCACATAATCCCAAAACTCAGGCACTTACTTTGCATGATGATTGGTTTCCTTGTAATAGCCCATGAGGAGGCACTTCATGAATGTAGCGGGTGGCAGAAGAGGTGAATCTACTTTATGTGGGTGTATTTAAAGATCGGAAAGCATGGTAGTAGGCCTTTACAAAGTGTGTGGGACTCTGCACCTATATTAATTTAGGAAGACCACAATTGCTTGAGACAAAGTTTGAATGTAATCACCTCACAATTTTCTTGCTGCCCTAAGCGCATGGTAAATTTTATTATAAGAGAGCAACGCATATTACATTTTAGGCCACCTCACAAGGTGTGACAGAAATAAGCATAAAGCAAGGGGGTTTAGATGCTACAATAAAAGAATTTATTGTACAGGTAAAGGGATTTTGAATCATGTACTAACAGAATGGGCTATTACAAAAGGGGACAAGTTCTAGGATGAGGGGCACTTTTAACTCATACTCAAACTTGAAGGATTCATTAGAGACAAATGGGGTAGGTTCTTTAGTGTGTGATAAAGCTCACTTCTATGTGGATGCTGGCTAAAAATTATAGAGCTCCTTAAATTTTCTATGCAGTATCCAACATCTCCCTTCCTAGGTCACACACCCAATCTCCTAGGTGTATGGCAGTAGCCTCTACATATTGTGAGTAGTGAGAGTGGTGTCTTTATTCGACGTGGTCACCTCAACACTTTGAACGTTAACAATAAAACAACAATTGACATTTTTGTGATCCTCCATAGAAGTTATCCCCATGACATATCACCTAAGTTTCGGAAAATGCAAAATGCCCAACATAGAGACTCAATCGGTCAGGGCATTGACCAAGGGCTGTAAACATAAAGTTTGAGAGAGTTTTACTAAGGAACCACTCTCATTAATAAGCAACAAAACGGTCACTGGGTTTTAGAGGAGGGTTAACGAGCTCAGCACTCGCCATGAAGAAGAAGGTTGATGAGCGTGTTCGCACTCTGATAGAAAATGGCGTCAAGAGCAGGCACCGCTCTATCTTTGTTGTTGTCGGTGACAAGGGGAGAAACCTGGTATACCCAAACGCGCGCGCACACACACACACACACACACACACACACACACACACACACAGAGAGAGAGAGAGAGAGAGAGAGAGAGAGAGAGAGAGAGAGAGAGAGAGAGAGAGAGAGAGAGAGAGAGAGAGAGAGAGAGAGAGAATGTCTGCAGGTAGTCTTCCTTCATTAGATGCTCTCAAGAGCTGTAATCAAAGCCAACCCCTCAGTGTTATGGTGTTACAAGAAGGAGCTATTCCTAAGCAGGTCTGGAATTTTATATTGCAAATGCTGAAAGGAAAATTAAAGTGTATTATAGTTTGTAAAAACTCTGGTGTCGTCTCTCTTTGCTCAAAGTCCATCTCAATCATTTGCATAAGCTTCGACATAGTTTGAAAATTTGCTGTCTGCATGGCATTGCTCTCCTCTTGTTATGTCAAATGAGTTATGCAAAGGTGACGATGGCAGAATATCTGTTTCTTTGTGACAGAAAGAAACTGCCTTCATTACAATCATAAAGAGATTTTTCTACTCACAATCTTGAACCCATTTGTTAGTGAGCCCGTGGACCCATAAATCGTACTAATGATCCTATACATGAACAGCTAAAATAGCAAAAATGTTAGAAACATTTTTTGTTGTTTGGGGAACGACTGGCAACTTTCAGTTTTAACATCTAGCAGCCAAACACGGGTTAGAGTGGCCACATTATTAGCATTGATCGATTTTGTTGATTTGCCCAACGAAGGTCTAATTAAACTAAAGCGGGACCAACACTCACACACACAAAAGCGTAGAAGATGATGATGTGGCATTTGTATGGACGCCTGTGATTTGCATTGGTAGTGCCACGTGGCAACAATACGGATTTCTGCGATTTGCGCTACCGACGTGACATACATCTATGTGTTTGGTACGTGCATGAAACATGGCATTCTTAGCCATATATACTGCACTTTGGCTATTACAACCAAGCAGTGGAGCATATGCAGGAAGACCAAAATCTCTGACTAGACGACCAAGCCAAACAACTTTTTTGGCAGCCTCTGTGGCTAAAATATATTTAGCCTCTGTAGTACTCAGTGCCACAATCTTTTGTAGTCTTGAACACCAAGAAACAGCCCCACCTGCAAGTGCAAAGACATATCCACTAATAGATTTTCGAGTGTCAAGATCTCCTGCCATGTCTGAATCACAGAATCCCTGCAATTCCAATGTACCCTTTCCATAGCATATACATTTCTCCTGTGTACCTTTTAAGCACCGAAAAATGGAATTTATTGCTTCCCAATGTGGTTTGCCAGGATTAGATATAAGTCTATTGACAACTCCCTCTGCATGAGAAATGTCAGGCCGTGTGGCAATCATGGCATACATCAAAGATCCACAAGCTGATGCATAAGGTATACCCTTCAGTTTATGTGGCGGTAAAGGCACACCAAGAGGCTTAGCATCAACCATATTAAACCTTTGAAGTACTTTGCCAATCTACTTGTCTTGAGAGAGAAATAACAAGCGTTTCTCTCTATCCCGTCTAATCCGCATGCCCAAATTGTGTTCAGTTGCCCCTAAATCTTTCACTGAGAAGGCTGAATTCAACTGCTTTTTAAGAGCATTGACAATACTATTATGCTTGCCTGCAATTAGCATATCATCCATACATAAGACTAGCACAATAAGGCTTCCATCCTCAGCCTTTTTTGTGTACAAGCAGAGATGCGAATGGCTGCGTTTAAATCCATGGTTGAGCATAAAGGTGTCAAAAATTTTGTACCACTGCTTGGGGCTTGTTTTGGCCAATACAAGCTGCGTTTTAGTCTGCATACCAAATGCTCTTTTCTTGGAATGACAAAACCTTCTGGCTGTTCCAAGTCACCATGAAGAAAAGCAGTGTTTACATCCATTTGATCCATCTCTAAATCAAGGAGAGTAGCGAGAGCAAACAAAACACGGAGGGTAGTCATCTTCACCACCGGTGAGAAGACTTCTTGGAAGTAGCTCCCATGTATCATTTGCATACAGAGAATTCATCTCGTTTTGCATAACAAGCTCCCACTTACACTTTTTCTCACATGATTGTGGCTCTTTGTATGTTAGAGGCTCATTTTCATCTGTCAACAAAATGCAATCCAAAGATGGTTGAAACCTCTGTGGTTGCCTTCTGACACGTGTAGACATTCTTACCCAATGGTCCATGTTTTGTGGCAATGGGCCTACATCCTCAGGAATGACCACACCATTAGGTGGGTGATTTTCAACATTTCCTTGCTGCTGTAATCTGTTTTCAGCATGTTCTTCATCATTTCCTACCCCATCTGGTGCATCCATTGGTTGGCAGTAGCACAACGGGTTGTTGCACATTTGCAGTATCAATAGGCACAAAATCTTCAGCTAATGGCTGATTTAGGGCTGGCTGTTCATGCTGAAACTTGACCTTCATTTTGTCAAGATCACTTTGTGTAGCATTATTTAGCAACTTTGCCTCATTAAACACTACATCTCGGCTGCGTACTATCTTCCTATTCTGAGGTGACCAAATTTGTGTAATCCCTCTCCCTCATCTCCATATACCATGACGATGCCCTTGATGGATATCATGTCAAGTCTGGTCCGCAGTTCTACAGGTACATGCACACAGGCCTCACAGCCAAAGACACGTAAATGGTCATATAAAGCAGGTTTGGCAAATCAAACCTCTTCAACAATGTCATTCTTCAAACCAAGATTCGGAGAGCAATTGCATACATGAACTGCAGTTTTAAGAGCCTCTCCCCAAAGCTCGTGGGAGATTAGCCGTTGACAACATGCATCTGACTCTCTCACAAAGTGTGCGATCATATCGTTCAGCCACGCTATTTGATGCAAGGTTATAAGGAGCCGTCAACTCCCTCTTAATGCCATGCATCTCACAAAACTTGTTGAACTCATTAGAGACATACTCTCCTCCATTATCCTTTCGAATGTTGCAAGCATTCAACACTTCATGTTTGCCCTTTAATACATACACCCATGACTTTCTACTAAAATCAGCAAGGAAAGTAGCAAAGTAACGTGCACCCCCCATATGAACTAACAGGCATAGTGCATACATCAAAGTGTACCAAGTCAAGAGCATTAGACTTCTTAACGACACCAAAGTAATAAGAAGACTTTACATGTTTTCCATGTATGCAACCATTACAAAAGTCCAGACGAGGGCCTTTTACATCAAATCTCCCTAAAGAGGAGAGAACCTGAAGGCCTTTCTGGCTCATATGGCCAAGTCTTTTGTGCCAAAGTTCCATTTGAGAATGGACTTCCGCTACAACCAAAAACTTTGTAATACAAATAATACAAAGTCCCCTTCTTGTTGCCTGTTACAATCAGCATTGAACCCTTGTGTACTTTCCAAGACCCACCACCCAAAGTAGTGAAATAACTTTTCGCATCCAAGTGCCCCACAAATAGCAAACGTTTCTTAATGCCAGGGACATAACGTACATCCTGCAAAATCAACTCTTGGCCATTTTCAAGAGCCAAATGAATGGTGCCAACACCCTCTATCTCACATGCATAGTTGTTGCCCAAGTAGACCTTGCGTAGGCGACCTGCAGTGTATGAAGAAAACGACTCCAAAGAGAGAGTAACATGAAAAGAGGCATTGTTGTCCACTATCAAAGATTGGGACAACCCATTATGGGCTGAAAGCAAGGCGTCAATCACTTCCCTTTTGGTGATGTGCATATCACCTGCTGCTGCCATAACATCTCCATCAATGCATGAGGACGCAACAAGCATTTCTTCGGTGTCAGAAAGCTCTTCAATGACCACACTAGATGCTACATTGGCTTTAGCAACTTCTTTTGAGGAAGAGCTGTCATCATCTTTCTCATCATCCTTTGCTTTCTTTCCCTGTTGTTTCTTTCTTGCTTGTTCTTTCTTGGAGTAACGGCATCGGTCTTTTGGTGTCCTTTGCATCCACACTGATAGCAAGTCACATCTTGTTGTTTTCCCTTGCTTCTACTCCTGCTTTTGCCTTTATTGCTTGCATTTCCCCTCTTTTCGGATCTGCCTCTAACTTGATACCCTGGGCCACCACTGCTTTCACCCCTAGACTTCCTTCCGATTTTCTCATTCAGGATAGAGCCTCGAACACCATCGAAGGTTAAAGCAGGGTTGTTGCTAAGTGAAACAACCAAAGGTCTATCAGACAAAGTCATCAACAAGAAAATAGCCTTTAATTTATCATTGAAGTCTAGCAGACCTGAATCCTGCAACTGACTCAAGATACCTGTGAAAGTACTCAAATGCTTAGATGCTGGCTTAGACTCATTTAACTCCATGTTCACAAGTTTACGCATAAGTTGCACTTATTCATAGGAGTTGTATTTTCATAAGCGTCCTTTAGCTTATTCCATATAGCATAAGCCGTATCAAGATGCTTAATGTTTGTAAGTACATCATCAGACAACCATTTTAATGTACGCAATGGCCTTCTTATTGAGTCTAGCCCAATCCTCATCTGGCATGGTTACATGCTTAGTTTCCAAGAGCACATCATCGCAATCCTTGAGAAACAAAATGCCTTCCATTCTGTCTTTCCACAAATCAAAGCCAGTGCCATCAAACCTCTTGATTTCAAGAAGAGATTTAGTGCCACTGCCACTGGAAGCATTAGTAGCCATACTTTAGCAATGCACTAAAGCACAAATGCTCTAATTTACAACAACAAATAACCTTCATCCTTGAACAACCCAACAAGTTAGAGAGCAAGGATCACCACCATTGTGTTCAAATACATGTACAGTAGTAAAAGTGATAATTTTCAGCAGAGAAATTGCCATAAAGTGACTCCCACTTCAGCAGTATCACCAAAAATGCATTTGCAACAATCCCAAATCTGCAAATGATCTCTAGAACAGCTGCAACATGAATATTCAACAATATAATTACTCGATGAGAGTTTCCCGACGCATGTACTGCATACATGAAGGTGGGTATCGGTTTCTGATACACGAATCCACAATCAATTTGTGCAATTTCTCCACAATCTCACGCGTGGGAGGTAAAACCACAATTTACCATACAAAATTTTGCATCAGCAATACCCCCAAAGTGTATTACATGCATCAATTTTGCCAAATTCAGAAATTTCAGCAAAATCTTCAAAATTTCTCGTGACAATTTTAATTTTTACCGAAATGCACAATTTCAGCAAAAGCCCCAAAATTGCTTTGACGAATTTGCCCCGATTGCATTAATACATGATCCCTTCAGCAAATTATGGGGAATTTCTGTAAAATTTGTTGTTGCAAAATCCCCAAATTTTTGGGGTTCAATTTTGCACGAATGTCAATGGAATTGACTTAGCCGAGTGCAATTTCACCTTAACACAAAAAGCCCCAATGTTTATGAAGCTTTTATGCACAAAATCTGCAATTTTTGAAGCAAAATCTGTTGTTGTCAAAGAAAAAAATTTCCCGCGTGAATTGAGTTATGTCTCGCGTGAAAGGGCTTGGGCTGATTTGATGCAAAGACCAGCTGCATGTGCAACTTTTGGCCTTGCTTGTAGCTGCGGCTACGTAGAAGTGCGCGGACCGGAGAGGCTCTGATACTGGTTTGTTGGTGGCGCAAGCAGAAAGAGCAGGCAACGCTGACTGTTTTCAGTAGCATACGAGCTTGAGAGAGAGAGAGAGATCTCCCAGCTTGAGGTTACATGTATCAAATATTGATATACTTAAAAAATCAAAGTGTATTATTATGTATGGTTTTAAGAGTATAAGGGTGTGTTCCCACCCTATGAGTTAGTGGTGTGAGTTAGTGTGTGAAAAAGAGAGTAGAGGGCCTTTACGTACCCAGCAGTACCCAAGTACCCCAAGTACCCAAGTACTCATTGCATGGTCATCACGAGAAGTGGAATGGATACTTGTCAAAGTCGACGATGCAGAAGCGTAGAGACCAAGGGGAGTGAGCACGCGCGCGAGAGAGAGAGAGAGAGAGAGAGAGAGAGAGAGAGAGAGAGAGAGAGAGAGAGAGAGAGAGAGAGAGAGAGAGAGAGAGAAGAGTCTCTTGAACCAATCAACCTTGGCAATGAATAACTGAATGTGTATACAATGGAGGCAAGGGGTTGCTTATATAGCAATCTCAGTAAATTGTCCTACCCAAGACTTTGACAAATAAGTAAAATAAATACCTAAAAGCCAAACTAAATAATGGGATCACATTGGGCAGTTCACTTGAGATGCCAAAACTAACACCCTCTCTGCAGCTCATAGTGGACATCAATAGTGAGACCAATGGACACCCCAGAAGTGGCCACCAACTGGATACACCTCGGTGTTACTCTCCTCAACTCTGTACCTGGAAGTAATGCCATCTTGAGCATCGGTTGCCTTTGTAGAAACTTTGAACTGTAGACCACACTACGTCCAATAATCCCCATTCGTGAACTGTGAACACATCACATCCAAAATATAAAACTCCAAGATAATGAACTGTGGGAACATATCTTGTCCATAATCTGACCAACAACAATGGATTGGTGCACTCATCCATAGTGTTTTAGACGTCTGATTGGTTCCCTGCCAGATGCATGTGCATTGAAACTCCGACCTACGGGTCCAAACACCAATAACTTGGAACTCCAACACAGGGGTCCAAAATAATTATAGGGAGCATTGCTTGCCCCTCTTTGCCGCTCACAAGCCTCTCTCTGGTTGAAGCTAGTGGCCACACTTGTCATTTGACTAGAAATCTGACGTCGAGGCCATTGTGGCCACCGCCACGAGTGCCATGCCGATCTCCTTTGTCAAATATTTATTACCGTATATTACCGTAGTCTTTGTCCAGCTTGCCTTTATCCTTGTCTGCCTGTGAGTTCCTGCTTTTGCCTTTGGCTTCAAACTCTCGAGCCAAACAAAGTGTCGAGTCACATTCATGACAATTGTGATCGTACCTCGTGGGTACCAAGGAAGCTAACTGAGTATTGGTACTGCCATCCTTGTCAAGCTTGCCGATGCCTCTGACCTCTAGCAAACTTGCCCATCTGCTTTTGGCTTTGCAATCTCGAGCCAAACAATTTGTCGGGTTCCTTAAGAAGTGAGCTGGTGCATAGGCCGCTAACTGGATGGTTGACAATCCGTTATCCATAGCTTCTGGTTGGTTTTGGTCGATGTCGTCGAGGGCGGTCAAGCAAAAGGAGGCCATTTTGAAGTTGCAAGGATTGGAAACTTGTACTCCTTCTCGCACTCCAAGGGCCGTCGTACTAATCCAAGCAATTCCGCTCCACTGGCATTCCCAAAACGCTCCAAAGATTGGGTACAAAACCCTCTCTTTAAGTTCCACTCTCTTCGTCCCTTTCCGAGCCGTTCCACAACTCTTTGACTCCCAAGTCTCTCCAATGCGAGGCTACCAAATCCCTCCAACTCTGCACTTTGAAAGATGCCCTCCACAGCCCACAACGTGTTAAAACGTTGGGCGTTAGTAGGGGGAAGACGTTGTCCAAGGCGCCGACGGTGAGAGCTGCTCCTTCGAGCGCTTTCGAATGCAGTCAGGTTGGGGGGGGCATCGATGCCGTCAGCAGAGGAAGTAAAGCGCTTGCAGTTTGTAGCGTTTCAAAACGCGAGCAAGGCAAAGGAGGGCGACGTCACCAGCAGGCTCCGCTAGCGAGCGTTTCAGGGGAGGGGATCCGATGCCGATAAGGGAGAAAAACGCCCAACGTTTAAAAAAAAAACGCTATGGGCTGCACGGGATGCCGGCGACTGAAGAGGTTAGACTCCTTGCGGGCTTCTTCTCCTCTTTGCTCCTCCACGCCAACGGCTTCGTTCACCGAGCTACACCAAGCTGTGATACCATGTCAAAGTCGACGATGTGGAAGCGTACAGACCAAGGGGAGTGAGCACGAGAGAGAGAGAGAGAGAGAGAACGAGAGGCAGTCTCTCCTGAACCAATCAACCTTGGCAATGAATAAGTGAATGTATATACAATGGAGGCAAGGGGTTGCTTATATAGCAACCTCAGTAAATTGCCCTACCCAAGACTTTGACAAATAAGTAAAATAAATATCTAAAAGCGAAACTAAATAATGGGATCACATTGGGCAGTTCACTTGAGATGCCAAAACTCTAACAATACTTTGCGTGAAGGTGATGAGAGTGGAGTTGGAGGAGACGAAGTCTCTACATGAGGAGGATTGTTCCCCGATCCTCGCCCATCCTCATCTACGCCACGGATTGCACCAAGCTCTATGTAGACTTTGGTCAAGTCTATGATGGAGATGATGCTACAACAAGAGGCTCAACGTGCCGCCATGGATAGAGACCGTGAAGAACGAAGGGCCGCTATGGAGCTCGAGCGTGAACGCATAGCAACTGAAGAAAGAAGGGCATCTATGGAGCTTGAGTGTGAGCAAGCACGCGAGGCTCAACGCACAACGGTTGAAGAAAAGCGGGACCAACACTTGCAGGAGTTGATCCTACAGGTACTGTCCCCGAAGACCGAGCCACTCGAGGTCTGCGAGTCATCCCGTAACATAGGTAGAGACGACTCCTCCAACATTCCCGTCACTGAGAAGTCGACGCTTAGTAAGTATGATGGTAAGATGGATGCTTCTGTAATTCATTCTTGGTTGCATCAGTTTAATGCTTACTTTGTGACTAACAAGAAGACCAACAACATCAAAGTTTTGACTGCTACCATGTATCTAGCGGCTGATGCCATTAATTGGTATCAAGCTTGACATGAGTCACAGTTGGCTGAGCATCTTGAGCATGCCGCGGATGGCATACTCCTCTCTCTCAATCGGGTCGACTTCCAAGACAAGTTCAAGGCTCGTTTTATGCCACCGCAGTACCTTGATCGGTTAAAAGAAGATTGGCGTGGCCTTAAGCAAAATGGCACTTCTAATATGTCTTTTTCTAACCGTATTTTGTAGATTGACGTTCAATTGCTTAGGTCCGATGAGGATCGCAAGGAGGCTTTCCTTTTCGGATTGGACGAATACATCAAGTTCGATGTGCAAGTTTTCAACCCTACGGACTACAATGACGCCGTTAGAATCGCTCTAGCGCAAGAAATGAAGCACAATAAAGGTAGGTTGAAGGAGAATAAGTCAAGTACCCCTCAGGACCAACAAAATGGTAAGACCAATGGTAAGGATAACAATAATTCTTCTTCTTCTCAATCTTCCTCTACACCTAGAGCACAAAACTCTCACAATGATAGTAAAGGAAAGGCTAAAACTTAGGACACCCCGAAGTTGACATCTGGTGAAAAATCTACTCAAGGAATAGTAGGAGGTTGGTTAACTGTTGAAGAACGAACCGAGTATTTAAAGGAAGGAAGATGCCACATCCATAAAGGGAAGTCTGTCCCTATTGTATCCGCTTCGGCTATCACTTGTGTAATTAAGAATCATCTTTTTGCTCACTTGATTTTTGCATGTGATGTTTTAGATAATTGTCAGTTAAATTTTTCAATGTTAGATAAAGAAAGGTCAGCATTTTTGTGGAAGTTTAGTGATTGTTTTTCTAATTCATCACCGTCTTGGTTGCTTTCAGAGAGGCCCGAGGATCATGCAATAGATTTGCTACCAGGTTGTGAAGTGGTAGAGGGGCTGGCGATGGGTGTAGCAGAACACACGAGCAGAGAGAGAGTGCGAGCGCTGTTGCAGAGAGAGAGCGTACGATATCAATTGTGTTTCTTGGGAACACCACTAAAAGCCCTATGTTTTATTATTATGTAAGGGTACAAACTTATGACCATTTAAATGGCCTTTGGGTGTGAACACACCCAAGTATAAAAGAATGAATAAATGAGTAAGAGAGGCTATAAGAGGGCCTTTAGACCCAACAACCTCCCACCTAAAGGCCCGATGTGGTACCTTTAAGTAACTCCCACTAAGTGTAAGCAATGCCGATGTTGTGTCTTAGCAAGACACTTAGTGAGAACATCTGCAGGGTTATCCTGTGTCTTGACCTTTGTGAGTGTGACAAGGCCATCATCCAATACCTGTCGTATAAAATGGTACCGCACATCAATGTGTTTGGTACGAGCATGAAACATGGCATTCTTAGCCAGGCATACAGCACTCTAACTATCACAACCAAGCACTGGAGCATATGCAGGAAGACCAAAGTCTCTGACCAACCTGCCAAGCCAAATAGCTTCCTTAGAAGCCTCTGTGGCTGAAATATATTCAGCCTCTGTAGTGCTCAGTGCCACAATCTTCTGTAACCTTGAACACCATGAAATAGCACCTCCAGCAAGTGTAAATACATACCCACTGGTAGACTTTCTAGTGTCAAGATCACCTGCCATGTCTGAATCACAGAATCCCCGCAATGATAGTGTACCCTTGCCATAACATATACATGTGTCCAGTGTACCTTTTAAGTACCTGAATATGCTCTTCACTGCCTCCCAATGCGGTTTGCTAGGATTAGACATGAACCTGCTAACAACTCCCACTGCATAAGCAATGTCTGGTCGTGTAGCAACCATGGCATACATCAATGAACCACAAGCTGAAGCATAAGGAATGCCTTTCATAACATGAGCAACTATATCATCTTTTGGGCAATCAAGCTTGCTAAGCTTTGTGTGCGTAGTTAAGGGCACACCAAGAGGCTTAGCATCAACCATATTAAATCTCTCAAGTACTTTCTTGATGTACTTGTCTTGAGAGAGGAATAAAAGACGCTTCTTTCTATCCCTCCTAATACGCATACCCAAAATATGTTCAACTGCACCCAAATCTTTCATCGGGAAAGTTGAATTCAGCTCCTTTTTCAAAGCATTCAAAGTCTCCTTAGGCTTGCCAGCAATTAACATGTCATCCACATATAGGACTAGCACAATAAGACTACCATCAGGAGCCTTTTTAGTGTAAAAACAGTGATCTGCTTGACTGCGTTTGAAACCATGATTGAGCATAAAAGTATCAAACTTTTTGTACCACTGTCTAGGAGCTTGTTTCAGCCCATACAAGCTGCGGTTTAGTTTGCATACCAAATGCTCTTTCCCTGGAATGACAAAGCCCTCAAGCTGCAGCATATACAGCTCCTCATCCAAGTCACCATGTAAGAAAGCAGTGATCACATCCATTTGATCAAGCTCCAAATCCAAGATAGCACATAGAGCAAACAACACACGGAGAGTAGACATCTTCACTATACGTGAGAAGATTTCCTGGAAGTCAATGCCTTCCTTTTGTGCATAACCCTTGGCAACTAAACGCGCTTTGTATTTGGGTTTGTCATCAACACATTTGATCTTATAAACCCACTTGTTAGGAATAGCTTTCCTACTTTTGGGAAAATGCACAAGCTCCCATGTATTATTTGCATACAGTGATTGCATTTCAGATTTCATAGCAAGCTCCCACTTACTTTTGTCGTCACAAGACTGGGCCTCTTTGTATGTAAGAGGCTCTCCCTCATCAGTCAACAAAACACAATCCAAAGATGACTGAAATCTCTCTGGTTGACGTCTCTGACGTGTAGATCTCCTCACCCAATGATCTACATTTGCCGGTAAAGGGTCTACATCCTCATGAATGATTCTGTTATCATTTAGCGGTTCATTTCAGCATTTATACCCTGCTGTAAATCATTTTCAGCCTGCTAGTCATTGTGCTCTATCCCATTTTGTGCATCTATTTGCTGTCCATTTTCTTCTAGCTGTTGCACAAATGGTTGCTACTCATTTTCAGCATCAATAGGCACCATATTTTCAGCCAAGGAAGGCTTTATGGCTGGTTGGTCATTATGAAATTTGACCCTCTTTTTATCATGGTCTACATGTGTAGCATTTTGGAGCAATTTAGCCTTATTAAATACTACATCACGGCTGCGTACAACCTTCCTGTAATCAGGTAGCCATACTCTGTAACCCATCTCACCCTCATCTCCATAACCCATGAAGATGCCTCTGATGGATTTCATGTCTAGCTTAGTCCTCTGATCTACAGGCACATGCACAAATGCCTCGCAGCCAAAAACACGCAAATGGTCATATGAAGCAGGTTTGCTAGACCAAACCTCTTCGGGGATGCCATTGTCCAAAGCACGATTTGGAGAATGGTTGCATACATGAACTGGAGTTTTCAAAGCCTCTCCCCAAAATTCTTGCAGATGATTATCTGTGGACAACATGCAACGTATCCTCTCACAAATTGTGCGGTTATATCTCTCAGCCATGCCATTAGATGATGGATTATAAGGGGCTGTTAACTCCCTTTTAATACCATGCATCTCACAAAAACCATTAAATTCACGTGATACATACTCTCCCCCATTATCTGTTCTTATGGCCTTTAACTTGAGACCCTTTTGTGTGTGGTCACAAAAGCATAAAATCTTTTAAAAGCGCCAAAAACATCACTCTTGTTTTTAAGTAATACACCCAAGTCTTTCTACTGAAATCATCAATGAAAGATACAAAATAATGTGCACCACCATGTGAGCTTACAGGCATAGTGCAAACATCTGAATGTACTAAATCAAGAGCATGCAACTTTTTAGAGACACCAGACGAATAAGAGAACTTCACTTGTTTACCATAGATACAATCTTTACAAAATTCAAGGCAAGGACCTTTTATATCAAATCTCCCAAGAGAGGAGAGAACCTGTAGTCCTTTCTCACTCATATGGCCAAGTCTCTTATGCCAAAGTTCCATTGGAGAATGAACTTCAGCCATAGCAACAAACTTGCCAAGTAAGGCCTTGCAATGCAAATAGGATAAAGTTCCCCTTTTGCTGCCCTTCACAATCAACATAGAACCCTTTTGTATTTTCCAAGAGCCACCACCAAAAGTAGTGAAATAGCCCTTTACATCCAGCTGCCCAACTGATAGTAGACTCTTCTTAATGCCAGGCACATACCTAACATCATGCAAAACAAGTTCTTGACCATTTTCCAAAGCCAAGTGAATGGTGCCAACACCCTCAATGTCACATGCATAGTTGTTACCCAAGTAAACTTTACCCAGGTTACCTGCAGTGTATGTGGCAAAAGACTCCAAAGGAGTTACATGAAATGAAGCACCACTGTCTACTATCCAAGACTGGGACATCCCATCATGTGTTGAAAGCAAAGCGTCAATAAGATCTGGCTTCGTGATATACATATCACTTGCCATAGCTACAACATCATCAAAGACACTCTTCTTAATGCCAGGCACATACCTAACATCATGCAAAACAAGTTCTTGACCATTTTCCAAAGCCAAGTGAATGGTGCCAACACCCTCAATGTCACATGCATAGTTGTTACCCAAGTAAACTTTACACAGGTTACCTGCAGTGTATGTGGCAAAAGACTCCAAAGAAGGAGTTACATGAAATGAGGCACCACTGTCTACTATCCAAGACTGGGACAGCCCATCATGTGTTGAAAGCAAAGCGTCAATAAGATCTGGCTTCGTGATATACATATCACTTGCCATAGCTACAACATCATCAAAGACACTCGAAGCTACGACAAGTGCTTCGTCCACATCAACAATTTCCTCTATGACCACACTAGAGGCCACATTGGCCTTGCCAACATCCTTGGAAGAAGAGGAGGTGTCATCATCACCTTTAGCATCTTTTGTATCCTTCTTCTTCTTACCCTGCTGCTGCTTCTTCCTCTCAAGCTCTTGCTTGTAAAATCTGCAATCAGGCTTTCTATGCCCTTTGCGTCCACATTGATAGCAAGTTATATCTTGAGATTTTCCCTTGCTCTTACTTCTACTCTTGCCCCTGTTAGCTACATTGTTCCTTTTCTCTGACTTGCCCCTTACATGATAAGCTGTGCCACTGCCTTCACCACTGGCTTTCCTCCTAATCTCCTCATTGAGAATGGAGCCTCTTACACCATCATAGGTTAAAGCAGCATTGTTTGACAATGACACAACAAGCGCTTCCCAACTGTCAGGCAAAGTCATCAAAAGAAAGATAACTTTCAACTTGTCATCAAATGGTTGCAGCCCTGAATCCTGAAGTTGACTCAAAACACCTGTAAACGCATTTAAATGCTCAGATGCAGGCTTTGCCTCATCCAATTCCATGTTTACAAGTTTTCGCATGAGATGAACTTGATTCACAAGAGTTTTATTCTCATACGAACTAGTCAACTTCTGCCAAATAGCATGTGCAGTGTCAAGATGCTTAATATCAGTAAGCACATCATCTGACATAGCCATTTTGATATAAGCAATAGCCTTTTTGTTCAACTTTGCCCAATCTGCATCTGACAGGTTTTCAGGTTTTGCTGCGAGCAATGCATCTTCACAATCTTTAAGGAATAGAATGTCTTGCAGTCTTTCCTTCCACAAATCAAAGCCAGCGCCATCAAATCTTTTGATTTCCATCAAAGACTTTGACTCACTACTACTTGTAGATGCATTGGAAGCCATTTCGGTGCAAAATAGACAAAAAATTCACTGCTGTAATTTTATAACAGCAGGCTGCAAGTTGCAATTTTAGCCTCTTACAGGCTCAGAGAACACTATAGAAGTGCAAGGAAAACGTAACACTGGGTTACAAACACTTTATCCAAAGTGTACAGCAGTAAAAGAGATAAATTTCAGTAGTAAATACTGAAATTTCAGCACACACATGAAGCATACATCCTGTGCATGAATGCTCCCACTTCAGCAGTAAAACCAAAGTGCATTTGCAACAACCTCAAACTTGCAACTGAGGTAAAAGCTGCTGCAAAATGTATTTTCAGCAATACATAGACTCAATGGGAAGCATCCACAAGTAAATACATGTGTTTATTGTCACATAAACCTCCTGTATATGTGAGAGAGGTCTCAAACTCTGCTCAATTGTACCACAAATTGCAATACATGACACAAAATGTCCAGAATTGCATCACATTTGCAAAAGCCCCAAAAGTTACTGCACAATTTGCTGAAATTTCTGAAAAATCAGCAAAAAGCCCTCAATTTCTCAACTCGAATCCCTGAGAATTTCTCCTGTAATTACACCTGTAGACGTAGACTTGAATAATCTTGCACTAATGTGCAAAACCCCCAAGTTTAAAGTAACAATTTGCTGAAATTTAGGGCAAAATCCCCAATTCTCCGAGTGGATTGGTGTTGCCCAAAGTGTCCCAAATGTACTTGTAACACTTGGGCTTGTTGTAATTAACAGAAAAAACCTGTTTTTGAAGAGAAACAGCCCGAAATGACTTGTTTTCAACCTGTTTTTAGCATATAAGCACTTGTGGGCTGAGGTATTGTCTTCCCTAAGTCCAGGGAGGAGAGAGAAAACACCTGCGCTTATTGTTTTTAGAGAGAGAAAACTGCGTAGGAGAGAGAAAATGAAGATTTCTCGCGAGGGAATGTGCGCGGAAGTAGGGAACTTGGCTCTGATACCAATTTGAAGTGGTAAGAGGGGTTGGCGATGGGTGTAGCAGACCACACGAGTAGAGAGAGAGAGTGCGAGCGCTGTTGCAGAGAGAGAGGGAGAGAGAGCGTACGATATCAATTGTGTTTCTTGGGCACACCACTAAAAGCCCTATGTTTTATTATTATGTAAGGGTACAAACTTATGACCATTTAAATGGCCTTTGGGTGTGAACACACCCAAGTATAAAAGAATGAATAAATGAGTAAGAGAGGCTATAAGAGGGCCTTTAGACCCAACAGGTTGTAGCCCACCAAATAGGCTTCCCTACAGGGTTAGTGCGGCCCAATAGAAAGAGATTATGGGCCAAGTAGAGGAGCTGTTAGAAGAAGGGATGACTCAACCCAGTTCTTCACCCTTTTGCTCCCCAGTGCTTCCAGTGCAGAAGAAGGATGGCTCTTGGCGCATGTGTATGGACTACCGTGTGTTAAATAAGAATACCATCAAGAACAGGTTTCTTATCCCAAGGATTGATGATATTCTTGACCGACTAGAGGGTGCGGCAATTTTCAGTAGGATAGATTTTAAACGTGGATTACCATCAGTTTTGCATTAGACCAAAGGATGTGCATAAGACTGCGTTTAGGACGACATTTGGTCTTTACAAGTTTCTAGTGATGCCATTTGGTCTTACAAATGCTCCTGCTACGTTCAATAGGATGATGGACCGGATTTTCGCCACATCAAAAGTTCGTTGGCACATTCTTTGATGACATGATAGTCTATTCGAAGAATGAAGAGGAGCATAGGCGTCACTTGACCATTGTGTTCGAAGAGCTATGTAGTCACAGGTTGCTTTTCAATCCTAAGAGAAATGCTTGGAAGAGATCCACTTTCTTGGCCACATAGTGTAAACAAAACTGTATCAATGGATCCTCCCAAGGTTGAAGCAATCAAGACATGGCGAGACTTGAAGACTGTGCACGATGTCCGTAGCTTCTTGGGATTATGTTCTTACTACAAAAGGTCAATTCCTTATCATCATGAGCTTGATGACATGAAGGAACAATATGCTACTGATGAAGATTTTGCAAGGATCTTTGAACAATTGCAAGATGGGCAACACCATGAGCACTATCTACTAAGGGACGGTTTTATGACGATGCATGGCAGACTATGTGTTACTAGGCCATTGCGACATAAAGTTATGGTAGAAATCTATGTCCCACCGTATTTAGGGCATCGTGGTATAGATGCGACAGTGAAAGTGGTCGAGACATTCTTTTATTGGCCTACTTTGAGGAGAGATGTGGATGCCTTTGTGTGAGCATGCGTGATTTGCCAAAAGGTCAAGTTTGATAGGCAAAAGGCACCAGGGTTGTTACAACCACTGCCTATGCCAGATAAGCCATGGGAAAGTATTGCTATGCATTTTATCTTTGACCTTCCAAGAATGCCAACAGGGAACGATGGTATGTGGACCATTATTTGCAAATTCAGCAAGCAGACCCATTTTATTCCTGTCAGGAAGAAGATAAAATTTGATCAGATGGCTCGGTTGTTCATGTACAATGTACAATGTGTTTGTACCATGGTATGCCACAATCTGTTGTCAGTGATTGTGATCCTCGTATGATGAGTTTTTTTTGGAGAGGCTTGTTTAAAAACATGGGCACTATGCTCAAGTTTTCTTCCTCATTTCATCCACAAACTGATGAACAGCTAGAAGAGGCTAATTCTAGTGTTTTAGATCTGTTGAAATGCTATGTGTCAGAAGTGGGAACAATATTTAGCCATGCTTGAGTATGCATACAACAATACGGTGCATTTGTCAATAGGCAAGGCACCTTTTGAAATTGTTGAGGGTGGCAAAAAGGTTTCTCCTATTTTGCACATGAAGGACAATATTTTTAAAGCAGATCGATATGTTGATAACATGGATGAATTGTCTTGGAGAAGACTCTGGCAAAGCAAAAAAGGGCTGCTGATCATCACCGACATGAGTTGTTGTTTTCACCTGGTGATTGGGTTCTTTTGTGGTTTGAAAAGGCAAGGTGTAAAGAAGATGAAGGGCAAGGAAAGGTTGTTTCCTAAGCTCATCATGCGTTATTATGGACCGTTTCAAGCGTGAGTCTTCCAAGACCCTTCGCGGGTGATGTGCTAGAAGCTATGCCAGATGAAGATCAACCTGAGGTCAAGGAACTTGATTAGATCTTGGTACCTGAGCAGATTTTGGCACACAAGGAAAGAAAAGTTAAGTGAAAAGTTGCACGACGGTATTTGGTGAAGTTGAGGAACTATCCACCTATGGATGCAAAGTGGATGGAAGAGAACGAACTGCTAGAGGCACCGAATATACTGCAGCTTTACCTTGAGGCCTTTGGGTTACAGCCTACGTATGCCCCAACTCAATGTGCTCAAAAGAGGGGTGATGCTGATGGAGCTAATAGATCAAAAATACATATGGATTCAGTGCAATAGAAGTGTACACTGCTCTATGAATGCTAAAGGTATAACGTTCACTTCTATCGTAGACAGAAATAACAAAAATATGAAGGTTTCTTTAAGTCATTTGTATCGGTTTCAGTACGTTGTTCTAGGAAGGGGATGGTTTTAGTCAACCTCCCATGAAACCCATCATCAAAGAAATAACTATTGCGGCATTAACTCTTGGCATTGGGGGGCCACAACTTTGTTTGTGTAGGAGCATCCTGCTCCAAGTGTTATCCTCTTGGTTTTTTTTTCCATTTTTAGTATCAATTGAAATTGTTTTTTTAAATTACTTAAGTGTTGCAGATATTCTTGAAGTCTTGTATCGTCATCTATAGTAGAATGTGATCACATAGAGCTTCGACTTAGCTCAATGACCGAGGGTTGGCCCAGCATCTCATATTTAGGCTCTTCCTTGGAGTTAATTGAAATCTTCCTTGCATGCTGTTTTTAAATTTGGAAAGACTCGTTCACTGACACCTACTTTTAGTATGTTCTGAGGTTTTTTTCTGATAACTCATAATTAATGAACTTTGAGAGATTGAGTGGCTGCATTTGGATTGTTAATGGGCAGTCACAAGAAGAAGAGAATGAAACAAGTGAAGAAGATGATGCAACGAGGGCTGACGGACTCAATAAAAGAAGATCCTTTCTCAGTATTTGTTGCAAGCACTGAGATCAGATATTGTTACTATGCAGAAACTGAGAAGATATTAGGAAACACTTTTGGCATGTGCGTCCTACAGGTGAACAGTTTTCAATCAAGCTGTTGCTTGAACAAGTTTCCACAGGGGCTCCACTGTAATGTATCTCTTGGCATCAGCTTGAGTCCAAATGTCTTATCTTTCAGGACTTTGAGGCGCTCACTCCAAACTTATTAGCACGTACAGTCGAGACAGTTGAAGGAGGTGGAATAATTCTTTTGCTTCTAAGCTCTTTGTCATCTTTGAGTTCACTCTACACGATGGCCATGGTATACAGTTTGGTTCAACTGTTTATTTGATTCTTTGACATAGTGTTGCCCATGTAATCCATGCTATTCCTACTATCTGCAAAATGCTAATATATTCACAGAAATATTAACAGTGCTTTTAGATTTGTACATGCTTGTGTTACACTCGGATGTTATGAAACTTTCTCAATGCACAAGTAATGCTTCTGAAAAGCTTTGGTTCTGATAGGATGTGCATTCAAGATTTCGAACAGAGGCTCATGGTGATGTCACAGGCCGTTTTAATGAGCGCTTTATCCTGTCCCTGGCCTCATGCAAGTCATGTGTGGTGATGATGGATGACGAGTTCAATATTTTACCTATATCATCACATTTACGCTCCATTGTTGCGGTTTCACTGAATGAGGTACAGATGTAACTGGCTTTATGAATGCTCAGCATTGTGTCAATGCAAAAACACGTGAGCTGGATCAAATCATGTTTATGTCATGATATCGTTTCTTGCCTGTGCAGGGGGAAGAGCTGACAGAGGCAGACAAGGATTTAAAGGAGGTAAAAAACTCTCTGCGTGAAACACAGCCAATAGGCCCTTTGGTGGGAAAGTGTAGAACTTTAGACCAGGTATTGGCTGTTTGAAAATGCTGTTGCAATGTGTGCACTAAGTCTACTAGCATTACTTGCCTACTGGCTCTACTTTTAAAAAAAGCATTAGTAAGAAGATCCCCCCTTACAAAACCCTTCGTCATCTGCGCCTCAGCCCGCTCTCGCCATCTGTGCCCTCGCCTGCAAAAACGCTTGTCTCAGCCTGCCTTCGCCATCTGCATCCTTGCCTGCACTGTCCACCTTCCCCATCCCCCCCCAATATCCTTTGGGCTGAGCAGCCTCCTCCCCTGCACCTTGCCCAGCTTCTCCATCTCTGTATCTCTACGCGAAGACCTCTCTTCTGCCCATCTCCATTGGTCCTTGCAACCTCCTCCCTTGCACCTCGTCCACCTTCTATGTCTCTGCACGAAGATGGCACTTCCTGTTTCATACTGGGTCGTTTAAAAATAAAATGAATTAGTTGACAGATTTGTCGACTCTCTTCTTTTTGTCAAGTCGCCGCTCTCTCCGCCTTCTGCCCTCCTCGCCTCCTCCTGTCAATATCCCCCCCACACACGAGAAAAACGCTTACAGATCAAAGTATTGCCAAAGCACGACAACTTTCTTCAGCTATTGATGAAGCCCTGAAATTTCTCACCAGGGTCAGCATCTTGCTTAAGGCCACATGCCTTCAAGGAGAAAGCATCATCAGGAGAAAGGCGTTCCCTTCGCATCTGTGTAGCCCTAGAAACGAGAGAGAGAGAGAGAGATCTGCTCATGCACCTCTGCCTCCAGGGCTTCAGGTGAGAGCATTGGCGAGTCCATGGCATACCCTTTCCAACTAGTCCTAGGTTTTTCCGCTCTGCGTACATCGACCACAGAGAGAGAGAGAGAGAGAGAGAGAGAGAGAGAGAGAGAGAATAAAACACAAGTGTGCACCATGCATGAGCGGCTATATAAAATGCAGGCAATAGGAACAAGCAGCACGTTAATCTTCACAAAGGCATCTGCACGTGAAGACATAATCGCATCATTTTGCATTTATCAAAACAATCTCTCTCTCTCTCTCTCTCTCTCTCCCCAGTTCCTTCATAGTAAGTCCTCATGCACGGACCTCAGTTCCACTGGACCTCCAACTCCCAAAGTTCAGAGCATCTTTCTCCCATTTCTTTTTCAGAATGTGTAACACCTACTAGCATTATTGCATTTGGTGGATTGCTTTTTTTGCTTTGCCGATGTAACTATAGGATGTGTTCATCCTAATCTCGAAAAGAAACTGTGTGCGCGCTTAGAAATAAATCAAAAGACAAAGGTTTCTCCCGTGGAAAAATTTTCTTGCCTTTTCTTTTAAGAACTATTCTACAGAATATATCAAAGTTGAGGTGTTGAGGCTTGCTTGAAGTATGAAGAAAAATGCCATTTAGATTGATGTTAAATCGAGGGTTTTGAAAATTGTTGCACCTAATCGAGCTATTGGAAATTGGCTCACTATTGAGTGCCCTCTGAAGATAACTAGTGCTCCATTGCATGGTCTGCACGCATTATTTTAGTAGTCCTGGATCTTTGGGTTCATAATTCTACAAGAGTCTTCAACAGTGTTGAAGAAGTAGAAAGAGCAACAAGGTTTTCCATTATTCCGCCGTTTGTGTGCTCATATTTTTGCAATAGGCGTGAATAATGTTAACGAAGTAGAACTAGCAAGAACTCTCCAGGTCAAGGCCGTGTGCTCCAAACCATGCTCTAATTTGTGTACCATGCTCTGTCGTATCCAGCCTTTAATATTTGTATAGCTGACTCAAATGTTCGTTGTGGCATGAGTCTGTTAGTCAAGAGCTCTCTCACTCTCTGGATGAAGTAGACTGTCTGGAAGAGTGCCTCCTCTACCATGGGGGCGGTCGCAAGCTCTGCCCTGATGATGTCTGGCGGCACTGTGTGCTTGGGCCAAAACATGCGAGAAATCATATAGATTTGTGGTCTCTCAATCCATGCCCACTGGCTATCTGTCAATCCGGGTGCCAACACTGCTGCTGCAGACATCAGGGTTGGAGTGACTAATGTGTCGAATAGCCACCCCTGCATGCGGGGCTCTCGAAAGTGTGCATGATGGCATCTCCGCTCTAGCATGGTTAGTGCTGCATATCCTCTGGTGAGTGTCAATGGCGGCTTGTGCCATGGAGAAGGGCCCCTGTCTGCTGGTGAATGTGACTCCCAGGTAGATGTTGGAGGTGACTACCTCGATTGGTCCTCCTGCTGCTGTAAATGTGGCTGCTCGTCGAACTGATTTGGAGGTGTGAAAGATCATGATGTTGGTTTTCCCAAGATTCACTGTGAGTCCCCTGTCTGTACAAAACTCATTCAAGGCTCTTAGATGGCTCTGAAAGGCCCTCTGGTGACTCTCAAATCAGTACAATGTCATCAGAGTATAGCATGATGTGGATTGTGGTACCTGCTAGGTCCGCTCCTACCCCTCCCGCTTGTAGGATGTAGTCGGTGATCTCGTCGATGTAGAGTCTGAAGAGGGTCGAGGAGAGGGGGCATCCTTGCTTAACACCAATAGTACTAGCAATAGACTCTGACATACCGCCTGGGCAAGGAACTCTCCCAGTCACTCTCTCATAGAGAGCATAGATGGCCCATATCATCTCCGAGGGTATCCCCAAACTCTGGAGTCGTTGAAAGAGCCTCTCTCGTGGGACAGTGTCAAACGCTTTGCGTAAACCCACAAAGGAGCAGTAAAGCCTCTTCTTCCGCACCTTTGCCCCATCAATGAGGCAGCGCAGAACTAAGATGTGGTTGATAGTAGAGAAGAGCCGCCTGAACCCTACCGGGCAAGGAGCTCGTAGGCCTTCAGCCTCCTAGTAAGAACTAAGCTCAGCCTCAAGAACTTCCCGATATAGTTTGGGCATTGTATGGCCGATCATGATAGTCTTGTAATTCCCTGGGTCCAAAGTGTCTCCAGACTTGTGATCGGCACAGTGGTGTGCCTGCCAAACTCCTTTGAGAAGCCCTCCCCTATAGCCCGGTTGAATGCATGTGCGATTAACGGGGCTATCGTGGCGGCTGCATGAATGAGGTGATCAATTTGTAAATCTGTATGGTCTGATGATAGGCGGTGCCGAGACTCGTCCCCGTCCCCGTCCCCATGTGACGATGGTTCTTGTAGTGCTCTAAACCAGAGTTACCCGGAACGCGGAACAGGAACGGCGACGGGCCTCTCTGTGGAACGGGGGAATGGGAATGGGCCCGGAACGGGAACGGCGCAGAACGGGAGGCTAAAAAAACACCCAAATATTGTTTTTTTTAGTGTTATGTGTTTGAATACAAGTAGTACTAGAGTCCTTTGACTCTAGTATAAAAAAAAAACACGATTCGAAGACCATTCAACCTTATTATGACCTGATTGGGATGTGCAGCGCCCAGAGTACACAGCACATATACAACATTGAGCAAACACAATGCCCATACACAATGCTCTCAAATAATGGAAAAGAGTAGTAGTAAGAGATAACACTTTGGAATTAATTATGGCTAAGAAGCCTCAAGGGCTGCCAAGGTGCTACAAAAAAACCAAAGGGGGGCAAACCAATGACCACAATACAAAAAGACTGAAGGTGACAAATACCATAAAGATGCTAGTAGCTACAAATGGCAAAGAGGGCAAGGCTCAAGCAGCCATACAAAAATGTAAGGATAAATGGCAAAGACTCAAGACTCAAGAGCCACTAGCGTGAGAGGCCTCCCAATCCGTAGTAGCCGGCTGTAAATCATGCACATCCTCCCATTCCTCATCATCGAGCTCTAGGCCCGGCTCGACCTCAGCCACGAATGAAGTACCTACGAATGAAGTACCTGGTGTTGGTGGATGTGCATCTCCACCTGCCTGAGGATCCTCTTGCTCCATCTCCCACTGTGTAAAAGGATCTGTCTGTTTGTCTGCACTCTTGCAAAGCATTTTCAAATTTGCACTGACGAAGACAAGATCATTAGCCTTCTCCACTCCAAGCCGATTTCTCTTCTTGGAAGCAATGTGGCTAAAGGTACTCCACAATTGCTCCAAGCATGAGGTACTAATTGACTGGCTAAGAATACGGATCGCCAATCTCTGAAACTCAGGGCCATCATAGTCCCACCATAGCACTGAACCTATCTTCCTGCGATCAATCTGAGCATCTAGACTACCAAATGACCCCCGTATCTCTCTGTACTGTCTCAACTGATCTCTGACAATGCGTCGCCCATCTCTGTCTAGAACCATCTTGTTTAAGATCTCTGTAAATTGGTTCATGACTTCCCTATCCGTCTCTTGCCTTGCACCTTGGAACTCTGGATCCACCATGTACGCTGCCCCGTGTAAAGGAGAGGCATATGAATTCCACCTCGAGCTGCAAAGCGCTTGGATCTTCTCATATTGCTCTGTGTTCGGCTCCAGCTGTGCAAGCTGCTCAATCATGCGGTCCATTGCCTCATAAATCTTGCCAATGCAAGGATCCATGCCATCCAGAACTCGAAGCAAATGAACCACCGGTTTTACTTGTGTGACTAGAGTCTTGAGCTCCTTCCAGAACTCAAGATCCTCTTCCTTATCCTTGCACAAAATCCTTGCAACTGTCTTTGCATAGGGGGAGGTGGTGAACTCATCACTGATGAAGACCTGTCGGACCGTATTTTGACATTCAGACAGCCTGCGCACAAGAAGAAAGTTGAATGCGAAGCGGGTGTCTGAATACTTTAGAAGCACTTTGCCGCCCGACCTCTTGAGGTACTCACTCTGAACCAAGTTGTGATTGTTGATGAAAGTAACAATCTTCACTGCATCAACAATGATTGGAGCGATCCATTCTAGCTTACCGATGTCTTTTAGAAGGGTGTTCAAGCAGTGTGCCATGCAAAAGCACACTGTCACATGCGGATAGTGGCCCTCTATAATAGCTGTTGCTGCCCTGTTTGATGCCCCCCCATCTGTGACAAAGGCCACCACGTGTTGCTCACCGATTGTTTCTGTGGCCGCTGTCCACTCTGCAGAGAGGACATCGGCGGACTTGCCACTCTCGGTGGCATCATGAGAGTGCACAAAGTACATCTCTCCACTCGAGTATGCGATGAGACCGTGGATAGATCTCTTCCGTCTAGCGCTCCACCCGTTGGCAATGAGGGAAACGCCATGTTTTGCCCAAAGACGTTGAATATTGAGGGTTGCTTGCTCCACGATAGCCTTCTCTCGATCGAGCAAAGTGGTTCGGAGAGGCTCTGAAGATGGCGGCACATAGCCGGTGCCATACTCTCCTATTCGTTGCACCATGACTTTCCAATACTCCGACCTATTTCGATCAAACATAGAAGAGGTTAGTATCAAAAGGTGGAAAGAGAAGATTGATAAATCATAAAACAATGAACATACCTCGCCGCGACAAATGGGATATAGTCGTGATAGAAGAATCGGGCCACGGCCGCATCCACCTCTTCCTTCTTCTTTGGGTCCCAAGAGGTGGCAATGGTCCTTTCGCGACGAATTGGACCTTGTGAAGATGCACCAACCCCTACACCGGGTAGAGAGGAAGAAGGGAAAATGAGGGTCTTTGGATCAATACCTTTGCGTGCGGGCTTGGCTTTATGGTTGAATTGCCGATCCTTTTCCTCGAGCTCCTTCCTCTTCTCGACGGTTACGTTGGTGCAAAATCTCACCTCATGTCCCGGCACTCGAAGAAAGTGTGCCCTCACTTTGTCATGCCCCCCTTTCGCGTGTAAGAGCATAGCTTGCATGCCCATGCACGAGAACCTCCCGCCGCCGACAAGGTGCCCTCCGAGGTCACTTCATCCCACCATGACCATTCCTTTGCTTTTGAGTGTTGCCCGCATGAACGGAGGGGGTTGTACGAGAAGAAGAGGCCATGGATTATCTGAGAGAGAGAGAGAGAGAGAGAGAGAGAGAGAGAGGGCTCGAGAGAGAGAGGCTTGAGCAATGAGAAGTTGAAACTTGAGATAGAGAGCTTGAGAGAGAGGCTTCACCTCTTGAAAGTTGAGACCGAGAGAAGGAGAGCTTGAGCCTTGAGCCTTGAGCCTTGAGCCTTGAGGGTTAGCCCAAGAGAGAGAGAGGTGGAGAGCTTGAGCCTTGAGCCTTGAGGGTTAGCCCAAGAGAGAGAGAGAGAGGTTGAGAGCTTGAACCTTGAGGCCCTATGGCTTGAGAGTTGAGAGCAAGGGAGAGAGGGCCTTCAACCTTGATGCATTTGTGAAGAATGGGGGAAGAAGGGGCTATTATATAAGCTATGGAGGTGTACACTGTAAATGGACGTTGCTGCCCCAAACGGTCACATTTTTTAAAACTCAAAAAAACTGCCGTTTCTAGCCGTTGACAACCGTTCCGATGTGTTCCCTTGCGTTCCTGCCCTGCCGTTCCGCACAGACCGCTTGCTAGAATGTCCGTCCGTTCCGAAACGTTTCCTTCACTCCTAGCCGGCTGGAACGCCATTCCGGCGTTCCAAGGCCTCAAAAATCCGTTCCCCGGTAACTCGGCTCTAAACATTCTTGTCGGAAGCTTTGTATGTTCTTCCTCAGATTTCGGAAAACAATGACGTCCTTCTTGACCATCTCCGTTGTGAAGGAGGAGCTAGTGGGTCGAGGCCCGGGAGGTAGTGGAATTGGAGGCTTGTTCGGCACCTCATAGAGTTTCTTGGCGTAGTCGTGCCATACCTGTGTGTCACGTGACACATCCCAACCCTATGTGTCCGTGGACAAGCTACACCACAGCAGGGTTCAGTCAGTCCGATCAATTTAGAATAGCAGTGATTTGGCACTTTTGTGAGTCTATTCGTAGACCGTGCATGCCCAGTCACTTAGCATAGATGCATATCCTCCGGTTGCACACAGCATGATCATCGGAATTCCCTTCAGAATCCGTTAGCATCAGTTAGGTGGATTTTCCAGTGCATTTAGCCTATTTCGCATTTATTGGGATTTTCACTTATTATTTTTTAAGTGACTTTCCTACAAAAGTAGGTAGGGCAATTTTGCTAAGTTAATATATAAGCAAACCAAAGTTCACACTTTCTGGCAGAAGAGGTAGCAGGAGCACATGCTCAACAGGCAACTTCTCTGCAGAACCCCCCCAAGAGGCCTAGCGTTTTTGGAGCAGATCCATCAACCTAGCGTTTTTGCATAAAGAACCAGCCTAGCGTTTTGCCTTTGCAGACAATCGGCGTCAGACTTACAGATTTTCAGCCCTAGCGTTTTTGCATCTGCTACAACCCCTAGCGTTTTGCAGATTCTCCGCGACGGAAGGTCAAAGAACATCAGCGTTTTCAGTTTTCAGCCCTTAGTACCCGTAGATCAAGTCCCGCACCTCACAGATCTCCCTTCCCGCAGCAGTTCCTCGCCGCACAGTCAATTTCCGCAAGGTTTATAGTTTCAGCACGGAAAACGCAGATTTCAGCATCTGCGTTTTCAGCGCGTCGTCGTCGCATCATCGTCATCGACATAGAGTCAGAATTCAGCAGATAGAAGATTTGCAGATGTTCCCCCAAGTTTAGCCTCGAAAAACGCAGCCAAAACAGTCATTTTCAGCCACCAAAACGGTCCCCGAATTCAGCGATTAGAAACCTACAAATTTCAGCCGTCGAGTCGTCGTCATCATCATCATCGGCATAGTCCCATTGCATCAGTCCATTGCATACGCATTGTACACCTTTGTGCAATCAAAGTAGACCACTCTCGCCGACGAGAGTGGGGCCTTCGGAGGAGGGTTTTACAACCTCTCGGTGTCGTATCTCTTCTCTCTCCTTCTCTCAGTCTCATTCATTTGCACGCACAATATCCACTCACTTTGTTCGTGACCACAACACTCTACAAGACGGAAAGCTCTCTCTTTCCCTAAGAACTAAAAGGAACCTTGAGCAATAAAGATCACTAACGTTGAGAAAATACAACATTCATTCCGTTGCACCTAACACCGTGGATCCTCAATGGAGGTAGTCGGTCATGGCTCTTGGAGGGTGTGCCATGTTGTGGCATTGTCCATGCTCATGAATAGGTGGTATAGCTCTAGCTCCTGTGTTTCCTCGAAAGCTCGCCGTTTGAGAGAGAGAGAGAGAGAGAGAGAGAGAGAGAGAGAGAGAGAGAGAGAACTATGTCGTTTGAGAGTATCCTACTTGTGCAAGGCATATCACCAAGCCTCAAATGCAATCAATTACTCATTGACAAAGCCTTTGCGTAGGCAATTGCCTATAAAGAAGCTGTTGCAATCATTTTAGCTTCTACAGATTAGCATGCAAAACTGGAAAGCATGCTGCCCTTCCTTTTTTTGAATGCCACAAAATTTACATTTATGGTGTCTTGTAATTGCAGGTTTGATTGTAACTCAAATATACTCTCCTCTCTCCGTATGCTCCATCTATTTTGGGAGGCTACAACATACAATCTGTGTGCAAGCAAAGTCTCCTCACCATCTCTCCAACTATGGTGTTCTTTGGATGGGATGATCTCTCATATGCTTCAACTTGATAACACATGGGAACAAACATTGTTGAAGTTGTTACAATTGCTTTTGATGACGACATGGCAATATTCTTTTGAAGGAAGCTTGTAGTGTCATCGAGTCCAGGTGTTCAAACCCTTCATCCTATGCAAGGGAGGCTTCCCTCTTGTTGAAAACTAAAACAGGAGTGCTGCTAGATCATTCTATTGGTGCATAATATTATCCACACACATAGGGCGTAGCTCTGCTCTTAGCATCAGTGATAACCCTGAATTGTCTTCCAGAGAAGGATGCCATGCTAGCAGCTCCCTTTTGATTCTAGTCGTTGTTGTAAGGGATTTTTTTAATTTCTTTTCTCCATTACCTCCATTGTGTCTCTAGTTAAGTGTGGCAGGACTTGTGATTTTATCACTTGTTGTTTCTTGAATACAAAGGGAACTACATATGAATACTAGCTATACAAATAAAACATAAAGTGGGCTACTCTGTGCCTAAGCTGAACGTAGATACATGGGAATCGAGAGCTTCCCAATACATCTTTCATAAGGTTGTGAACTCTAACGGAACACCTTGAAATGAGAGCCTAGGTTGCTCCATATGGTGAATGCTCTCCTGCTTAACTATGTAATGCATATGCATCCTTTATAACATTCATGGTCATAGACATGTGTAGTACCTTGCTACTTTTGTCCAAAAGCTTCATAATTTGAGCTGCCTACTCTTAAATATTCTTTGCCATGAACTTGCGTTTTGTGTTTGCGTTCCGCAGTCTTTGACATACATTTCTAGCTTGCGAGCACTTGCAAGTACACAACCATCCGGTTGTGATACCGTCTCTCGGCAAAGAGAAGAATGAGAGGACTAAAACCGGCCCGAGGGGCGGTAGGCTTTGGCTTTCACCCGAAATTCTTTACTTTAGACACACACACACAGCACTTTGCAAAAGGAACCTGCGATGGGAACTAACACTCGAGCACACACATAGCTTGTTGGGTTAAAGGCCTAAATAACCCCTTTTTGTACATTTTTATACTTTGTCCAGGTTCAATATGTCCAGGTTCATATTGAACCTAGACACATTTTTTAAAGGTCACTTATAATAGAAGTGAGAAAACCCAAAACTCACTTATTGAGTTTTTTCCAAAAACGTGAGCTCTCTCTCTCTCTCCCTCTTCGTTCTGCTAGTGCTTCCCTTCTGCAGCACAGTACTTCCGCTTCAAGCCTCAAGGCCTGCACATCTTCACGTGCTCTATCACTTGCACACACCGCCGCGCGCTCAACAACTGGTATCAGAGCCAGATTAGGGTTTCAGAAGCTTTGCGCAGGTGGATGGACAGCGGGCAAAAGGCTTCTCTCGCGTCAAATTTTCGTTTTCATCGCGAAGCCCTTTGCTTCCGGTGTCACATAGGGTGATTAAGGTTCGCAAAACAGCCTAAAACAGGCTGAAATTAGGTCAAAACAGGTAAAAACCAGAAAATTACAGGTCAAAACAGCAAAACGCAGGTGTTCTAAATCGATTCTCGTGAATGCCCCTTGCTTTTCCCACTCAAAACAGGTCCATTTGATGCAAATTGATGCGCCAAAACAATAAATTTGCAGAAAATTCAGAATTGGACTGTTTTTATGTACACAAATTGAGGTTTATGTACGTCTTTTGTGGGTTTATGCAAGTACGCATTGGGGATACTTGTCAATGGTTGAAATTTTCAGCACATTGTATGCAACGTGCGGTACATTGTGATCATTGGAAATTTTCAGATTTTGTGTAGATACTTTCTGCTGCATTTTTATCCGTGCAAATGGCCTCTACTTCCTCGTCGTCTGATGCCAAGAGCTTGATGGAAATCAAGCGATTTGACGGTACATGTTTCGACCTATGGCAGGACAGGATGCAGGGGATTTTGTTCCTCAAGGATTGTGAGGACGCCCTTTTGGCTGTAAAGCCTGAGGATATGCCGGATGAGGATTGGGCCAAGCTCAACAAGAGGGCAAAGGCCTACATCAAAATGGCTGTGACCGATGACATTCTGGTGGACATAAAGGGCTTGGACAATGCACATGCAATTTGGCACAAGTTGAAGGCCACTTATGAGAATGCCACCCCTGTGAATCAGGTGCATTTGATGCGCAAACTGGTGAACATGATGCTTGACGAAGCCAAGTCGGCTTCTGAGCACTTAAGTGCTTTCACCAGTGTTATGAGTCAGCTACAGGATACTGGGCTTCAACCTTTTAATGACAAGTTGAAAGCCATATTTTTGTTGATGACTTTGCCAGACTCTTGGGAAACGCTTGTGGTTTCTTTGAGTAATAGCACCAACCTCACATATGATGGAGTGCGAGGCTCCATATAAAATGAGGAAATTAGACACAAGTCTAGTGGTGGGGAAGGTGGCAGTTCTCCTTACAATGCGAGAGGTAGTAGTCAGAAGAAAAATACAGGTACCAAGACTCAAAACAGGAGCAAAAGCAAGTCTAGGGATAAGGATGTGACTTGTTACCAGTGTGGCAGAAAAGGCCATAAGAAGCCAGATTGCAAATATTTCAAGAAAGAGCAGGAAAGAAAGAAGAAATCACAGGAGAAGAAGAAGATAGAGGATAAGAAAGGGGAAAAATCAGCAGGTACCTTCTCCAAGGATTCGGAGACTGTCAATGTATCCTCTAGTGTGGTTATCACAGAGTTATCAGACAGTGAGGAGATCTTGGTTGCAGCTTCATGCCCCTCAAATTTTGTTGTAGCAAATACAGATGACATGCTTATCTCACGTAGAGATGTCATTGATGCATTGCTAAAGTGCAAATGATGGCCTTACACAATCTTGGATAGTAGACTCGGGTGCCTCATTTCATGTGACTCCATCTGTGGAGTGTTTTGCTTCTTATCATGCAGGCAAGTATGGCAAGGTTAACCTTGGGGATAACCATGCTTGTGACATTGAAGAAATGGGCACTGTGCGCTTGGCATTAAACAATGGTCAAGAGTTTATGCTTAAAGATGTAAGGTATGTACCAGGCATCAAGAAGAGTCTATTGTCTAGTGGCCAGATGGATGCACAGGGTTATACAACCATTTTTGCTGGGGGTTCATGGAAGTTGCTTAAGGGATCAATGCTCATTGTCAAGGGATGCAAGAGTGGTACATTGTACTATTTACATGGCAAAGCTTTGCCTGGCAAGTTTCTTGCAGTGGCCGAAGTTGCTTCTCATTTGGAGTTGTGGCACAAAAGACTTGGCCATATGAGCCAGAAGGGACTTGATGCGCTCTCCTCTTTGAAGAGGGTTGATGTAAAGGGCACCAAGTTAGATTTTTGTAATGACTGTTTGTATGGTAAACAAAAGAAGTCTTCTTATTATTCTGGTGTCTCGTGCAAAGCTAATGCTCTTGATTTAATTCACTCCGATGTATGTTCAATGTCTGTTAAGTCTTTTGGTGGTGCATTATACTTTGTTACATTTATTGATGATTGCACTAGGAAAGGCTGGGCATATTTGTTAAAGAATAAGAGTGAGACATTTAATGCATTTAAGAGGTTTCATGCTTTTGTGAGCACGCAAAAGGGTATTAAGCTTAAATGTCTGAGATCTGACAATGGGGGGGAGTACACGTCTGTTGAATTTCAGCGTTATTGCGAAGAATATGGGATTAAAAGGGAGTTGACAGTCCCTTATAATCCATCTTCTAATGGTGTGGCTGAGAGTTATAACTGTACTTTATGTGAGAGAGTGCGTTGCATGTTGTCCACGGCTAATCTTCCTCATGGGTTTTGGGGAGAGGCTTTGAAAACTACAGTTCATGTATGCAATCGCTCTCCTAACAGTACGCTGAAAAATGACATTCTAAAGGAGGTTTGGTCTGGCAAACCTGCCTCTTATGATCATTTGAGAGTGTTTGGCTGCGAGGCTTTTGTCCATGTTCGTAATGACTTGAGGATAAAGCTAGATGCCAAGTCCATCCAAGGACTCTTCCTAGGTTATGGGGAAGAGGGTGAAATGGGCTACAGGATATGGTTGCCTTAGTTTAAGAGGGTAGTACGCAGCCGAGATGTAGTTTTCAATGAGGCTAAATTGCTGAAAAATGCTACATCTTATGAAATTGACAAGAAATCGGTCAAATTTCAGCCTCTCTTGCCACCTATTGATGTTGGAAAAGAGCCTCAGGATGCATTACCGCAAGCTGAAATTGATAATCAGCCAGTTAACCTTGAGCTAGAAGAGGTAGGACATGATTTAGATGCTCCAAATGAGGATGGACAACCACCTGTCATGGCTGAAAATGATTTTCAGCAGCATGAGCATGCTGAAAATGAGTTGCCTCCTGATGTAGAACCTGTGCCTGAGAATGTAGATAATTGGGTACGCAGGTCTACTCGTGTCAGAAGGTTGATACAGCGCTTTGACCCCTCTTTGCATCATGTTATGTTGACAGATGAGGGTGAGCCTCTTACATATAAAGAGGCAAAATCATGTGAGTTAAGCAGTAAGTGGGAGCTTGCGATGCAAGAGGAAATCAAATCTTTGCATGCAAACAATACTTGGGATCTTGTGCCATTGCCTAAAGGAAGAAAGGCTCTTCCTAACAAATGGGTTTACAAGGTCAAATGTGTTGATGGAAAGCCCAAGTATAAAGCAAGGCTAGTTGCCAAAGGGTATGCACAGAAAGAGGGGATTGACTTTCAAGAGATCTTTTCTCCTGTTGTAAAGCTTACGACATTGCGTGTCCTTTTTGCTCTCGCTGCAGTGCTTGACTTAGAATTGAATCAAATGGACGTAAAAACAGCTTTTCTTCATGGTGACATTGATGAAGATATCTACATGAAGCAACCTGAGGGTTTTGTAGTTCCTGATAGAAAGGAACTTGTATGCAAACTAAGAAGGGCACTGTATGGTTTGAGGCAGTCATCACGTCAGTGGTACAAAAAGTTTGATACTTTTATGCTGTCTCAAGGCTTTAAACGCAGCCATTCAGACCATTGTTTGTATACAAAGAAGGATAATGATGGAAGTCCTATAATCCTTGTGCTATATGTAGATGATATGTTGATTGCTGGGAAGCATAAGTCTACCATTGATTCTCTTAAACGTCAGCTGAATTCAGCTTTTGCAATGAAGGATTTAGGTGATGCTGAGCACATCTTGGGCATGAGAATCCAGAGGGATAGAAAGCTGAAATTGCTCTTCCTATCTCAAGAAAAGTACATTGCTAAAGTACTTGACAGGTTTAAGATGGCTGAAGCTAAGTCACTTGGAGTACCTTTACCTCCACACACAAAACTTAGCAAAGCCGATTGCCCAAAGGATGACGTGGCAGTGAATGCTATGAAGGGAATCCTTTATGCATCAGCTTGTGATTCGCTTATGTGTGCTATGGTTGCCACTCGTCGTGACATTGCCCATGCGGTAGGAGTTGTTAGTAGATACATGCCCAATCCCGGCAAAGCACATTGGGAAGCTGTGAAATGCATTCTGAGATACTTGTCAGGTACACAATCTAGGTGTATATGCTATGGCAAAAGTGACCTGAAGTTGCAGGGCTATTGTGATGCAAATATGGCAGGACTTGGATACCAGGAAGTCCACTAGTGGCTATGTGTTTGCTATTGCTGGTGGTGCCATCTCTTGGTGTTCACGACTACAAAAAATTGTGGCATTGAGTACTATTGAGGCTGAATATATTTCAGCCACTGAGGCTTCTAAAGAGGCCATATGGTTGGGCAGACTTGTCAAAGAGCTTGGTATGCCTGCTAGTACTCCTGTCTTGGGATGTGATAGCCAGAGTGCTGTCTATTTGGCCAAGAATGCCATGTTTCATGCACGGACAAAGCACATTGATGTGCGATACCACCTCATACGACAGGTATTGGAGGATGGTCTAGTCACCTTGACTAAGATTCACACACAGGATAACCCTGCAGATGTTCTCACCAAGAGTCTTGCGAAGGCTCAACATGAGCATTGCATACAGCTGGTGGGAGTTGGTTAACTTAAAGGCGTCATTTATGCCTTTAAGTGGGAGGTTGTTGGATTAAAGGCCTAAATAACCCCTTTTTGTACATTTTTATACTTTGTCCAAGTTCATATTGAACCTGGACACATTTTTTAAAGGTCACTTATAATAAAAGTGGCAAAACCCAAAACTCACTTATTGAGTTTTCCCCAAAAACGTGAGCTCTCTCTCTCCCCCTCTTCGTTTTGCTAGCGCTTCCCTTCTGCAGCACAGTGCTTCCGCTTCAAGCCTCAAGGCCTGCACATCTTCGCGTGCTCTATCACTTGCACACACCGCTGCGCGCTCAACACGGCTCAAAAGCTATAATACTCCAAGCAGACGCCGACAACTTGTAGGCCCCAAAATTGGCGCCCCTTTCACTATTTCTTTATACTTTGAGAGGGAAAATTACAAAGTAGAGTCTTGGGAATCCTTTACCTGTATCCCGCTAGATACTACCAATTTTGGCCAAATTTTGGCAGCATAACAGCCCCAAAACTTGCGCAAAACCAATTCCCCTGCTAGAACTCACTTCCACTGACGTATACCCTCTGATTCCTGCCCAAAAACATTTAGCAGGCTGTATTTACTGGTTTTTGCCCTGTTTTCAGTCCCAAACAATCCCCTAACTGTCCTCTGCCGGTGGGGCACGATTCCCAAGGGTTCTGTCACCCGTATGGCTGAAAAACAGTCAATTTACAGCGCATACACAACGCTGAAAACGCACTTGTACGGTGAGGTTATGACCCTCACCAGTGCCTACTTTGAAGTAGCAGTTAGCTACCCCTATTCCTGCCCAAGGAGGCTCAACACAAAAGCATGAAACCACACAGCTGTACATCAGTCAAATGAAGAGCTCTCTTGTGGGGCATCACATAACTGCACGTAGGGGAGAGAGAGAGCAGTCTGCAGTGTGCAAGGCATCACTCCTAGCATCACACTGTACATGAGAGGGAAAGAAAGCACTCCATAGCTCTTAATTTGTGACAGAAAGCAAATGAGGCCTCTTCCCAGCTTAAAATTCAGCGCCCTTTTTCCTTTGTGAGGCAAGTGCATGAAAAAGTGCCACTTGGCGCAATTACAAGCCATTTCCTGTTTCGGAGTTGCCGCCTAAAAATCTCATGACTGGTTGCCCAGTTGACTTCGCGGCAGAGTTTTTAAATGTTCCCCTGGTCATATCGAAGGTAATGACGCGAACACATTGCATGGCCTAAAATAGCAGTTTCCTAATTTTTAGGAAATGCTTCCGTTGGGCTCCCACTGGTCATCTGACCATCTATTCTCATTGGGACCGCATCCAAAAGTGCAACGTGGGCCAACTGTCAGATACTTTCTGTTGGTAGTCCCACCTTGACTTTATGCCTTTATTTAGTTCACTTCCTAGTATCCACCAACTTGCTAAGTGCACGGGGGGACCTACATATCCTTGCACTGAGCCTAGACATCCTCTTGCCATACGAATTCTAGTGCCCACCAACTTCTTCTGCGGGTGAAAACTACCGTTCACATTGGCCATACAATTTCCGACTATTTGCAACTTCAAAAAGAGGGTCTCAAAAAGAAAACAAAAATCATTGGAAAGAAACCAACAACTAAGGTTAGCAGTTGCCACATCCTCGTGACATAGTTAACAGCTGCCACGTCCTCGCGACATACCCCTCTCTTGAAATCGCAAACGTCCTCGATTGCACACCATAAATACACGCCACTGATGATCTTGTGCTATTAACAATCTTTTATCATCGCATGTATCCGCAAGAAAAGGTCGCAACACATAGATACAAATCACTTAATGAGACCTTCATACTTTTGTCGTTTCCATCTATTACACTGAATTCATATGTACATTTGATGTACTAGCCCTATCATTACCCCTCCTTTGCACACGTTGGGTTGGGGCATAAGTAGGTTGTAACCCAAAGGCTTCAAGGTAAAGCTGCAATACATTTGGTGACTCTGATAGTTCATGCTCTTCCATCCACTTTGCATCCATAGGCGGATAGTTCTTGAACTTCACCAAATAGCGTCTTGCAACTTGTCCTTTTTAACTTTTCTGTCCTTATGTGCCAAAACTTGCTCAGATACCAGGATTTCATCAAGTTCCTCAACTTTTGGCTGATCCTCATCTGGCATATCTTCTGGCACATCACCCACGAAGGGTCTTAGAAGACTCATGTGAAACGCATTATGAATCTTCCACGCATTAGGCAATTTCAGTGTGTAAGCCACATCGCTGATCTTGTCAAGCACTTGAAAAGGTCCATAGTAACGCATGCTGAGCTTAGGAAATAGCCGTTCCTTGCCCTTCATCTTCTTTAACCTTGCCTTTTCAAACCTTAACAGAACCCAATTACCAGGTGATAACAACAATTCACGACGGTGACGATCAGCAGCCTTTTTCTGCTTTGCGCGAGTCGTCTCCAAGGCAACTATAATTTTCTTATACATTTCATCCATGTTCTCAACATATCGATCTGCCTCAAAGATCTTGTTCTTTGTATGCAAATGGGAGGATTTTTTTGCCGCCTTCAACAATCTCAAAAGGTGCTTTGCCAGTCGACGATCGACGAATGCACCGTATTATTGTACGCATACTCAAGCATAGACAACTACTGTCCCCACTTGCTCTTATTATCTGACACATAGCATTTCAGCAGATCTAAGACAATAGAATTAACCTCTTCTGACTGTCATCAGTTTGTGGATGAAACGAAGACGAGAACTTGAGCGTAGTGCCCATGTTCTCAAACAATCCTCTCCAGAACAAACTGGTCATGCGAGGATCACGATCACTGACAATCGATTGTGGCATACCTTGGTACTTAAACACATTGTACATAAACAAACGTGCCATCTGATCAGATTTTATCTTCTTCCTGACAAGGATAAAATGGGCCTGCTTACTGAACCTGTAGATAATGGTCCATATATCATCATTCCCTGTTGGCGTTCTTGGAAGATCAAAGATAAAGTCCATAGCAATGCTTTCCCATGGCTTATCCGGAATCGGCAGTGGTTGTAACAACCCTGGTGCCTTTTGCCTGTCAAACTTGACCTTTTGGAAAATTATGCATGCTCACACAAAGGCATCCACATCTCTTCTCAAGGTAGGCCAATAGAAGAATGTCTACTGCTTTAACCGTCGCATCAATACCATGATGCCCTACACACGGTGGGACATGACTCTCTTCCATGACCTTATGTCGCAGTGGCCTTGTGACACGAAGTGTGCCATGCATCATAATAAAACCATCTCTGAGGAGGTAGTGCTCATGATGTTGCCCCTCTCGCAACTGTTCAAAGATCCTTGCAAACTCTTCATCAGTAGCATACTGTTCCTTCATGTCATCTAACTCATGATGATAAGGAATTGACACAGCTAAAATTTGTGGCTTCCTTGATAACGCATCAGCCACAACATTCTTCTTGCCTTCCACATGCATAATTTGAAAGTGACCTCTTTCTTTTGCAAAGCGTGAAGAGGCGATGCTATCTCTGCAAATTTTTTGATAAGCCTTCTATAGTAGGAACACAATCCCAAGAAGCTTCTATCATCGTGCACAGTCTCCAAGTCTGGCCATGTCTTAATAGCTTTGATCTCTTTCTTTTGCAAAGTGTATTTAGGTCCATCTCAAAGTGACCTCTTTCTTTTGCAAAGCGTGAAGAGGCGATGCTATCTCTACAAAATTTTTGATAAGCCTTCTATAGTAGGAACACAATCCCAAGAAGCTTCTGTCAGCGTGCACAGTCTCCAAGTCTGGCCATGTCTTAATAGCTTCGACCTTTGCGGGATCCATTCTGACACCATCCTTTGAGACTATGTGGCCAAGAAAGTGGATATCTTCCAAGAAGAATTCACTTTTCTTAGGATTGACAAGTAGCCTGTGACTGCGCAGCTCTTCGAACACAATGGTCAAGTGACGCCTATGCTCCTCTTCATTCTTCGAATAGACTATCATGTCATCGAAGAATGTCCCCACAAACTGTTGATGCGAGCGGAAAATCGTCCATTATTCTGTTGAACGTGGCAGGAGCATTTGTTAGCCCAAACGGCATCACTAGAAACTCATAAAGACCAAATGTCGTTCTGAACGCAGTCTTGTGCACATCTTCTGACCTTATACGAATCTGATGGTACCCACTCTTAAGGTCTATCCTGCTGAAAATTGCAGCACCCTCTAAACGATCGAGAATTATCATCAATTCTAGAAATAGGAAACCTATTCTTCATGGTATTCTTATTCTGTCACGTGACACATCCAACCTTATGTGTCCGTGGACAAGCTACAACATAATCAAGGTTCAGTCAGTCCAGTCAGTCTAGATTAGAAGTGATCTGGCACTTTTGTGAGTCTATTCGTAGACCATGCATGCCCAGTCACTTAGTGTAGATGCATATTCTCTGGTTGCACACAGCATGTTCATAAGCATTCCCATCAGAATCCAGCAAGGGAATTTTCCAGTGCATTTAGCCTATTTTACCTATTTTTGGCATTTTTCACTTATTAATTTAAGTGACTTTCCAACAAAAGTAGGTAGGGCAATTTCGCTAAGCTTGTATATAAGCAAACTAGAGCTAGCACTAAATGGCAGAAGAGGCAACAGGAGCCAAGCTCAGCATGCAACTTCTCGACAGGACCTTGGCGGTTTCCCCCTCCAAGCAAGAACCCCCATGCTAGTGTTTTCTTCATCAGCAATTCCCTAGCATTTTCAAGATCCACACCCTCGCCAGCAAGTCCCATTGCATAGCGTTTTTGTATCAGCATCATCTTCAGCAGACCAACCAGCTAGCGTTTTTGAGGAGCCTCGACTAGCGTGTTTCATAAACACATCAGCCTAGCGTTTTGAAGACCCCATCGATTGCAGACATCGCCAATTCCAAGCAATGAAGACCAGAAGAAAATGTCACAAAACGGGAGCGTACACGAGCACTTAGAAATCTGAAAAATAAAATACTTTGCAAATGTGAGAGAAGGGAGAAGATCGACACAGTATTGGGGACCAGAAGATGGGCTCCCCCCCCCCGTCAAGAGTATTCTTTATTCAGGGAGAATTCATATACAAGTACGAGAACCCAAGAAAACCCCTCTGTTCTGTAATCTTAGACCCGAAGGTCGTGCTTTCCCATAAAGGGCTTGGGCACAAGGCCGTTCTTTCCCGTAAGGGACTTAGGCGCGAAGCCGTACTTTCTTGTAAGGGACTTAGGCGTGAAGCCGTACTTCCCGTGAGGGGCTTTCCCGTAAGAAGGGAGATTCCGGCAAAACAAACCACACAAAGCAACAACTCTCAATGCGTATCAACACATTATACTTGTCGCTCCTTGCTCGGAAAAGTGACCTCCGTACTCAGTCGTCACACGAACACTTGCAGATTTCCGTTGCCAGTACTTGCTCCAGAATCCTCAGCGCTAGCTCCTTCTGCTGCTCCTGGCGTGTGTCTAAAACTGGAACGCTTGCTGCCTTTTTATAGGCCCGGGCACCCGGTGGAAATAGGGCACAAAAAGCAGAAGCTCTGGCGCTTCTAGAGAGAGGAGAGAGAGAGAGCTCGCTGTTTTTCAGCCGTGCGTAGCTTATTAGCGTTGGGTTTTTAACGTAGGCTTTTTTTTAAAAGAGCCTTGCTTTATTTTATTATAAGAGGGCTGGTCACTTAAAAGTGACCGGCCACTTTATAAAATAAAGTGTGAACCTGTTCAAACTTTAAAAACTCACTCAGTTAGTGAAAACAATGCTACACGAACACATTCCAGGCGTCCGCGGGTGCAGATTACGGGCACAGATGCAATGCAAACACAGACTCCTCGCAAGAAAGCATCTGTCCTCCCGCGAATGTTCCTGCTTTTCGTAAAAAGCTTCATTGAACCCATCTTTATTCTTGTGCTTGCGTTCTTACGCGTATTTTGTTACTCAGTTCGGATTTCCTCCTTAGCCCACGGAATGCCCCCGTTTCTGATGCACCCGTCACCCATCCCGTGACGCATCAAGGGCACTCGTAACCCGGCCCTTTCTACCGAACTTACGGAAACTCCTTCGTGATGTTTACCGTCACCCGTCAAATGACACATCAGAGTTGTCCGTTCTTGATGGCACTTCCTGTAGCTACAATCTTTTAGCAATTCTTAGTGTACACAATAAAATATCTTAGAAAAAGAGATTAATCATTAAAAAAATTAAGAAAATAGTCCAATTAGCAACATCCCTCTGGCTTCTAAACAGTTGACCTCAACTGTAGTGCTTGGACATATACCTCCAGTATCTCGGGATAAGCTGCTAATTCCTCCTGCGTCATCCACTGAGCATCTAGATTCGAATAGTTCTTAAACTTAACCAAATACTTCCGTGTTATTTTTCCGGACTTGAGAGGCCGCTCCTGATGACTTACTATCTGCTCCGGTTGGAGTATTTCTTCTGTTTCCTCAACCTCAGGAGGTTCCTCAGCACTAGGCTGGCTCGGAGGCGGTCCCACATACGGCCGGAGTAAACTGACATGGAAAGCATTATGGATCCTCCAATTAGGCGGTAGCTCTAATCGGAAGGTGTCATCATTCACTTGCTCAGTGATCTTAAACGGCCCATAATAACGGGTAGAAAGTTTTATCACCTTCCCCTTATGAGATGCTTGTTTCTTAAGTCTTGCCTTCTCAAACTTGAGTAAGACTAACTGTCCGACTGTTAAGTCTAGATTCCTCATGTGCTTGTCTGCAGCTTTCTTATGCTTTTCCTGAGAGCGTAGAATAGCTCTCCTAACTTGCCTGTAGGCTGTGTCCAAATCCCGGACAAATTCATCTACTGCAAAGATCTTATCCTTAGTTAAAAGGATCGATGGAAGCAAGGGCTTACCATAGAGAATCTCAAAAGGTGCTTTCCCCGTCGATGAGTGTATGGTATTGTTATACGCATACTCGACAAGAGGCAAATATTTCTCCCAGTCAGATTGCCGGTCTGACACATAAGCTTTTAACATATCCAATACTGTGGAATTGGCTATCTCACTTTGCCCGTCCGTTTGAGGATGGTAGGCAGATGAAAAATCCAACTTCGTACCAAGATTATCCATCAAGGCACGCCAAAAATTTCCTATCATGCGAGGATCTCGATCACTCACAATAGACTTAGGCATTCCATGATGCTTAAAGATCTGTGCCAGAAAGACCCTAGCCATATGATCTGCTTTGATCGTTTTCTTGACTGGTATAAAGTGTGCTTGCTTGCTAAACCTGTCCACAATGGTCCAGATCGCATCATTTCCAGTCTGAGTTCTAGGGAGGTCCATGATGAAGTCCATGGCAATACTTTCCCAAGGTTCATTAGGTACAGGTAAAGGTTGTAGCAACCCAGGCGTCTTATGCCGATCATACTTCACTTTTTGGCAAACCAAGCATTCCCTGACATACTTATCAATGTCTGCTTTAAGGCTAGGCCAAAAGAAATATCTTTCCATTGCTAAGGTCGTAGGGAGAATACCCCGATGACCCGCATAAGGCGAAGCGTGTGCTTCATCCATGATCTTCTTTCTTAATGGTTCTGCAACACAAATGGCCTGATGGTGGTAGAGATAACCATCCCGAATGGAATAAGGGAACTCATTCTCTCCACGCTGTAGCTTTCCCCGGATGGTGGAGAAGTTTAGATCATTCGGATACAAATCCGGTAGTGATTCTAATTCTTGGTGATACACCGAAGTGATAGCGTTCACCCTTGGTTGCCGAGACAGTGCGTTGTAGCCACATTCTTACTCCCAGCCGTGTGAAGGATCTGGAAGTGAAACATAGACAAAAAGTTTGCCCATCTCATCTGCTTCTCAAATAGTTTCTTTTGCGTAAGAAAATACCGCAAACTCTGGTGATCAGTCTTGATCACAAAATCCGCTCCTAGAAGATAGTGCTTCTAGTTGGATAAGGCGTGAATCACAGCCGTAAGTTCCTTTTCATAGATTGATGCATGCAACTCTGCATCCTTAAGCCGTCTGCTTTCATAAGCCACTGCATGGCCTTCTTGGTTTAACACTGCTCCGATGCAATCGCCTGAAGCATCGCAGTGAACCTCAAATGGTTTCCTTAAGTCAGGCACTATCAAAATAGGTCCATGGCTTAGCAAGTACTTGAGCCGATCAAAAGCTCCTTGTTGTCTCGATCTCCATCTGAAAGGGATCTTCTTCTTTGTCAAATCATGAAGTGGTCCTGCTACATGGGCAAATCCTCGGACAAACCTTCGATAATACGAACATAATCCCAGGAAACTACGTACATCATGTACCGTAGTGGGAATAGGCCAATCTTCTACCACTCGGATCTTGGCAGAATCCATACTCACTTGATTGTGAGAGACTATATGGCTGAGATAGTGTATCTCTGAGAGAAAGAACTCGCTCTTCTTTGCATTCACATGCAACTCATGCTTTCACAATTCTTGAAACACTAGGTCCAAGTGCTTCCGATGTTCCTCTTCTGACTTAGAGAAGATGAGTATGTCGTCAAAGGATACTCCCGTAAAAGCTCGATACAGGTTGAAAATGCGGTCCATCATGCGATCGAACATCGCAGGAGCATTGGTCAAGCCGAAAGGCATTACCAAAAATTCATATAGTCCAAAGGTTATGCGGAAAGCAGTCTTATGGACATCCTCAAGGGCGATCCGTATCTGATGATACCCACTCTTTAAGTCTATGCAACTAAAGACACTTGCACCCTGCAACTTATCAAGTATATCATCAATCCGAGGGATCGGAAAGCGATTCTTGATCGTGATCTTGTTTAAAGACCTATAGTCTATGCACATTCGAAACGTGCCATCTTTCTTCTGCACTAGTAGAACTGGAGAGCAGTAGGGTGAAGCACTTGGCCGTACTAACCCTTTCTCTAGAAGCTCGTTGACTTGCTTCAAAATTTCCTCTTGCTGAGCAAGACTCACCCGATAAGGGGGTTGATTGGGAGGCGAGCTACCCGGTATGAGATCTATGCGGTGATCTTCCGGGCGTACCGGAGGTAGTTCATCAGGGAGTGTTTCCGTGAAACAATCTTTGTACTTTTCAATAAATTGAAAACGCTCAATTTCCAGACTAGAGAGTGGATCCCCACTAGTTTTATCCTTCTCAAGTGCAAAAATCAAGTAAGCAGAAACACACTTCTTCATTTATTTCTTAATGGAGATATGACTTACAATTGGGAACTGCCAATCTCCTACATCAGCATGAATCTTTATTTTCTTACCCCCATGATCAAAAGTGAGGGTCTTTTCCACATAATCGGGGATAGGTGTCATGTGGAAGTGCCATGGCATACCCAAGATGATATCACATCCCTCGATGGGTGCCATAAAAAATGATTCGCGGTCCTTGTACTCGCCAATCCGAAGGTTGAGCTGTCCTTGCACGGGAGTTGCATTGGTTGTCAACCCCTCGAATGCCGATCCGGATGTAACCGGTGTGCCAAGCTGAGCCGGTGTGAGGCACAAACATTCCGCAGTATCCAGGGAGATGAAGTTATCCGTGGATCCTGGATCATAAAGAATCAGTACTCGCTGGTTGTTCAAAGACCCCAAGCCCTTCAGAAGTTGATGCTTCCCTTTCTCCGTTTCTGTGTTTCCTTGAACATCTGGAATTGAGTTCGAGCTTGGTGGAGCGGGTTCCTTCCTTGCTTTATCTTGCCTTGTAGAGGCTTGTTCTTGCCGTTGTTGCTTTAGATGGCAGTCCGGCTTCATATGTCCTCTCTCTCCACAGTAGAAGCATCTTCCTTCCTCTTTGAAGGTTTGGAGTTGAGTAGGAGAGAGATACTTAGTTCGCTTGCCATTGCCCTCTAGCTTCTTAGAATGATCATGGTCCCTAGATGGAGGACGTTTTCTTCCTTGGCCCCCTTGGTCATCGTAGACCCCTCTTTGTCTTGCACGGTAAGTGCTATGCTCCATTTTTCTGGGTGTCCGAGTTGAGTGCAAATCCTCAGCAATGATTGCTGACTCCATCATCCTCTGAAGAGTATCATGTGGATACACTTTCATACTCTTTCAAAGCTGCGGTTGGAGACCCGCTTCGAACTTTCTTTTTTTTTCCTCATCGGCAATCTTCATGAAGGGAGTGACCTTCAGAAGAACCGACCAATACTTGTCCACATAGGTAGTGACTCTCTCATGTTCCTTCTGGGCGAGCCAGTCCCATTCATTCCGTATGTCCTGCTCGAAGTCAGGCGGAAGAAACTGTTCATAAAATTCAGATTTGTTGGAATGAGGGTTGCAGAGAAACACACACAGCTTGGAGAAGACGAAGGAAGCTCAAGGCACACAATAGAGAGTGTGTTACTTAGTGTGCAATGGAAAGATAGATAGCCCTAGAGTGATGGGCATATATACAATGCACGGGGGAAAAAACCTCCTAAAGAGGGAAAAAATGCCCCGGCGGTCCTAGTGTGTTCACACACATCACTACCACATGTATATGGTAACAAATCCCCCCTGGAGTGATGCGGTGAACGAGAGCTGGCACATGAGTAAAGGGAAGTGCCATGCCCTGAGGACAGGATCAATCCACAAAGGGGAGTAAGCCCAAATCTTTGCGGAAAGCTTCAAGCTTCTCACGAGACAATGCCTTTGTGAAAAGATCTGCAAGGTTGTCCTGTGTTGGCACATAAGCCAAGCTGATCTCTCCTGCGGAGAGCCTCTCCCTGACATAGTGGTAATGCACCTCAATGTGCTTTGTGCAAGCATGAAAAACAAGGTTCCTCGCAACTGCCAATGCGCTCTGGTGTTGGCAGTGTCCTGTCCAACACCCAAATCAGCCATCAGGCGTCTGAGCCATACACACTCAACCGTAGCTGTGAAGACTGCCTTGTACCCAACCTCACAACTCGAAGTGGCCACAGTAGGTTGCTTCTTGCTCAACCATGATATACATGAACTTCCAAGCATGAAACAAAAACCTGATGTGGACACTTGCGTGTCAAAACAACCAGCCCAATCCGAGTCCAAAAAAGCATGTAAGTTTGGCGGCAATGATCCCCCCTTGGGATAAAACAAGCCAAGATGTAAAGTGCCACTAAGGTAGCGGAAAATCCTCTTGACAGCCTGCCAATGCTTAGACCCTGGGCTATGCATAAATCTACTGACCTGTGAGACTGCAAACTGAATATCCGGCCTCGTGTTGCATACATAAATGAGGCAGCCAACAACAGTTTGGTAGAGAGTGACATCATCAGGATCACCAACATCATGTAGACCCAACTTCAAACCTATTTCCATGGGAGTGGCAATAGGTTTGCAATCCTGAAGTCCAAACTTACATAGCAATGTCTCTATGTAACTTTTCTGACACAAGGCAATACCACCATCACATTGCTTAAACTGTATACCCAAATAATGATGCAATAGCCCCAAATCTTTCATCTTGAAAGTAGCATTCAAATCAGCCTTAAATTCAGCAATATGTCTCTCATTTGGTCCAGTGATCAACAAATCATCAACATAAAGAACCACAGTGAGAAGTACATCACCCTCACGCTTTACATACAATGTGCTTTCTGTTGGACTGTTACGAAAGCCTTGTTTGACCAAATGAGTGTCAGCTTTCTCATACCAAGCACGAGGAGATTGCTTCAACCCATACAAAGCCTTGTTACATTTGCACACTTTGTCCTCTTGTCCTTTTATGACAAAACCGCGAGGCTGCGTTACATAAACTTCCTCAAATATGTCACCATTCAAGAAAGCAGTAACAATGTCTGATTGATGTACATCCCAACCAAAATGAGCTGCCAATGCACATAGAAAACGCACAGTAGTCATACGACAAGTGGGAGCAAAAGTCTCTTCATAATCTATGCCTTTTTGCTGTGCATAACCCTTTGCAACAAGTCAAGCCTTATGGCGATTGATCTCACCATCCGGCTTGCGTTTCAACTTGTAAACCCACTTCGTACCAATGGCCTTTTTGCCAGGAGGCAAATCACATAAAGTCCATGTGTCATTTTCTATAAGTGCATCATATTCTGATTGCATGGCAGCCATCCAATTTTTTGAATTTTGTGCTTCATCAAAAGTCAGAGGATCCTCAACATCATGTAAGCTAGACACAGCCAAAGCATAACAATCTGATGCATAAGATGCATGGCGAGAGCCTGAACGAGTACGACTAGACAAAGGTGCATCCAATTTACTGTCACGCAAAGTGTGCACCAGTCATTTTGGCATACCTCTAGCTTGCTCATTTTCAGCCCTTTCCTCATCAAGTACATCATGTACATCTGCATCAGTAATAGGCTGATCTAAAACATTTTCAAAAACCCCCATAGGCTGTACATTTTCCTCATTGGAACTTACATTCGTATTTCCACCACTGAAAAGAGGCAACAAGTGTCATGAATGTCCTGTGAGCTTACATTACTGTCTCTGGTACATGACAGCAAGGACTGAACAGAATCTTCCACAAACACTACATCCCGTGAAACCAGAATACGTTTTGTTTGCGGATGATACAACTTGTAACCTTTGCTTTCAGCACTATAACCAACAAAAATACATTTGACAGCCTTATCATGCAATTTTCTGCGCTGCACTTATGGCACCAAAGCATATGCCAAACAGCCAAAAACACGCATGTGCTCAATAGAAGGCTTTCTATCATGCCATGCTTCATATGGAGTAATAGACTGCAAAGATTTCGTAGGACACCTGTTAAGTACATAAGTGGCACACATGATGGCCTCAAGACAAAAAGAATGCGGTAAAGCTTGACTTTTGACCATACATCGTGCCATTTCCGTCAGTGACCTGTTTTTCCTCTCAGCAACACCATTTTGCTGAGGTGTATAAGACACTGTACATTGGTGTTTTATCCCACGACTAGCCAGAAATGCATTAAATTCATGAGACATATACCCCCCCCCCCTCGATCGGAACGGAGGGTGCCCATAGTACATTTCGAGACATTTTCAGCCATAGTCAGAAATTATTTGAAGCACGTACAAACTTCGGACTTCGCTTTAAGCGGAAATACCCATGCATGCCTGGAGTAATCATCAATGAAAGTCACGAAGTACAGGTAATTGCCCAAGGACGGAGTTTGCATGGGCCCACAAACATCACTATGCACAAGCTGCAACCTGCATGTGGCCCGAACTGAACCATCCTTTGGAAACTTAGAATGCTGCATCTTACCCAAAATACAGCCTTCACAAACATGTTTGACAGGTGCTTCAAGAGGTGGCAAAGAAGCAACTATATCAGATTTCTGCAAACGCAGCAAACTGGCAAAATTCAGATGACCAAAACGTGCATGCCAAAGTTTTGCATCTGAAATAGCCCTTGAATCTGCAACAGCATTTGCAAAATTTTGTCCACACTTGTCATACAAAGTGAGCTTATACAGCCCACGGCACAAAAGCCCAGATGCAACAATTTCATCACCAAAACTGAGATCATGAACTGTACATCTGTCATCCACAAATTTGACTACAAGTCCAAGTCTAGCAAGTGCGGATACAGATAAGAGATTCTTCTTGATCCCAGGTTCATAAAGTGCATCAACAAGTGTGAAAGAACTGCCATTAGCAGTAGTAAGCACAATCTTTCCAACTCCCTGAACTGAATAAGAGGCGTTGTTGGCACAAGTGACTGAATTCCCATGAGGGACAGACTCGAGAGAGGTAAACAATTCACGATGTGAGGTAATGTGCTTTGTAGCACCACTATCAAAATACCACACATGTGAATCTGCAGCAACAACTGACAAGCATGCATCATGGACAGCAGGATTGTAAGTGTACTCTGCGCTAAAAGCCCATTCTGCATCAACATCAGCATTATAGTCTCCTTTCACAGAAGACTCAACAATGGCTGCATTTGTAGTGGAACTAGCATTTGCAGTGGAACCACCCTCTTTCTTCTTAGCCTCTTTGGCCTTCAACTTAGGACACGACTTGATCAAGTGATCATTGGCTTTACAATAATGGCAACGCATCTTCTTTTTTCCCTTATCACCAGAATTGCTAGACGAAGTACTGCCAGCAGAAGCATTAGGAACAGAATTTTTGCCACTCACAGCAGAACCATAAGAAGTGGCTGCATTATTGTTACCACCCTTTCTTTGAGAAGCAATAAAAGCCTGTTCAACTGCACACTGCCTAGTCCTTTTTTTTCTGGAAAGTGACTCTTGCAACAGCAATGTGCATAATGCATCAAAATTGACAACTTCAGGATTTCCTTGGGTCATAAGTCTCCAAGTACTAGCAAAAGTCTGGTAGGAATCTGGTAAGGCATCAAGAACAGCCTGCACAAGGGAACTGTCTGAAATGACTTCACCTGTAGAAATAAGCTGCTCATTGATATCCTTAACACTAGCAAGGAAAGTGTCCATATCATCTTCCTCATGCATAATCTTCGACTCCAGCTCTTTACGCAGCAAAGCAATTTTAGCCTCATTGCGGCTTGCATAAAGACCTGCTAAAATAGCCCAAGCCTGTTTTGCAGATTTTGCGGAACGGATGTGAGGAACAATGGTGCGCTTCACAGACAAGGCAATCAATGCATGAGCCTGCGCATCCTTAACATCCCAATGAGCTTGTTCTGCCGTAGGCAAAACAACTCTAACAGCTGCAATCCTGGCAGCAAGACCTGCAACATCCTCAACATCGCCTACATCCTCAGAACCAGGACGTAAATCAATGCCCTGCACAATGTTCCAGACACCCTTTGACACAAGAACATGTTGCATCATATAAGCCCACATAGGGTAGTTGTCCCCATCCAACCTGTCCTCAGCAGCAAACATCTTGAACACATCTGTGTTGTTGTTGTCAGCCATGGTAAATGCTGCACCTGATGTGAAAACTGCCGAAAATAGGAGAAATGGAGCGGGAACAACCTGTGCTATCTAGCACAAGTTGCATCAGGCCATTGCATACACATTGTACACCTTTGTGCAATCAAAGTTAGACCACTCTTGTCGACGAGAGTGGGGCATTCGGAGGAGGGTTTTACAACCTCTCGGGTGTCGTATCTCTTCTCTCTCCTTCTCTCAGTCTCATTCACTTGCACGCACAATATCCACTCACTTTGTTCGTGATCACAGCACTCTACAAGACGGAAGGCTCTCTCCTTCGCTAAGAACTAAAAGGAACCTTGAGCAATAAAGATCACTAATCTTGAGAAAATACAACATTCATTCCGTTGCACCTTATAGAGCTTTGGAAGTGTTCTGCATTACTCAAGGAAAGAACCACAAGAACCACAAGAATTTTTTTTGCTTGTTGCAATCGCACAAACCCAAGTTCGCTTGGACGTGTCGATTCCTAATCGTGTTTTGTTGAAGAGTGACAGGAATCCCAAGAAAGAAGGGCTTGTCCAGCCTCCCTTTGTGTCTTTTTTCACTCATTGAGAGCGGATCGTGCACTTAGCGGCCGGCCAATCGACGTGAGGTGGGAAAAGGCAACCTTGGTGTGAGCGCAAGGCCGCCAAGGGGTGCACCCGCAGAAAAGGGTAGAACTCGGGTGAAGAGAAGATCCTTCTCCAACGCGATTAGCTAGCGACAGAAACCCTCAAGATCCTCAAGAACCCAAGAACTCAAGAACCTCAAGAACCTCAAGACCCTCAAGAACCAAGTTCCTCGTGAACTTAAGAACCAAAGATCCTAGTGCATGGTCGTCACCTGAAGCGGCATGGATACTTCGCATTCAGGTGATGAGCATGAGAGAGGCGACGAAGGATTCTCCCCACCAGGAGATTTTTCCAACCCTCCCCCTTCCACTCCTATGGAGATGATGGTCAAGTCGATGTTGGATATGATGGCACAACAACAAGAAACGAATTGAGTTGCATAGGCACAACTCGCAAGCAAAGCAGAAGAACAAGCAGCAAAGGACCGTGCACAAGAAGCCAAGGATCGCGAGCGCGATGAAAGAAACACCACACTTGCCGCAAAACAAGAAGAAAATCGCCTTGCTTAGGACCGTGAGCGCCTTGCTCTTGCCGCAAAACAAGAAGAAAATCAACTTGCTTTCGAATGCGAGCGCGATGAACGAGAGGCTCAAAGGGAGATTCGTTATCAAGAATTTATTCCCACATCCTAGCCTCGAAGACCGAACCACCCAAAGATCGTGGGAGTTAGTCTAGTGGCGCAAACCACGACGCGGATTCCACCCATCCAGTTACAGAAAAGTTGACTTTCAGTAAGTATGACGGTAAGATGGATGCTACAATTATTCATTCTTGGTTGCATCAATTTAATGCTTATTTTGCGACAACTAAGAAGACAGGAAATAGCAAAGTTTTGACGGCAGCTATGTACCTTGCCGGTGATGCCATTAATTGGTACCACGCATGGCAAGAGGCACAGCTAGCCGCGCACCTTGAGGCAGCCGACGATTTTACGTCCCTCTCTTTTAGTTGGGTTGATTTCCAAGACAAGCTCAAGGCGCAGTTTATGTCACCTCAGTACCTTGCACGATTGAAGGACGATTGGCGCGCTCTCAAGCAAAATGGTATGCCGGTTATGTCTTTTTCTAATCGTGTTTTGCAGCTAGGTACCCAATTACGCATGTCAGATGATGAGCGTAAAGAGGCTTTTCTCTTTGGATTGGACGAGTATATCAAGTACAATGTCGAGGTATTCGATCCAATTGATCTCAACAAGGCGGTAGAGATTGCTCTCGCACAGGAGATGAAGCACAACAAGGGAAAGCCTAAGGAGAACAAGATTTCCACAAGTACCTCACAAACTTCTCAGAACCCGCAGAACGGTAAGAATGATAACTCTTCTAACCAATCTGCCAACAGTCTCTCATCAAAGAATTCTTCCAATGAATCTAAAGGTAAGGCTAACACAACTGCTAAACCTAAGCTTACTCCAGATGAAAAGGTAGCGCAAGGAATTGTAGGAGGATACATCACATCGGAAGAACAAAGCACTTATTCTAAAGAAGGTTGTTGTTTTCATTGTCACATTAAGGGTCACATAAAAAGAACATGTCCTAAGCTTGAATCAAATGATTCTAAAGAACCCACAGCACCCACTACATCTGTCAATGCAATGAATGATAATACGATTGTGCCCACAGTTTCTTAGGACCCTCCCATTGATGATTCTCTCATTAAATGTTATGATCGTACGTCGAGGCACCGTTTTGTCATATTGTTTGATCCAGGTAGTATGCATGATGTGATCAATCCCTCTCTTGTTGAGAAAGCCCGCCTCGAAGTTAGTCCGAGATCTCCTATCGAGGTCTCTGGCTTTCGTCTTGGTATGGACTCTCTCATCACGAAGGAGTGTCTTGATGTGTTGTTTACAATTCAACAGACTGCCTTCACTAGAAGATTTGTTGTTTCTCCTCTCTCAAGATGTGATATGATTTTAGGCATGAAATGGTTTCGTGAAATAAACTCTCTCGTTGATTGGGAGGCTAACACTTTAACTCTCAATGCCAAAAGTGATTCTCCTACTGTCTTTCATGGAGTGGATACTTCTCCTTCTCCATCTCTCATTGTTAATATGAAAGACGAGGTTGAAAGGATTCGAGATAAGGAGACTCTTTCAATCTCTTTTTCTCCACAGCATGACACACAGAACTTGCATGATTATGAGAAGCATGATGATTTGATGGATAATGATTTACTTGATGCTTTGGATGAAAAAGACAAGCATGATGAATTGCATGAAGATGATGTGATTGTTCACAAGGATGATGTGTTAGTGGATGCTTTTCCTAGCGAAGCTAACCTCGTTGTAGATTCAATCAATCACGAAGATCCGATCTTGGCTTTCGAGTTGAGGTCCAAAGAACCCCCACAGGACGATTCGATCATTCAGGACGAACCGATCTTGGCTCTCGAGCCTTGGTCCAAAGAACCATCATAGGAAGTATTACGTGTTCGCATGATTGATACGCACGCATTGTTCGAGTGTTTCATTCGTGAAGGTTTCTTGTATTTTAGTCAGCATCATTATGTGATTCCTTTTACTAGGCATGACATATTGTATGTTGAGCACGTTTCTATCATGGATGAGCACGAATGTATGCGGATTGTTTATGAAAAGCTGAAAAGTTTGTATGTAAGGAAGTCGCATTTTATGTCTCTTCCTTGGCATGACACAATTTCCGAAAGAGCACATGATAGTATGAGCACCAAGCATGGGCATTTTCATTGTGATTTGCCACAGTTGATTGATTTCGATCAAATAGAAAAGATTCGAGCGCATTGTTTGCCTGTGTTTGATGAACGGGTTGTCGCTCCGTCTCTATGTTCATCTACATTGCATACACAGTCTTTAGAGAAGACAAGATTTTTTTCCTTCACTTTACATGGCATGGGTATGTTCATGGTTTTGTGTTGGAGATGGTTTCAGGAATTTTCAGCCATGGAGATTCTTGAAGACGAAAGAAGCAGGACTCTAGACGCAGTTGAAGCATCAAAGGAGCCACAGAAGACTTTGAGTCACTTTCAGCACGGCCCAAAGAAGCAAGCGTTGCAGACCTTTATGAAGTTCAAGTACCGCACGATCCACACATCAGAGTGGGCCGGCGAAGAGTCCCTTCCAGGATTCACGATGCTGTTGGCGATCTCCCTCGACGCCATACATTTCGGTACCAGTACCTCACTTTGAAAAGGAGGGGTTGTCACGTGACACATCCCAACCCTATGTGTCCGTGGACAAGCTACACCATAGCAGGGTTCCCGTCAGTCAAGTCAGTTTAGATTAGAAGTGATCTGGCACTTTTGTGAGTCTATTCGTAGACCGTGCATGCCCAGTCACTTAGCATAGATACATATCCTCCGGTTGCACACAACATGATCATCAGTATTCCCTTCAGGATCCATCAGATTCAGTCAGGGGAATTTCCCAGTGCATTTAGCCTATTTGTCCTACTTTTGGTTATTTTCAGTCAGGGGAATTTCCCAGTGCATTTAGCCTATTTGTCCTATTTTTGGTTATTTTCACTTATTATTTTTAAGTGACTTTCCAACAAAAGTAGGTAGGGCAATTTTGCTAAGTTAATATATAAGCAAACCCAAGTTAGCACTTTCTGGCAGAAGAGGCAACAGGAGCTTCCCGCTCAACATGCAACTTCTCAGCAGTACCCCCCAGCACCCCCAGCGTTCTTGGTTTCCATCCTCGTCGGGCCAGCCCCATCATTGGCCTTTCCTCACTTGCAGTCATCGCCATCAACCACAATACCCTAGCGTTAGCAGATTGTTGTATCATCGCCAGCCCCATCAGCCTTGTAGCGATTGTGTTCACCAACAACCTAGCCTATTCAGCGTTTTTACTAACGCTAGGCATCTGCATCAGATTAGCCATTTTCAGCATGGAATAGACCTACAACAACCAACGTTTTTTAGCCAGGTAAAAACACAGGATTCAGCAGCAGTAAAAACGCAGGATTCAGCAGTTAGATACACACTGTTTTCAGCAGATACATAGTAGCAGATCAGCCCCCGATCGGTTGCAGATGTTCCCTCATTTTCAGCCATAAAAACGCAGTCAAAACAGTCATTTTCAGCCACCGAAACAGTCCCGAATTCAACCTTAGAAGATCACATATTTCAGCCTTAGCCGTCGTCATCACCGTCGACGTCATCGGCATAGTCCAAGTTGCATCAGTCCATTGCATATGGATTGTACACCTTTGTGCAATCAAAGTTAGACCACTCTCGCCGACGAGAGTGGGGCCTTCGGAGGAGGGTTTTACAACCTCTCGGGTGTCGTATCTCTTCTCTCTCCTTCTCTCAGTCTCATTCACTTGCGTGCACAATATCCACTCACTTTGTTCGTGATCACAACACTCTACAAGATGGAAGGCTCTCTCCTTCCCTAAGAACTAAAAGGAACCTTGAGCAATAAAGATCACTAATCTTGAGAAAATACAACATTCATTCCACTGCACCTTACAATAACAGACCCAAAACTTGCGCGAAACCAATTCCCCTCCTAGAACTCACTTCCACTGACGTATACCCTCTAATTCCTGCCCAAAAACAGTAAATTCAGCACGTTGTATTTATTGGTTTTTGCCCTGTTTTCAGCCCCAAACAGTCCCCTAACTGTCCTCTGCCAGTGGGGCACAATTCCTAAGGGTTTTGGCGTCCGTATGGCTGAAAAACAGTCAATTTACAACACATACACAGTGCTGAAAACGCACCTGTACGGTGAGGTTATGACCCTCACCGGTGCTTGCTTTGGAGTAGCAGTTAGCTACCCCTGTTCCTGCTCAAGGAGGCTCTTGCCTCAGCACAAAAGCATGAAACCACAGAGCTGCACATCAGTCAAATGAAGAGCCCTCTTGTGGGGCATCACATAACTGCGGTAGCGTCTGAGGGAGGAGGAGGCGGAGGCGGAGGAACAGAAGTGGACGGGGCCTCCTCATGCAGGTCTTGTTGAAGGGGGTCAAAACGGTTCCCAGTCTGTTGAGCTGCAAAAAGTCGGCCACCAGGGGGAGTAGTAGGGCAAGCCCTCCCCTGTCGGTGGCGGCCAAGCACCTGCTGCCAACCATCAACTGGCTGATCAGTGGTCTCTGTCGATGTACCAGCCTGTGCGTCCTGAGTATATGGCTGCTTGGCATGCTCAGCCTTGGGAGGCTGCGCATGCGCTGTGGGTCGAGGTCTCCTGCAAGGACAGGCCTTTGCCATATGGCCCATCTGCTTGCAAATGAAACAGTGGTTTGGGAGACCCGAATACTCCACACTTTGTCTGATCCATCCCCCATCCACCCTAGGCAGCAATACCACCTTGGGGAGGGAGTGGGTGTCACAAACGAGAACCCGCACAGTAGGTAAACCGGCGGCCTTGGCCACAACTGAAGCTGCCATGCGTGAAGACTCCAGAACTGTCCCAAACATGGAACCAATCCCGGGTAGGAGGGGAAGGTACGCCTAGGAAACAGACCGAAATCGGCAAGTCTGTCTCCTCCTCGAGAACATCTGTAGTAGGGTCAAAACCGTGATGCCAACGTCGGAAGTAAGCTCGAGCTGCTCTGATGCTGAGTGGGCTCATCAAAATCACCTTAATCGTCATCTCTGCAGACTCGAACTCGACCTGGTAGTACCCTCTCTCGAGGATCAGGACATCAGTGATCTTGCCCACATCGGAGAGAAGAAGGGCTTGTAGTAAATCCCGAACCTCGCCTTGTTGGGCCGAGTGCAATTATCTTACAGATAACCGAAGTGGCTTGCAAGCGCTCCACTTCGACCATCAAGCTCACTTGCTCTTCTAGCGAAAGAGCAAGTCGAAGGGTCGGCTTCGTGGTGTTGGGCGAGGGGGCTTCAATGGAGTTCCTCTGAGGTGGAGCAAAAGCCGCCCTCATTCGCCTTCGCAACAGCAGGTTGTATGGCGTCGAGGCGAAGGAAGCGAGTCGACGTCTCTGTGAGCCAACTGCAATAGCGACACAAGGTGGGTGTGGGGGGCTGCGGGCAGAGGTTGTAGGCAGCGTGAGGAGGGTGGAGTTAGGGGCGGGCGGACAGCTCAGCGCAGCTCGCGCGAAGGGCGGGCAGCGCGAGGCTGAGGCAGGACAAGGCAGCGCGAGGGGGGCTGAGGCGGGACAGGGAAGCGCGAGGGGGAGCTGAAGGCGATGGCGGGTGGGAGTGTGGGTAGCAGCAGTGAGCGTCTTTTCCAATTTCAAACAATACTTTCTCAAACAATGTTCAAAAGTCAACAATGTTCTGCATTACACAACCATTGAGGGAAAAGGTTTTGATTGAGTGCCATTGTCCACCTTTTACGGGTCACCTCGGCATCGACACCACCTTGAAAGGTGTAGAGTGTTACTTCTTTTGGCCGAGACTCAAGAAGGGTGTGAACGACTTTGTTCACAATTGTTTAGTATGCCAGAAGGTCAAATTTGACAGGCATAAGCCACAGGGTTTACTACAGACTTTACCCATTCCCACTTGCCCCTCCGAAAATATTGCAATGGATTTCATCTTTGATCTCCCGAAGACACAAAGTGGGCATGATGGCATTTGGACTGTCATCGACAGCTTTAGCAAGCAAGCTCACTTCATTCCAGTGAAGAAGATAGTTAAGCCCGATCCTTCGGAAAAACCGTTCGAATGCATGGCATGTCTGAGTCCATTGTTGCGGACAAAGATCCCCGATCTACTAGTTGTTTTGGACGGCAATCTGGGAGAACATTGGCACGTGGTTGCAGTTCTCGTCCTCGTTCCACCCGCAGACAGATTGGCAATTTGGAAATAGCCACTTCAATGGTTTTGAATTTGTTGAAGTCTTCTTCTTTGGATCAGAAGACTAAATGGGAAAAGTATTTGCCCTTGATGAAGTTTGCCTACAACGACATATGGGAAAGATGCCATTTGAAGTGTTCGAGGGTGCTAAGAAGCTTCTTTAATTTCTAAGCACCTAAGACAAGATTCTTTTGAAGATGATTTTTGAAACAAAGTCTAGAAGGCATGGAAGGCCATCTAGCCATTTAAAGGAGGAGAGGTCGTCCTCTTTTGACAATGACCAGATCAACAAGAAAACCAAGGAGTTCAAGGAAGGGAGTCAAGCCAGGCCACTCATCGAGCCCTTGAGTTGAACAACAGTTTGACGTCGCCTTCTCTAGAGCGAGCTTCTCAGAACATTCCAGGGAGCGAAAGGTGGCATCTTACTTGAAAAGAATGATGAATATGCAAGAGATGTCATCATGCCTTGGCATCACTTGAAAATGACTAAAAAAGATACATTGGATGACTTCTGCGAGAGATTTTGGGATACTTGTGGAAGATTCTTTTGAAAGACCAGATTGAGCGTATTTACTATGATTTGGTAAAGAGATTCAAGACTATGCTTCAAACCAAAAGTCCGACTCCATGGGACATAACTAAGCAACGATTTGGAATGCATGCCGGCTCATTGACTTATGCGATGGGCAAAATAGTATAAAAAAGGCAAGAGTCTTCTAGTGAAGAGAATGAATCAAGGGAACCAGTTCATATCTCATCATAGGATTCTGGCGAGTCCGAGGGTTCTTACGAACTAAGGAAACCGGATGCAAGTTCATCAAAGGATTCTAAAGAAAGAGGAATCTGATGATAGTGCGTCTTAGGGTTTTGATGATCGACTCTTACGTGCCAATGGACAGGGAAGCGAAAGACGCTACCCGCAGGTCCCAGGGCACAAGGAAAGAAAGGAAAAAGGGAATCAATCGGTAAGATCAGAACAGTCCCCAGAATGAGGATAAGATTTTTGAAGCCGACCAGTACACGAGGGACTTGAACACTGCTTTTGCCAAGGTCTGGAAGGTTCTAGAGAAATCTCAAGAAAGACATAAGAAGGTAGCAAATCGACATCGTCATGATTTGAAATTAGAGGAGGACGATTGGGTGCTCTTACGTTTTGAGAAGGCATGTCTAAGAAAACGAAAAGGAAAGAAGCAGCTTTTTCCAAAGCTTGGCATGATGTATTATGGCCCTTTCAGATAAAAGAAAAGATAAATGATGTCTCCTTTAGATTGAGGCTGCCGGATACTTGGAAGATTCACAATGCTTTTCATGTGACTCTATTGAAGCCTTTTAAAGGCGATGTGCTCGATGATGGGGAGCCAGATGAGCAACCCGAAGTGGAGGAAAGCGAGGAGATACACGTTCCAGAACAGATATTGACACACAAAGATAGAAAGATTAAAGGTAAAGTGATTGGCGATTCTTGGTTAAATTCAAGAACTATCCTGCATTGGATGCGAAGTGGATGGAGGAGGAGGACCTAGAAGATACTCCTCAGATTTTGGAACTTTACCTTGAAGCATTCGGTTTAGCATAGTCTACTCCAATAGAACCCCGATTTCAGCATGGGTGAATCTAGTGCAGCGGGCTTGCACAAGAGGGGAGTCGCTCCTCTCCTTTGTTAACGGATTACCCCGATTTTCATATCGAGTCATTGATGTCCCTTTGGGTTTCAGGGATACTGATGGGCTGACAGTATTCTGCTGTATGACTTTATGAATTGGAATTCCCGAAAATGATATTGATTGATTTGTAGTTGACTTGTTTGAGTGCAGGAACTGAAAGAGGAAATGATTGCAGCATTTCGGTCTTATAAATCTCTATAGACATGATTGCAATAAGGATTAGTTAATTGGGCATCTATGAGGTCCCGGTTGGATCTAAAATACGTTGCCGATTAATCATGGTCTGAGATTTGGAATGAACTTGTATGTGATTTGTCATGTGATGTCCTGTGATTTTAAGTGATGTCCTGTGATGTTCGATGATGTGACTATCGATAGGTACATGTGCTAGATGTGTTGTGTCTAGTGCGTCGGTACTAACAGTCAGTGTCTACTAAGACAATTTATGGCCTCTATCTGTTTTATAGGCGTAATCGAGGGCGAATAAAATTCTTTCAAGAGGGGGTTATGTCACAAACTGATGACGTGGCAGCTTGCAGGACCCTTGAAGTGTGTCGACAGGTTGACGTGACAGTCCCGGAAAACACGCCGGAAATCACGTTGACAGGCTGACACTTGGCTGCTGTACGGACATCGCAATTTTCATTGACTGTTGATGTGGCAGAATGTACGGAATTTTGTAAACTGCACTTGCTGCTTTACGCTGGCTGATTTTTGGCAGACTTTGAAGCCAAGCTTTTGGTGATAATTGCTTTTGATTTAGAGATTTTTGGGGCTCTGCTTTTGAGCATCTCTTGTACCAATAAATAAGTGGGCTAGGCCTCATTACTCAGAGCATATGGACGCTGAGTTGAGAGTGAGCGCCTGCCGACTCTCATTGTACTTCGCTCAAAGATTAATATAAAAATTAAATACTGAAAGGGGCGCCAGTCTTTGGGGCCAATACCTCTGGGCACGGAACTACACCGGGTCGTGTCGTCTTTTGTGAACTGTTTTAAAGTGAATCTCTGCTATGTGGCGATAGAATCTAGACTTGGGGTGTCTAAGTTTGTTACAGATTTAATTACGGATCTTCCTAAATCAAAGAATGGAAATGATGCAATTTGGACTATAGTAGAGAAATTCAATAAGCAAGCACATTTCCTTCCAATTAAGAAGACGATCAAAGCTGATCACATGGCTAGAATATTTTTAGCTCAGATTTTTAAACATCATGAACTGCCAAAAACTATTGTCAACGATAGAGATCCTCGCATGACTAGTTTATTTTGGCAAGCACTATTGGAAAATTTGGAAACTAAGCTTGATTTTTCATCAGCTTATCACCCTCAAACAAATGGTCAAAGCGAAATGGCTAATGCCATTTGTTTTAAGACCTTCTCAAGAGCTATGTTTCAGAAAGACAATCCGAATGGGAATAGTACTTACCGTTAGTTGAGTTTGCGTATAATAATACCATACATTCCTCAATTGGTAAAGCTCCATTCGAAATCATATATGGGAATCCACTCTTACTCCCTATTTTGATTACCAAAGAGAACATCTTTGCTGCAGACGAATTTGTGCGTGATATTGATAGTGCCTATCAACAAGTAAAACAAGCGATTCTTCGTACTCAAGAGAAGCAGAAGAGAAAAGCAGACAAGCATAGAAGGAATCTCAATCTTGAGAAAGGACAATATGTCCTACTTAAATTTGAGAAAGCTAGATTGAAAAAGCAGGTCGGTAAGGGAAGGTTGTTAAACTTTCCCATAGATTTTACAGCCCTTTTAAGATTACAAATAAAGTCAATTTTCAGATTGGATTTGCCTTCTCATTGGCACGTCCATAATGCTTTTCATGTAAGTCTCCTCCGACCATATGTTGGTCCTCCTCTCGTGGCTCCAAAACAAGAAAATCCTCCAGAAGTCGAAGAGACTGAGGAAATCCTTCAACCGGAACAGATATTACACCACTACGAGAGAGAACTAAAGTCTAGGAGACTACATTGAAAGTATTTAGTCAAGTTCAAGAATTACACCCCTTTAGATGCAAAGTGGATGATTGAGTCTGACCTCAAGGATTACCCAGACATCCTACAAAGTTATGTTGACGCTCTACAGTTGAAGTCAACTATTTAGAACCAAGAGGGATGTAACAATGTGAGTTTTTGTTAATAATTAATTTCTTTATTAGAAAATAATTATTTATTTAGTTGTGTGCACATTAGAATAGAACTAGTAGTTCTAGGGCCTTAAGTGTGCCTGAATGCGGGCTAGAACACCTCAGGGAGCTCTAGCATAAAAATACCATGAAGCCATAGTGATTGGGAAATCTGGCCTTCAATAACGGGTAGACAGTAGTCTCAGATTTTAGGCTCAAAAAATTACGCGTGTTAGTGCGAGCACAGGACTGAGATGGGGTTCTTAGAACAGTGATCCTAAGGCCCATAATTATTTTTAAAGGCCTTAGGATAAGTCATTTAAATTATTTGTGCCGGGCCAAATGGCCGACAAGTGCGAATAGGTAATGTCGAAACAGTGCCGATACGACATTGTGCTGGGAAGCAGCTAACATTTTCGTAAATAGCATTTATGTGTGCAACTGTGACTTAAATTGCACATTTCATTAATAGCTTAGAAACTTTTAACGTTTTCAAATGTGAACGTTAAGGGTTATAGAGTTATTAATGAAAAAGTGTGCCAAGTGGCCCACTTTCCCGCGCAATCTCACTCTCTCTTGCTCTCTCACCCTCCCTCATCTCCAAGTGCCCCCCCTTCCTGCTGGAGTCTATAAACGTGTAGCCTCTCCCTCTCTTCACAGGTTGGCAGTTCCCCCCCCCCCCCCCCCCCCCCCCCCCCCCCAACAATGTGAGCGTGCTCTACACGTTGGAGCCCTCCATTGAAGCTTGAGACCAGTCCCTTGCGACATATGTGGTTGCCTTGTGCTCCCATTGTCTAGACTAAGGGCTTTCAGAGTCATAGCCACCTTTTGAAGAAGATTCGTCGCGAGAAGTTGCAGCAGGCACTCTCTCCGTAGAGTGCGGTGGCTGTAAATTCTGTGTTTTTAGCCCCTAATCAACGTGATTAGGGCTGTTTTCAGCGGAGCACTCATAGAATTTCACTCCTCTCTACCTATCCTATGTCTACGCCAGGTTTAGTGCGATTCCATCCCGAAGGTCTCCGTTTCGGCGTAGGAGCGTGCATAGGTAAGAATTTTTGGTTATGTGCAGAAAATTACAGCAAGCATATGTGCGTGCATTTTGCTTGTTTCTCTCTCGAGTTCGATGCATGATTGTTTGCGCATGAAGGGCAACACATAGCGGAAGATAGACTCTCCGTTGATAGAGGTTCCAACAAGCTGTGTGGAAGATAAGACTCTCCTTGTGAGAGCTTCCCACAAGACTTGCAAAAGAGGGGAAATCCTCTTAGCAGAAAGAGAGTGGAAACACTCTCTGAGTCAGTAATCAGATCAAAACATAGAAGAATAGAGGACGGGCGATGCCTTGTTCCTGTGCTTGTAAAGATTCTCCCGTAGTAATAAATATAATCTCTTTATGGAGGGGAGACTAGCCCATCTTCTGGTCCCCAATGATGTGTCAAGCTCTTCTCTCTCCCTCACCAAATTCTCTTGAGTGTATGAATTGCAATTCAAAAGTTAGTTGAAGTTTGCGTATTTTTGTGACATGATGCAACTACCGCAAGCTTAAGCTCTAACCCTAGCTCAAGCTCTGACCACATCTCCGGTGATGGAGCGATATGAGCAGTTAGGACTCTCTCTTTATGTTTTAAAGTTTGCACCCATGGGCCATGAGACTATGAGTTGTGTCACTACTTTTTGGTACTACTTTTTGTCACTTGTATCTCTCAAGCCTCGACCCTCTACTTATTTAATGAAATTAAATGCAATCATGATCTTCCTTTTTCGAACATTGCCGTTTCCAATGTCCATGGACAAATCTTTCATGTTCTAACTTGTAAGACGTAAGTTTTAAGTTGTAAGTACTTAGTACTAAGTACTAATGTCATGACTTATAATAGACTATAGGCTGTAAATATGTATGATATTTCCAAGCATTGTAATTCCCCCAGATGCTACTCTTCTACGTGCTTGGAAAAGAAGGAATGCAGATGCATTATGCGCCATTGTCATGTGTGTAAGTGATTCTGTCCTCACTTTGATTCAGCATACACTAAAGCACATGAAGCTTGGAACATATTGGGCTCGCCAATATGAGGCGCACAATCACACCAGAATTCAAAATCTGGAAAATCAACTTGCTGCTGAGAAACTTGCTGATGGAGAGAAAGTGGAGGCCTTCATCAAGCGGATTAAGGACCTCCAAGATCAATTAGCTGCCGTTGGTGTGGCTATTTCTCCAGAAGATTTAGCTCGGCGCTGTATTCGCATACTTCCGGCGAGATATGATGGTCTCATTACGGCACTCAACACTCAGGTTCATCCAACCCCTCTTATGTTTGAAGAACTACGTGCAATGTTGCTTGAAGAGGAGCTACGACTCAGAACCAGGGATGGTGGAGGTGATGCTGCCTTCACAGCCAATGCAAAAGGCAAGGGACTACGTCAAATGCTTCTAAGAAGAAGCCCAAGAAGAGGAAATTTTCAGGTAGCTGTTTTTACTGTGACAAGAAGGGTCATGCTGTTAAAGACTGTAGAAAGAATAAAGCAGATGAGAAGAACGGCATCATGAAAGCTTCTTGGAAGGAAAGAGAATCCGCCAACAATACTGAAACAGACCTTGAACTATGGGCTGTCATAGAAGAGGTATGCTCATCAGCACAAACTCCGCTTGTTGATGGTTCTTGGATTCTAGATAGTGGTGCATCCCGACATATGCCTAGTAAGAAAGACTGGTATAGTTCCTGGAAGCCTCTACAGGAACCCATAAGTGTAATTGTTGGGAATAATGCCAAATGTCCAGCCGAAGGGTCTTGGAAAATTTCTTTTTTAGCAGCTACAGGTGAAACTAAAGAGCTCTCTAATGTGTTGTACGTGCCTCAAATCAAGAAGAATTTGTTGTCCATTGCTGCAATCACTGATCGTGATCTTGAAGTCCGTTTCAAGAAAAATGGAGCAGAAATCTTGGATTCTAAAGGCAACACAGTGGGAAAGGGTGTAAGGCGCAACAACCTCTACGAACTTTCTGCACTTACGGTCACTACAGAAAAAGGTACAACTCAATTATGGCATGAGAGATTTGGTCACTTAAGCATTGCTACGCTAAAAGAGATGCAAAAATCTGGGATGGTAGCACACTTGCCTCAAATCTCAGAGATGAATGAAGTTTGTGAAGCTTGCATGATGGGCAAGCAACAAAGAAAGGCATTTCCACAAGAGAGTAGTAATCGAGCTCAGTCTCCTCTAGAGTTGATACACGCAGATCTCTGTGGAAAAATGTCTACATCCGCTTTAGGTGGATCTTTCTACTTTTTGCTGTTAGTCGAAGACTTTAGTAGAAAGATGTGGGTGTATTTCATTCGTGAGAAGTCTGAAGCTTTTGGAAAGTTTAAAATGTGGCAAAAGCTTGTAGAAAATGAAATAGGAAAGAAGGTGAAGAAGCTTCGCACAAATCGAGGAGGAGAATTCATCTCAAATGAATTCAACAATTACTGCAACGAGCATGGCATAAAACGACACCTTACTACAGCTTACACACCACAACAAAATGGCATTGTGGAGCGTCGCAATCGGAGGGTGGTAGAAATGGCAAGGTGTATGCTCAAAGCCAAGGGTATGCCAAATTCCTTTCATGCCGAAGCAGTAGGTACAGCAGTGTACATTCTCAATCGAAGCTACACAAAGGCTTTGAAAGGAAAAACGCCTTAAGAAGCCTATTTTGGTAAGAAACCTTCAGTCTTGCATTTCAAAACATTTGGGTGTTTTTGTTATGCTCATATTCCTGATTCTCAAAGAACAAAGTTAGAAGCCAAAAGCAAGAAGTGCGTATTTCTTGGATATAGTGAAGAGTCTAAGGCTTATAGACTCTATGATCCAGAGGCAAAGAAAATACTCACAAGTCGGGATGTGGTATTTGAAGAAGGGCCACATGCAGTGGAGAAACCAGGTTCGTCCACTTTCTCATCAAATGAAGAAATAACTCACCAATGTGCCAAACCAAAGTCGGGTAAAAAATCAAGAGGAGGAGTTGTCTGATGATGACTCAAATAAATCTAACCAACCTGTTGCAGCATCACAGGAAAAGCCACTACCAAAGGGGACTCAACAGCTTTTTGACGCTCGAAACCCTCAAGTTCACAATCCTCGTGAAGAGGAGGGGGGTTTGCGACGGTCAAAGAGAATAGAGGAGCAAAGGAGAGCCTCCGAACACATCGTCAACATGGCTCTCATGACAGAAATTGTGGGCTCTGTGAAGGAGCCAGCCTCCGTCGACGAGGCCATGGCTGATCCAAAATGGAAGGAAGCGATGCAGTTTGAATACGAGAGCATCATAAAGAATGACACTTGGGAAGTAGTGGATGGGCCTCCAAATAAGAAAGTCATTGGCACAAAATGGGTGTACAAGCTCAAACATAAAGCTGATGGCTCTTTGCAAAAGTACAAAGCCAGGTTAGTAGCACAAGGATTCTCTCAAGTCGAAGGGTTTGATGTTAGTGACACCTTCGCTCCCATAGCTCGAATGACAACTATTCGTCTTGTGCTTGCTCTTGCTGCTATCTATTTATGGGTTGTTTACCAAATGGATGCCGTGTCTGCATTTTTGAATGGAATTCTCAAGGAGGAGGTGTATATTGAGCAACCACCAAGGTTTGAGACACCCCATTCAAAACAAAAGGTTTGCAGATTGAAGAAGGCTTTATATGGCCTGAAACAGTCTCCAAGAGCATGGTATGTCAGAATTGATAAGTTTTTTAAAAAACTTGGCTTTAGAAGAAGTGCTTCTGAAGCGAATTTATATGTACTTAGAGAGAGTGGAAAACAAGTCATTATTATCTTATATGTTGATGACTTGATAATCACAGGTGAACAAACTCGTGAGAGTTTGAGTTCTGAATTCGAAATGACAGACTTAGGTTTGTTGCATTATTTTTTGGGGATTGAGGTTTGACAATCCTCAAAAGGCATCTTCATCTCTCAACAAAAGTATGCAACAGAGATTCTAAAAGCTTTTGGCATGATAGATTGCAAACTTGTGAGCACTCCAATGGAGGTAAATGCAAAACTCTCCATGGAAGATTCTTCTCCCTTAGTCGACATTAAAAAATACAGAAAACTTGTGGGAAGCTTAATTTTCTTGTGCAACACTAGGCCGGATACTTCTTTTGCATTAGGTGTTTTAAGCAGGTTTTCCAACCAACCAAGAGAATCTCATTGGAAGGCAGGTATGCGAGTTCTTAAGTACATCAAAGGTACTTTAAGCCATGGCATTTCCTATGGAAATGGCACAAATACTCTTAGTGGGTATTGTGACTCTGATTGGGCAGGAGATTGTGACTCTAGAAAGTCAGTTTCTGGATTTTGTTTCTCACTTGGTTCTAGAGTGTTTTCTTGGAACAGCAAGAAGCAGCCAACCATCGCTCTTTCTTCAATGGAAGCAGAGTATAAAGCTGCTTGTTTTGCAGCTTGTGAAGCAGTTTGACTAAGGCCAGTCCTCATGGACTTAGGTGTTTCTCTTCATTCAGCAACAACACTTCAATGGGACAACCAGAGTTGCATGGCGATTGCCAAGAACCCTGTCTTCCATGCACGCACAAAGCATATTGAGGTTCAATATCATTATGTTCGAGAGCTAATTGAGGATGAAATTGTGGAGCTAGAGTATTGTCCTACTGAAGATAATTGTGCAGATATCTTTACCAAAGCTCTAGGGAAAGACCAGCTACTTCGATATCTTCATCAACTTGGAGTTGGCACACGACGAACATAGATCATCTTCGGGTGCTCATTGAGGGGGGGTGTTGGTATACTTGCAATGCCCACCTCTCTAAGTTTTTCCACCACAATATATGCTGCACAGTTTGTAAGGCCCCCACATGATGAGAAGCCAATGGTGCACATATATTTGGTGGATTCCAGCTATGCACGTTGATGAGATCTCTATTTGTGATCGTGGGTGGTACGGAGAAAATTCAGGGGCAACTTTGGGGGCCTCGGGGGTGGAAGCCCCCGAGACTTTTTTTTTTCCCTTCGCTGGAATATGTTGGTCGGACGACGACCGGAAGACAATCGGAAAATGGCCGTCCGGTCCATGGTCTATGGTCGGTGGTCGGCGGCCAGTGGCCTTTGGCCGGTGGCCGATTTCTAGGAGGACTTGTCTACCCAAAAGCGGCTACACATGGGCGCATTGGGAGAGTCCTATTTGGATTTGGCTATCTAAGGGCGGCTGCACATGGGCGTTTAGAGGCTCCCTTACAACTATATAAGGAGGCCTTTTCATGAGTATTTTGGTAGAATGGTGTGCACACTTGACGCACACAACACATCCTTGTGTAAGGATTATTAGTCCCTTGTATTCACTTGCTCTAGTTGTTTAAATCGCCATCTAAGCTCTACCTTGAGAGCTCATGGGTGGATGACGCCATCAATTTGTATAGTGCGCTAATCTAAAGTTTTTGATTTGCCACTAATCTACTTTGCATTGTGTCTCTCTCTACTCTCCTTGCTACTAGATCCTTATTGTATTCCGCATTTCTTACATTGATGTCTGTATAAACAAGGTAACCATTACCAAATTTTGCAACAAAGATGGCTATGACATAACTCCCTTATTTACAATAAAGGTGTTGAAGGAAGCTAATGAAATTTGTGAGTATAGAAAAGGTGAGACAGATGGCAACCTCTTGGAACATGATGCCAAAGTGTAAATAAAGGAAGCAGAGCAACCATGAGAATATGTCATCATTGACATACCCAAAGAATCAACAAAAGTTGTCTCAAAGAAGCTACTCGAGAAACAGTGCGAATGAAAGCAGATGAAGGAGCAAAGTTTCCAAGTTCAAAGTCAAATGTTCAACAAATGCAAGATCAAGAGAAGAACAAGGATAAGGAAGAAGATCGAGTGTCTTCAATAGTGATCAAATTCAGCATACGCAGAGAGACAAGACTCAAAATCACATGCTCAATTGTAATAGATCAAAAAGCAACAATGAATGCAATGTCTTATGGCACATGGATAATGATGGGAAAGCCACCAATCACCGAGCTAGAAGAGATAGTGTATACAAGTTCAAAAGTGACAATTCCTAGCTTTGACGTGGCAGAATCCTTACTGAAATTGAGTACTAGAGAGTACAAGGATACTTTCCATGTTATTGACTCCCATCACATCAAAGAGAGTCTGGTCCTGACAGAAAGCTGGAGGAACTTTTTGGCCCAAACATTAGTGTTTCCTTGGAAGTAGCCTTGAGCAATGATTGACTCATTTGATGATACCCACCTTGTCACTTTATGTTCTTGAGGTTGAACTAGTGCTTGATGTATCCAAACTGGGTCTTTAAGTTGGATGTGCTCTTTGGATACTAACACTTGGTTGATTCTCTTTGGCTTCTTCCTAATGCTTTGATGTGATGGTAACTTTAGTTGAAAGACTTTTTGTTTTGGTTTCCATTGCATTGTTGATGGTTTGGCTCTTGATGTAGAGGCTTCGTGGGAAGTTTGATGGAATCTTGTTGAAGGTAAAGTCGTCTTGCAAAGTCGATATACTTCAGTGTTTACCTTTGCTTCACCTTTTCTCGCAATGGTTGGAAATTTCTTCTCCTGATAGATTTGAGATGCTTCATGGACTCGTACTGTTGTTGTTGTTGAAACTTTTGATTTTTATCAAAGTAACATCTTGGACTTACTCACCTCAAGCAGACTCTTCTACAAGGAGAAAGTCGAGCAATCAATGTAAGACCAACCCCTCATGCAAGAGAAAAAACAGCAACAACAAGTAAAAGAAAAGACCTTTCAAACAAGCAACAAGACAAGTTTGGGTACCCTAGTCAGACATCAACCAAGCTACCCAAGCTACACAATGCAAACAGGTGCAACAATGGATGATTCCAGTGAAACTACTCAAAGCACAAGGATTTTATGAAGGTAACACACAAATATGGTTACCAAAAATTGTAGATCAACACGGAAAAATGAAGATCAATCAGGAAGCACAAAGCTCCGGCAAAAGGCAAGCGAGGACAACCAAGAGACAACAAAAACCAATCACAAATGAGGGTCATGCAACCTGTAGATGGATAGCTTGTTTCCAACTACAAAAGAAAGGCTTCTACAACAGAAATCCTCAAATATGGCTACCGAAGCCTAGTGTTCATCAAGTCATCGAGAAAAAGGAGCAAGTGCAAAAGACAGATCATGCATGGAACAAAGACAAGGTGGGTTCCAAAATCGCTCATGGAAAATCAATCACAAAGAACCCACACCTATCGACAATCATTTCTTATGGGAAATAACACAAAGGCTACATCAGTTCCCTACAAGATTTGAAGGACTTGTTTCACAAGGAGTGTCAACATACGACAAGAAAGTCAAGAGGAGCCAAAATATGCCAACCTGCTCGACAAAATGGTGGCATTCAGAGACCAACACAATGGAAGAGGCCTAAATTTCTAGAGCTTATGGAATTGGTTTTTTGGCCTTGAACAGGTAATTCCAAGTTGCCATCAAACATACATGGCACAAAAGTCAGAGTCGGGTAGCTAAGCCACTAAAAGAGCAAGGTGTTAGTCCCAAAGCTTCAGGTAATATCTTTTGAGGTCTAAGCGTCTTAGCTATTCTAGGTACTGCTCAAGCTGGGAGAGTTGAGCATAATTAATTTGTGTCGCTCATGCTGGTATAGGTGAGCATAAGAGTCGCAAGTCAAAGAATGGCCTACAACGATAAGCAATGACAAATTTCACAAGAGAGTCATCAACAAAAATCAGAATTAGCTCACACAGTGCTTCAATGCTATTGCAAACAACTCACATTGCAATGGAACTTAAAAGCAAATCCATCATAAAGTAAACAACCCACGAAGCTCAGTTCCCCAACAAAAGCAGGCAGCATCAAAAGAAATCTTCACTATCAAAAGTGGCAACAAAAAGAAGAACGAACAAAAGGATGGAAAATTGCCTTGACAATTGAAGAAAAAACACACGCACCAACAAGAACACAGCAGATATGAATCACTCAAGGAAGGGGGGAGCATCATCAACAACAAAGATCTTCCAAAGGTAAAGACAACCTTGATTCATCAACGACAAAGATCTTTCAAAGCTAAAGACCAACCTTGAAGACAAAGCTACTGACAAACCTAACAACAAGGTTGCACATAGTCGTGTCAAGGGACGACATGAGCTGGGGGGAATGCTAACAAATTGACCAAACGAGCATCCACCTGGTCGGACACGTGTCCAAACACCACATTTGTACTCTATTATTTTCCGAGCTAGTCTACTGATAATCTCTGTAAATCCTGATTCGAGAGTAGCAGGTCAATTCCCTGAGATGTACTCATGTCATAATAATTGTAAATGAGCCAGCTATTGGACATTTAGAAAGCCCTAGGTATACATTTCAATAACATTAATATGAAAGGAGGCTTATCTTTAGAAGAAGAAGGAGCTTTGTTGTACTTACGCTCAAGCTACAAAGTTGCTCAAACTTGTAATCAACTTTTCTAATGATTGGATAATCCATTTTCAATTCTGAAACTTGCATTGTGTTTCTTTGTCTTTGCTCTTTCATCCAAGTGTAATCATTGTCAGTTTTGTTGTGGTTTATGACTACGCGTATAGGAGCCTTAATTGCATATTTGAGTGCTTAAATCACTATTTTTTGTCTTTTTGACCATAGGAGAGTGTTCCCAGACCATAGGGTGACCTTTCGGACTAATTTGTTTATGTTTTAACGACCTTTTTCACGATGGATCGTGATTTTGGGACCTTGTCAAATTGCAACCAGACTTGGTAGGCTAGTGTCCCTAGGTGTCTTAGACCTCCTCCTAAAGTTTTGTTGCATTTCAAGACCGTCCAAGTGCCAAAATGACGTGATGACCTAGAGCGGTGAGAAAGGACATACGTAGATTTCCTTGATCATTGAGTGATTGATTTGCTTGCTGAGTTGTTGTGTTTGCTTGGTTAGGTTCACTTCTTGTGTAAGGTTTCCAGTTTCTGAAACCTTAGAAATTATACAAAGCCTGCAAATTTAACTTGAAAACACTGTAGAATGATTCAATCATGGCTGATATTGGTATTTCTGGAATCATAACCAGAGCTTTACTATGGTTAGTATTTTTCAGAATCAGATTCCGATAAAAACTGAAAAAGTTACGGGCCCTGAAAGATTACACTAGGAATTCAATTAGTTAAGTAAAATTGGATGGTTTCTGTCATTATTATTAACAATCCTAAGGTTCTAAAAATTATTGATATTCCAATTTTCGTCATTAAAAATCAGTAAAATTAGTCAAAATCAATTCTGGAAGCTTAGGGGGCTGTGTGGAGCTGTGGGGAACCTGCCCGGGACAGTTTTAGCAGCAGGTGGCGCAACCTAGAAGCTGGGGCCTTGCTTGAGATGCCAGAACCTGCCAAGAACAGCCAGGGGTCGAGAAAAACTATAAAAAGACCCTCTTCCTTCATAAAAATTTGAGACTCGGAGCCTTGGTACATTCTCTCTCATCTAGAGAGACCTCTACGCAGAAATATTCAAAATGCTTTGGGATAATTATCAGAGGTAAATCACATCTTATGAAACCCGTGATAATTAAATCTCAAATAATTAGTGTAACTAATTATCTCAACACTATTTTTAGGAGAAAATAAAAGAGGAAAAATAGCAAACTAATCTAAAATGCTTTGCAATAATTATCAGAGGTAAATCACATCTTATAAAACCCGTGATAATTATCTTAATCTCAAATAATTAGTCTAACTAATTATCTCAACAAAATTATAATATTTTTAGGGGAAAATAAAAAGGGAAAAATAGTAAACTAATCCAAAATACTTTGAGATAATTATCAGAGGTAAATCATACCTTATGGCACTTGTTCTAATTATCTTAACTTTAGATAATTAGTTTAACTAACTATCTCAGTAGAATTACATTATTTTTAGGGAAAAATAAAAGGTGAAAACTAATTAATCCAAAAACCTTTGATATAATCATCAGAGGTAAAACACACCTTGAGGAACCCATTGAATAAATATCTTAACCTCAGACAGTTAGTTTAGATACTTATCCTCATTAAAAATAACCAATTTTGTGTATAAAATAGAGAAAGAAAATTAGTAAATGAATTTATATAAATACCTGAGGTCAAAAATCACTAATTGAAGATTGGAAAAACTACCTTAGCATAAATGATTGGTATAACAAATTACTATCGGTAAAATTTACATAAATTATATCATAAGTATGGAAGGGAAAAAGTTATAAATCAATTTTATAAAAAATCCTAAAGATAGAACATATCAAATTACATCTACGATGAGTAATCCACTAGCAGATATGAATTATAATTTACTTAGACCAATTATAAGATATTTCTAGAATATAAACTAAGGAGAAACCCATTAAAATAGCTCTCGTAATTATATGATAATTATGGAAAAATACTTATAGTACGAGGAAGTTACAGGAGAAATATCTCATCCAATAAACTATCAAGGATATCTACTTATTCCAAAAATCCCTATTTTTGGGTAAAAAGGAAGAAAGGAGATTATTCAATTAAACCTCTAATCGATTAAGTCCTTTTATAAAGGCTGTCGATATGGCTCCAAAGAGAAGCAGAGAAAATCCTCTTACCGAGGAAGAGGATATTAGTAACAAAAGAAATAAAGCCACTTATGACCATGAGGTTGGGCCTAGTCATAGGCCTACGGAGGAAAGTCTGCAGGCTCCAGCGCAGCAGCACATGGATGACCAGTTCCAGGTGGATTTCTATTTTGTTCGCTTCAGTTTTTTCAAGTTCGTTTCTAAGTTAGCATTGCATACGTAAGGGTTAGGAAGGATAAACTGGCTGTAAATGGAAGGTAACTTCCAAGACACCAACGAGCAATGATTGAAAATAGGAAAGGAATGATTGGGTTATTACTGATTGACTTAGGAAAGAAATGTTTGACCATCCTTAAGACATCTTGTCTCAAGATACCTCAGATTCCTTGGAATATTTTACTCCAGGTGATGAGTAATGATGGCGATTCCGCCATGGATGAGTCGGTTTTCGCAGCGCGCATGGAGTCTTTAACCCGTGATTGTTTGTGTTTGTGGATATTACTTAAAATATCAAGTTTATCCTAGAGGAACCGCCCGATTGTATGGGCAACCGGTTGGCGTATGGGTGCCCGGACTTTGGGTGATGACTTTTTCCACCCCGGTTTTTATAAATAAGGAATGGGTGCTGTTTTTTCACCCCTGTATAGGTGGTCTTGAGACAAGCCAGTACTGGTCAGAGATACTTTAGAATGACAGTACCTTGTCTTAAGTTTAAAGATGTTTGTTTGCTAAAAGAATGTTTTCAATACTGTTTTCAAGGGTTGTCTTAATGAAATTCAGTTATGAAAGTTAAAAGAAATCATTGTTTTAATCATGAAAAGAATACGATAGTATTTAAACAACACAGAAATCATATGTAAGTGCGGGGTGGTAAGTGGGGATTGACTAAGGTTGTCAATCATGGACGGGTGGACCTGACTAGTCGAGTAACTATCCATTCCCACGCACTAAAACATTTAGGAACTTTTTCACTTGGAAGAGGAATCCACCAACGGCTGTTCCCTCACATATGTTAGGGGGGGAAAAGCATTGGCTAAGAAAACCTTAATCTAATGATGGAAGTTATAGGGCCGGAATAGTTTTTTTTTTTAGTGGTCCCGTTTCCACTGCGAGACAGGACTAGGTCTCCTTCTAGGGCTATAAACCTAAACCATTGTCAATGGTAGGGGTGAATTCCCTAGAATTCCTTTTTTTTAAGGACTCTGACTTTGGTAGGCCTAGAGACCTGTCAATGGTCTCATCCCGTTTTTGGTGTCGGCGGGTTTGGGGATCTTACAAGTGGTATCAGAGCATGGTTTAACAAGGTCCTGACCTTAGGAGGAAAAAATTTGAAAAAATAGGCACAAGTTATATTGCATTTTTAATTATGATATATTGTGAAATGAGAATTTCCCTATCAATACAGGAAAATATCCGCCAAGCTTACCGAAAGTTTGTGATTTTCAACATCATGTTTGAGGCTGCTTGCAACTCTAGTAAATTTTTATTTCGCAAGAGCATCATGCAATTATTAGATAAAATGTTTTTCCCTTCTCCTACATGGGGAATCAGCTGGTCACATTTTGGCAGGATTTTCCTGATTGATGCGGGACAGATAGAAGGTTTGGCACTCAATTTGAAAAGACTCAAGCGGTCAAAAACACTTCGGACCATCGAAGTTATCTTTTTCAATGGGACTAAAGATCCACATCAGACCATTACTATAGATGGGGTAGAAGTGTCACAAAATCAGTGGGTATATGATCAGGTAGCCAAAGTAATATACCCAGGTAGGATCAGACCCATGAGGGTAGGCCCAAAATTTAGGGGACCAAAAGATGTTATATTTTTTGATCCCTTATCAGACCCACCAGTGGTGAAGAGGATTTTGATATAGAGAGTTACACCTTGTATATAGCATGAGTCCATCTTGTATATAGTATGAGTCTATCTTGTATATAGCATGAGTCCACCTTGTACATAGTATGAGTCAGTGTTGTATTAACTCTTGTATATACCATGGGTTTATGACATACTTTGTGTAGTTTAATTGAGATGGTTATAGGGATTGTCGGATTTCTATTTTCATTCAAAATTTCAAAAGTATATAGATTAGAAAACTTGCATGACAAAACAAAATTATTGTTATCACTAAAAGATCTTGATTAATTAAAAACCCAGGGTAATGCAAAAAGCCTCTACACTCCCACCCAGGAAAAGAAACTAATGCTAAAACAAGTTCAATTCCCAACTTTCAAGGGAGAGGGAACCAACTTAGAACGTGATGCCGAAGCCTAGCTCGACGTCATGGATGATTATTTCTTGGAAGCAAGAACTGATTCGAAAAATCAGGCAATGCTAGGAATGTTTCGACTCACTGGATATGCAAAACTCTGGTGGAACCAATACTGTAGAGATAACCCTTCCATTAGTCCCTCCTGGGAAAGAATGAAGCAGGCAGTGAAAGAAATATATCTTCCTCCATCTCACCAAGCTATTAAAATGAATGAAATCTTCGCCCTCAAACAATTAGGGCTTACTTTGGAAGAGTACTACACCAAATATGTGCCTTTACGACGTTATGCACCACCAATGACAATGGAACAACAGATTGCTCGTTTCTGCCAGGGTGTAAACAAACCATTAAGTACCTGCTTAGAAGCTATGAGACCCATATCTATTCAAGATGCTCTTCTAAGAGCTAAACCACTTGCAGCTAAAGGAAACCCCCTTGCAAGGAGCTATTACAAACTACAATAACGTAAGAGGAAGAGCAAGGGGAAATTACAACCAAGGAAATCAACGAAGGGCAGTGTCAGCTGCAGCCGCTATAGAGCATACTTTTCCAAACATTAGATGCTATGGATGCAATAGAATGAGGCACTACAGGAGTCAATGTCCCGAGGGGAAAAATCCTAGAGTTGCCTGCCGGAACCACTCCTCAGACTCAGATAGGACAAAGAAATAATCTAAGAGGTAGAGAAAATAGAGGACAAGGCAGAGGGAGAGGAAGAGGAGCCAAAGCTTATGCTGCAGTAGGAGAGCCAACCTTGCTGGATGAGGAAGAACAAAGAGCTACTTGTTGGAATAAGGGTTGCAGAGAAACACACACAGCTTGGAGAAGACGAAGGAAGCTCAAGGAACACAATAGAGAGTATGTTACTTAGTATGCAATGGAAAGATAGGTAGCCCTAGAGTGATGGGCGTATATAAAATGCTCGGGGGGAAAAACCTCCGAAAGAGGGAAAAAATGCATCGGCGATCCTAGTGTGCTCACACACATCACTACCACATGTATATGGTAACAAATCCCCCCTGGAGTGATGCGGTGAACGAGAGCTGGCACATGAGTAAAGGGAAGTGCCATGCCCTGAGGACAGGATGTTGGCTATCCTGATGCTGGCTATGGGAAAGTTCCATGGGAGTGGCAATAGGTTTGCAATCCTCAAGTCCAAACTTACATAGCAATGTCTCTTTGTAACTTTTCTGACACAAGGCAATACCACCATCACACTGCTTAAACTCTATACCCAAATAATGATGCAACAGCCCCAAATCTTTCATCTTGAAAGTAGCATTCAAATCAGCCTTAAATTCAGTAATATGTCTCTCATTTGGTCTAGTGATCAGCAAATCATCGACATAAAGAACCACAATGAGAAGTACATTACCCTCAGGCTTTACATACAATGTGCTTTCCGTTGGACTGTTACGAAAGCCTCGTTTAACCCAATGAGTGTCAGCTTTCTCATACCAAGCACGAGCAGATTGCTTCAACCCATACAAAGCCTTCTTACGTCTGCACACTTTGTCCTCTTGTCCTTTTATGACAAAACCGCGAGGCTGCGTTACATAAACTTCCTCAAATATGTCACCATTCAAGAAAGCAGTAACAATGTCTTATTGATATACATCCCAACCAAAATGAGCTCCCAATGCACATAGAAACCGCACAGTAGTCATACGACAAGTGGGAGCAAAAGTCTCTTCATAATCAATGCCTTTTTGCTGTGCATAACCCTTTGCAACAAGTCGAGCCTTATGGCGATCGATCTCACTATCCGGCTTGCGTTTCAACTTGTAAACCCACTTCGTACTAATGGCCTTTTTGCCAGGAAGCAAATCACATAAAGTCCATGTGTCATTTTCTATAAGTGCATCATATTCTGATTGCATGGCAGCCATCCAATTTTTTGAATTCTTTGCTTCATCGAAAGACAGAGGCTCCTCAACATCATGTAAGCTAGACACAGCCAAATATAACAATCGGATACATAAGATGCATGGCGAGAGCCTGAATCAGTACGACTAGACAAAGATGCATCCAATTTACTGTCACGCAAACTGTGCACCAGCCATTTTGGCATACCTCTAGCTTGCTCATTTTCAACCCTTTCCTCATCAAGTACATCATGTACATATGCATCAGTAATAGGCTGATCTGTAACATTTTCAAAAACCCCCATAGGTTGTACATTTGCCTCATTGGAACTTACATTCGTATTTCCACCACTGAAAAGAGGCAACAAAGTGTTATAAATGTCCTGTGAGCTTGCAACACTGTCTCTAGTACATGACAGCAAGGGCTGAATAGAATCTTCCACAAACACTACATCCCGTGAAACCACAATATGCTTTGTTTGCGGATGATATAACCTGTAACCTTTGCTTTCAGCAGTATAACCAACAAAAATACATTTGACAGTCTTATCATCCAATTTTCTATGCTGTGTTTGTGGCACCAAAGCATATGCCAAACAGCCAAAAACACGCATATGCTCAATAGAAGGCTTTCTATCATGCCATGCTTCATATGGAGTAATAGACTGCAAAGCTTTTGTAGGACACCTGTTACGTAAGTGGCACACTGAATTTTGACCATACATCGTGCCATTTTCGTCAGTGACCTGTTTTTCCTCTCAACAACACCATTTTGCTGAGGTGTATAAGGCACTGTACATTGGTGTTTTATCTCACGACTAGCCAGAAATGCATTGAATTCATGACATATACTCCTCCCCTCGATCAAAACGGAGGGTGCCCATAGTACATTTTGAGACATTTTCAACCAGATGGCCCCCCCGTTGGATCCCTATTTTCTCTCCTTTGGATCCCTACTGTGGCCGGTCTGCTAGCTTAACCAATATTCTAGCTTTTTCTCCCCTAGCACTTCCCCATATTAAATGATCAGTTTAACATGAGAAAATCATTTAGGAGAATTAGATATTGATTATTATGACATTACGTCTCTCTTGAAATCATAGTCGTCCTCGACTATGGTGTAGAGAAGATAAAGCATATTCATGAGTCCTTTTCTTAGCGGGTAGAGGATCTCTATGTTACCCTACGAAATCATTCCACAATGGATGACTAGTCCATTTGGTGCTTGAGAGCCTGAGGCTACCGCAAGCATGTCTGCACGTTAGTCCTATCAGTCTTCCATAGAAGAGTGACAAGCGCTACTTGGTGTTTGGGAGACGTCGTCTCCACAAACTTGATCTAAGCATGCATACTACTTAATTTTTGTGCACAATAAAGAAAAAGAGAGTCTTATAAGACAAAAAAAAACTTTGTTCATTTTTAACATTTTGTACAATTGCTTACTCTTGGGAAGCATTGTAAGCATTGACAAGGTTTAGGTTATCCTTTAATTGTATGCCTTGCATCCATCTAGCATCTTCAAAAGGATAATTCTTAAACTTAATAAGATATCGTCGGATAGTCTTACCGCCTCTTAATACCTTGTCTTCATGTCGGAGAATAGACTCGCGGGCTGCAACACCTCCTCTTGGTCCTCAATCTCCGGTGGGTCTTCAATAGTTGGTTGTTGAGGTAGCTCTCCTTTGTAAGGCTTTAATAGGCTCACATGGAAATCATTGTGTATGAGCCAATGATTGGGCAACTTGTGTTGATAGGCCATCTCATTGATTGGCCTAAGAATCTGGAAGGGACCATAGTACCTTTTTGCTAGTTTAGCATAGTACTTTTGGTGGCCCGTAGGATTCTTGCTCGTCGTGTGCCTTAATCGAGCCTTGGGAAACTTTAATAAGACCCAATCATTTTCTTTAAAGGTTTGGGCTCTTCTGTGCTTGTCAGCAGCAACCTTTTGCCTTTGCTGTGAGATAGAGATAGCATCCTTAATCTTTTGAAAAGATTCTTGTAGGTCTCGGCTATACTCATCTGCAGCGAAGATCTTCCCATGTACCTTAAGTAGCAAGGGACTTTTTGATCTTCCCTCAATTACTTCAAAAGGTGCTTTTCCCGTGGAAGTATGTACAGTGTTATTGTAAGCATACTCCACTAAGAGTAAGTACTTCTCCCATTGGGATCTTTGATCTACTTCCGTTACATAGGCTTTTAGTAGATCGAGAATGGTTAGGTTAGCTATTTCACTTTGGCCATCGGTTTGTGGATGATAGGCCGAAGAGAAGTTTAGCCTTGTCCCTAAATTCTCAAAGAGACCCTTCCAGAAATTACTGGTCATTCTAGGATCTCTATCCGACAATATGGACATTGGCAAGCCATGGTACTTGAAAATTTGTGAAATGAAGAGGGTTGCCATTTGATGGGCTTTGATAGTCTTTTTGACAGGTATAAAATAAGCTTGTTTACTAAACCTGTCTACTATCGTCCATATTCCCGTATTCCCATGGATAGACTTAGGCAATCCAAAGATAAAATCCATGGATATGCTCTCCTATGGTGAATTAGGGATTGGCAAGGGTTGAAGCAATCCAAGTTGCTTCCCTCTATCAAATTTTGTCTTTTGGCATACCACACATTTAGAAACATACTCTTGTATGTTCACTTTCATGGTAGGCCAATAGAAATATGTTTCAATCCCCTTTAAGGTAGACTGAATCCCCCTATTCCCCGCATACGGTGGAGCATGAGATTCATACATTACTTTCTCACGTAGTGAGTTAGTAACGCATAGTCTATTGCCATAGAGAAGATAACCATCTTGTAAAGTAAATGGTTCTTCTTTCTTCCCTAATGCAAGGGCTGAAATCACATCTCTAAAATCGGGATCAATAGCGTACTCATCTATCATTGAAGATAGATCATTGTGAGTTGCTATGGAAATCGCATTTACTCTTGGCCGTCTTGAGAGTGCATCAGCTACTTGATTATGCTTGCCAGCAATGTGAGCAATATGAAAATGAAATTGCGAAAGGAAATTTGTCCACCTCATTTGTTTGTCAGAGAGCTTGGTCTGCGTCATGAAGTACTTAAGACTTTGGTGATCCGTTCGCAGAATGAAAGGAGTCCCCAGTAAATAGTGCTTCCATGAGTCTAAGGCATGTAGAACTGCAAGGAGTTCCTTTTCGTATATGCCGAGAGCTTGCTCAACAGGGTCGAGCCTTCGACTCTCATAGCCTATGGCGTGCCCTTCTTGGAGCAAAACAGCTCCAAGGCAATCACCACAAGCATCACATTGGACCTCAAATGGTTTTGAGAGATCCGGTAGTGTAAGCACAGGTTGAGAGATAAGCTTTTCGAAAGCATTGTTCTCCTTAGCAGACCATGTATACCTAACTCTTTTGTTTGTTAGGTCATGTAATGGTCCCACAATTTGTGAGAACTTTTCTATGAAGTGTCTATAGTATGCACACATACCTATAAAGCTTCTTAGTTCATGAAGATTCCTTGGTTTAGGCCATCCTTTTATTACCTCTAACTTTGATGGATCCATTTGGATGCCATCTTGAGAGATAATGTGACCTAAATACTGAATCTCTTGCAAGAAAAATTCACTTTTCTTTCGATTAACATAAAGTTTATTCTCTCTTAAAACTTGAAATATTACCTGGAGGTGTTGCTTGTGTTCGTCTAATGAATTAGAGTAGATGATAATATAATCAAAGAACACTCCAGTGAAGGTTCGATGAGGATTAAACAACTTCTCCATCAAGCGGTTGAATGTGGCCGGTGCATTGGTCAAGCCAAAAGGCATGACAATGTATTCATAAAGACCAAATGTGGTGCGAAATGCGGTCTTTACAATATCTTGATCAACTATCCTTATTTCATGATAGCCACTTTTTAGGTCAATCCTATTGAAGTAGGTCGATCCTTGTAGCTTATCAAATAGGTCTTCTACCCGTGGAACGGGAAACCTATTCTTGATAGTGATCCTATTTAGTGCTCTATAGTCAACACACATACGATATGTGCCGTATTTCTTTTGCACTAATAGCACAGGTGAGCAAAATGGAGATGTGCTAAGCCTAACCATGCCCTTCTCAATTAACTCATGCACTTGCCGCATAATCTCCTCTTGTTGAGCTTGAGAAACTCTATAAGGAGGTTTATTAGGCGGTGAACTTCCTGGAAGAAGTTCAATTGCATGGTCATCATTACCTCGTTTAGGAGGTAGCTCACAAGGGATGTCGTCAATAAAAACATCTTGAAACCCCTTGAGAAAATTGGATAACTCTAATTCCTTTTGGTTGCTTTTATTTTCTTTTGCTAAAGCATTAGGTTCATTTTGAGAATCTTTAACAAAAATCATGTACACGGAAATAGAGCTCTTTATTGACTTGTTGAAAGTTGGTATATGTACAATGGGGATAGTGTTATCCATTTCCTTAGCATCTATATACATGTCTTTTTCCCTGAACTTAAAGGAGATTCTCCTTTCAGGAAATTTAACATCGGCAGCTAGGCGGTCAAACCATGGTGCTCCTAGGATTACATCCTCATGCTTGAGAGGAGAGATAAAGAAGTCCTCTTTGTCCACATAGCCTTGGACATGAAGCCTCAATTTTTCGATTAAGGGAGTGACTGAAGCTTCTTGCCCCTTGAAGGCACTGTCTGCGGGTAGGACATCTCCCATCTCGTAGGATTGTATACCGAGCTTGGTGGCCAACTCTATAGATATAAAATTGTGAGTAGAACAAGGGTTAAAGAGAATAAAAGCATCATGTTCTCTTACCTTTCCCCAAGCATGGCATAGAGGAGATCCTTTGTGGTGAGTTTGGTGAGTCTCCTCCTCTTGGATTTCAACCAAGGAAGCTCTAGGAGGATCTTGGCAGTTGTTCTTTTGGGGACAAGCGCGGTATGCATGCCCTTGTTCGCCGCACTTGAAACACCGGTTATCCTTGCGATAATGCTCAAGCTCTTCAGGAGAGAGTTTGTTCTTACCTTTGTAAACTCCCTTCTCTTTAGCTTTGTTGGAGTTGTCCTTAGGAGACTTTTGGACATTGTCCTCCCCCTCAGGCTCATTGGAACCCTTGTTTTTCGGGGGCTTATTATTTCTTTTAGCCCCCATTTGGAAATTGATTCGAGAGGCCACCACAGTATGGTGTATTACCACCGATATGGTACGTGGCCTTTGGGAGTTGACATACTCCGCCATTCCTTCGGTTAAGCCCGCATAAAATTGTTGCTTTTGCTCTCCAAAATCCAACTTTTTGAAGACAGTGGCTTTGAGTTGTAGGTCCCAAAACTTGTCTACATATTTGTGGATGGACTCATAGGGAGAGAGCTTTAAGCTTCGCTATTTGGTGGGTACTTTGTCTTTGGCATCGGTGGCCAAAAATTTCTTCATAATGGAAGCTCTTAAAGCTTTCCATGTTCGTGGAGCTTCACCGTTGGCTCGTAGGCTAGACCACCATTGCCTCGCGGACTTTTGAAAGTGCATAGCTACATGGCGTAGCTCAGAGGACTCCGTGAAGCCCTCATCTCCAAACGCCGCATCGAATTCCTGGATAAAGGCCAAGACTTTGTTCGTAGCACCAAAGGTACCATCATAGGTAAGGAAAGAAATGCTCTTCCCTCCCTCTTTGAATTTCTTCAACTTGGATGACCTCTTCCATGCGGGATAGGATTTCCTATGGCCTCTTCTTTTTTATGGTTCAAAGGTTGTATCATCACTTTCTTCAGAAGGTGAAGAACTTGAAGAAGGTGGAGAAGAGGGTGACCTCTTTGTCGCCTTTTTCTTGTCTTGATCTTCGTGGTCTTCACCATCACTTTCATAAGAGGAAGATGAAGAAGAGGGTATCCTCTTTCTCGCCTTTTTCTTTTCTTGCTTTTTATCATCCCTCTTTGAATTATGGCGTGGAGAAGAGTGTGATGGTCTTCTCCGCTTTGGTGGTGATGGAGAGCGTTTAGCCCTCCGTCTTCGTGGAGCCATCTCCGCCGAGGTGGCGGGAGACTCACTTCTTTCTCGTTCCTTCGTTGGAGGCTCTTGAGTTCTCCTTTGGGAAGGAGATGCATCATCAAGAAGTAAATTCTTGAGCCCTTTGTACGGATTCTCTTCTTCTTCCTAAATCGGAGAGAGACCTCTTTTGGGAGTCTCACAAGGAGGCTTCCTAGGTGTTCTCTCGTCATGGTGATGAACTTGGAGAATCCCGTGAGCAGGGAGCTGCCGTTGCACTTCACTTTGGAGAGATGGATTGCCCATGGCTTGTTGAAACCTAGAAACAAGATAGTTAACAAGCATCGGAGCATCATTAGTCAATTGCTCATGAGCAAAATCAAAGTTATCAACATTAATTTCACTCTCTTTACTATTGTCAGCCATTCTAACAACTTTTAGGTGTAAACTTTTTAGGTGTACTTTGGCACTTGAAGCCCTACTTGCTACTCCTCTTTACCCCTTTAGAAAAAGCACTCAAGCTACTGTACCCGCGGCTCGAATACCATTAATTGCAAGGAATAGAAGAGAGGGTCTTTCGACACCAAAACAACACCGGCTCCTGTCAAGCTTCTAATAGCTCAATAGTGGTTAAGCTGTAGGCAAGCCCCGTAGGACTCCACTATTAAGACCATAGCTCTCGACGGTGATGCCCCGTTAACTGCACAAAGGCAAGCACACTGCAAGGGTGAAAAATCCCTATTCTACTTACTCACAGGCAATTAATAATACCAACCATTTATAGCTAGCTTGAGGACCTCCCTACTTGAGCAAGAAAAGAGAAACCTTGTGCTCTGATACCAATGTAACATTTAATGGCCTAATAACTTGTGTGTAACGGAAATTAGCATGAACATAGTGGGCATTTCATTAGAATAGATTCCTAATGAGAATTACAAGAGTGCTTGGGTGGAGAGAGCAACAAAAAGCATAACACCTAGTTAGATAGCATCGACAATACTTTCAAAAGAGAGAGAAATTAAGCTATTGACAACAGTTGAGGACCGGATTTGCATGGAGCCGGTCCCTCCTCCAAAAGGCTTTGTATTATGGTTTCTCCCATCAAGAGAGACATTGTACAATACAATTCTTTGTGTTCCTTCAAGACTAGCTAGTGCAATGAAGATGAAATCTTCATGCACTAAGCAAAACACTTAGCAAACACAACTTAAATTATCCCCGGTCTTAGACCCAAGACTTCATACACCTTCGAAGATGGTGAGAGCTAGCAGGATATGAGAGTAGATTGAGAGGAAGGAGGAGTATCTTACGAGAAAGATGTACATCTCCTCACATAATCACTCATATTAGCATAGCTTAGCTTAGTAATTAGCTTGGTAGAGGAGATGAGCATGCATTGAAGCTTGGCTTTTGGTTGGATTTGCATCCACATGCCAAGAGTGTGTCGATGTAGGCTTCTATCTCACAAGCTTGAAGTAGGTGATGAGCTCTCCATTAAAGCTTGGGAAGAGATAGTCTTCTCTTTCTTCACACATAGGCTGTGTGAGAGTGTGTGTGTGTGTGATAATGCCTTGCAAAAATCAGCCCCCCCCTCTCTCTCTCTCTTGGGCGAGCCCTCTTGCTATTTGCTCTTGCTATCTCCCCATTGGCCCTCCCCAAGTCAAGCCAATGATTATTAAGCAGCATAAGTGATAGCCTTCTGACATGTGTCTCCCTTTCCCCTTTTGTGAGAGCTTAATCAATTAAACTTAATTGATTTAAATGAATTAAATCCGCATTGGACCTTTCCCCATTCTGACCAATAGGAATTAAGTAGCCCATTAGGTTGCTCAATTCCTATTGGACCCCTTCACGGGCTGTCCAATAATCATCCAGGAGACATAATTTTCATTGGTTCTTTTTATTAAGTGTTTTAAATTAATTAGGCTAAATTTACTCTAGCCTAATTCTCATTGGTCCACTTCAAGGGTCATCCAATAGGAATTGAGCACACTTTGGGAGCAACTAGCTTAGGCATCTGACATATGTCCTTCATTCCCTTTGTTTAAAGGGGGCTTGTGTGTGTGTGTGTGTGTGTGTGTGTGTGTGTGTGTGTGTGTGTGTGTGTGGATTTCTCTCTCATCCCCTACTTGCTAGGCTCGCCCCCTCCTATGTAGGGATATGCAAGACTTTTTTGGTCACACACAAAGCATCCAATTCCTTAAGGTTGACCTTTGGACATAACCTTTGAATTTTGGAACCTTAGCATTTTGGAAGTCTTAATGGGCTGAACCTTAGGGTCTTTTTAGCCCATTGTTTCACATGGCTCTTTTGTAGATGGCCCCCCCTTTGGATCCCTATTTTTCCTCCTTTGGATCCCTACTGTGGCCGGTCTGTTAGCTTAAGCAATATTATAGCTTTTTCTCCCCTGGCACTTCCCCATATTAAATGATCAGTTTAACATAAGAAAATCATTTAGGAGAATTAGATATTGATTATTATGACACTAACTAAAGTATCCCATTTGATGCCTGTAAAAACAACTTACGCTGCATCAGACATAATAGTCGTTTATTTATCAAAGAGATCTTCAGATTACACGGACTTCCTAAGAGAATAGTCAGTGTGCTTACAGAGATGCAAAATTTACTTCAAAATTTTGGAAAGCTTTATTTGAATCCTTAGGTACCCAGCTATGTTTCAGTACAGCCTATCACCCTCAGACGAACGGCCAGACGGAAAGAGTGAATCGAGTTATTGAAGACATCCTTAGAGCCTACTGTAGTAGAGAACCCCGGAAATGGATACAATTTCTTCCTCTGGTGGAATTCGCCTATAATTCATCATTTCATAAAAGCATTGGGATGTCACCATTTAATGCTCTTTATGGGCATGAATGTATATCACCCCTAAACTTTTCTGACCCTACTACAAGAGTAGAAGCTTCAAAGCAAATGTTGGAGGAGATGGATGCCCAAACCAAAGCCATATGACATGACATTCAGGCAACTAAAGACCGCCAAAAACATTATGCTGATAAAAAACGATCTGATCAAGTTTTAAAATAGGGGGATAAAGTATTCCTTAGGGTACGGCCAAAGAGAAGCACTTTATCCTTGGGAAAATACAAAAAACTAAGCCCTAGATATTGTAGACCTTATGAAGTGATTAAAGTAATCAGTGAACAAGCTTACAAATTAAAACTACCTGAACACCTCAAGGTCCATAATGTATTCCATATCAAAAACCTTACATCCCAAATCCCAATCACACTCTAGATGACGAACAGATTGTGATGCAGAAGCAGGGAATTCTTGAACTCCAACCAGATTGTATTCTCGATCCTAGGGAAAGGAGTCTACGAAACAGAGTTATCAGAGAACATTTAGTAAAATGGAAGGACTACCCCACTGAAGATGCCACCTGGGAGGATGAAGTATCACTTCGCAAAGATTTCCCCAATTTCGGTTGAGATGATGACATCTCAATTCCTTAAGTTGGGGTGATTGTAAGGTTTTCAATTTCTGAAATCTTAGAAATTGTACAAGGCCTGCAAATTTAACTTGAAAACACTGTAGAATGATTCAATCATGGCTGATATTGGTATTTTTGGAATCATAACCAGAGCTTTACTATGGTTAGTATTTTTCAGAATCAGATTCCGATAAAAACTAGAAAAGTTACGGGCCCTGAAAGGTTACACTAGGAATTCAATTAGTTAAGTAAAATTGGATGGTTTCAGTAATTATTATTAGCAAAAACTTTCTTATCCTAAGGTTCTAAAAATTATTGATATTCCAATTTTCATCATTAAAAATCAATAAAATTAGTCAAAATCGATTCTGGAAGCTAAGGGGGCTGTGTGGAGCTGTGTGGAACCTGCTCGGGACAGTTTTAGCAGCAGGTGGTGCTACCTAGAAGCTGGGGCCTTGCTTGAGATGCCAGAACCTGCCAAGAACAGCTAGGGGCCCAGAAAAACTATAAAAAGATCCCCTTCCTTCATAAAAAATTAGAATCGGAGCCTTGGTACATTCTCTCCAATCTAGAGAGACCTCTACGCAAAAATCACTAGAGAGAAAAGCTCTAGTTGGTTAATCAACGGGGAAATTAAAAGGGAAAAGATAGCAAATTGATCCAAAATGCTTTGAGATAATTATCAAAGGTAAATCACATCTTATGAAACCCGTAATGATTATCTTAACCTCAGATAATTAGTTTAACTAATTATCACAACAGGCTTACATTGTTTTTTGAAAAATAAAAGGGGCAAAATAGCAAACTAATCCAAAATGCTTTGGTATAATAATCAGAGGTAAATCACATCTTATGAAACCCACGATAATTATCTTAACCTCAGATAATTAGTCCAACTACTTATCTCAACAAAATTACACTATTTTTAGGAGAAAATAAAAAAGAAAAAATAGCAAACCAATTCAAAATGCTTTGGGAAAACTATCAGAGGTAAATTATATCTTATGGAACCCGTGATAATTATCTTAACTTCAGATAATTAGTCTAATTAATTATCTCAGCAGAATTACACTATTTTTAGGAGAAAATAAAAGGGGAAAAATAGAAAAATATTCCAAAATGATTTGGGATAATTATCAAAGGTAAATCACATTTTATAAAATCCGTGATAATTATCTTAATCTTAGATAATTAGTCTAACTAATTATCTCAATAAAATTACACTATTTTTAGGGAAAAATAAAAGGGAGAAAATAGTAAACTAATCCAAAATACTTTGAGATAATTATCAGAGGTAAATCATACCTTATGGCAGCCGTGCTAATTATCTTAACCTCAAAAAATTAGTTTAACTAGTTATCTCAGTAGAATTATATTATTCTTAGAGGAAAATAAAAGGAGAAAAATAGTAAATTAATCCAAAAAAACTTTAAGATAATTATCAGAGGTAAAACACACCTTGAGGAACCCATGATAAATACCTTAACCTCAGATAATTAGTTTAGATACTTATCCTTATTAAAAGTAACCGATTTTTTGTATAAAATAGAGAAAGGAAATTAGTAAATGAATTTATATAATTATCCAATAAATACCTGAGGTCATAAATCACAATTGAAGGTTGAGAAAACTACCTTAGCATAAATGATTGGTATAACAAATTACTATCGACAAAATTTGCTTAAATTACACCACAAGTATAGAAGGAAAAAAGTTATAAATCAATTTGATGAAAATTCCTAAAGATAGAATATATCAAATTACATCTAGGGTGAGTAATACACTAGCGAATAGGAATTATAATTTACTAAGACCAATTATAAGATATTTCTGGAATATATACTAAGGAGAAACCCATTAAAATAGCTCTCGTTATTATATGATAATTATGGGAAAATACTTATAGTACAAGGAAGTTACAGGAGAAATATCTCATCCAATAAACTATCAAGGATACCTACTTACTCCAAAAGTCCTTATTTTTGGGTAAAAAGGAAGAAAAGAGATTATTCAATTAAACCTCTAATCGATTAAGTCGTGTTATAAAGACTGTCGATATGCCTCCAAAGAGAAGCAGAGGAAATCCTTTTATCGAGGAAGAGGATATTAGCAACAAAAGAAATAAAGCCACTTATGACCATGAGGTTGGGCCTAGTCATAGGCCTACGGAGGAAAGTCTGCAGGCTCCAGCGCAACAGCACATGGACGACCAGTCCCAGGTGGATTTCTATTTTGTTCACTTAAGTATTTTAAAGTTCATTTCTAAGTTAGCATTGCATACATAAGGGTTAGGAAGGATAAACTGGCTGTAAATGGAAGGTAACTTCCAAGAAACCAACGAGCAATGATTGAAAATAGGAAAGGAATGATAGGGTTATTACTGATTGACCTATGAAAGAAATGTTTGACCATCCTTAAGACATCTTGTCTCAAGACACCTCTGATTCCTTGGAATATTTTACTCCAGGTAATGAGTAATGATGGAAATTCTGCCATGGATGAGTCGGTTCCTCAGCGCGCATGGAGTCTTTACCCCGTGCTTGTTTGTGTTTGTGGATATTACTTAAGATATCAAGTTTATCCTAGAGGAACCGCCCGGTTGTATGGGCAACCGGTTGGCGTATGGGTGCCCGGACTTTCGGTGATGGCTTTTTCCACCCCGGTTTTTATAAATAAGGAATGGGTGTCGTTTTTTCACCCCTGTATAGGTGGTCTTGAGACAAGTCAATACTGGTCAGAGATACTTCAGAATGATAGTACCTTGTCTTAAGTATAAAGATGTTTGTTTGCTAAAAGAATGTTTTCAATAATGTTTTAAAGGGTTGTCTTAATGAAATTCAGTTATGAAAGTTAAAAGAAATCATTGTTTTAATTATGAAAAGAATATGATAGTAATTAAACAACACAGAAATCATGTGTAAGTGCGGGGTGGTAAGTGGGGATTGACTAAGGTTGTCAATCATGGACGGGTGGACCTGATTAGTCAAGTAACTATCCATTCCCACGTACTAAAACGTTTAGGAACTTCTTCACTTGGAAGAGGAATCCACCAATGGTTGTGCCCTCACATATGTTAGGGGGAAAGAAGCATTGGCTAAGGAAACCTTAATCTAATGATGGAAGTTATAGGGCCGGAATAGTTTTTTTTTAGTGGTCCCGTTTCTATTGCGAGACAGGACTAGGTCTCCTTCTAGGGCTATAAACCTAAACCATTGTCAGTGGTAAGGGTGAATTCCCTGGAATTCTTCTTGTTTAAGGACTCTGACTTTAGTAGGCCTAGAGACCTGTCAATGGTCCCATCCCATTTTTGGTGTCAACGGGTTTGGGGACCTTACATCTTGAGATTGATAACCTCAAAGAGTCTCCATTCCCCATCTGACACTATGTTAGTGCCAAATAGCTATGTTATAGACGTCCATCGCAATGATCTGCTAATCGATGGAAACGTCCAATTTGTGCCCACAATACAACCCGGTTGACCTATGTATAGGTATCCACCTAACATGGGGAATTGCATAAACCACCCATGGCAATGGAGAGACCACAACCCAGTGCTAGGTCAACAACCACCCTGCCAAGTAACAATGTTATGCTAGTTAAGTATATAGTTCCTAGAGGATAAGGAGAAGAGTAGATTGTAGGGCTGATTACACCCTATAACAAGGCTAGTTCATTGACTATGATAAATGAGGAAGTATGGTATATTCAATTGCAAACCACGATGGCAGAACTTATCTATCAAGAAACTCCAGAGGTAGTAGTGGTTTACTTTATTGCAAGCCAGGGAGCTAGGTCACCCATGGTGAAACAAATTCCAAAACCAAGGCTCAAGAATTTCCATAATTGTGGATCCGATGATCATTGGAGAAAATGATTTTCCAGAGTGCGATAAGCATGCTAGGCCAATCGAGGCTTATTGCATGCAATGTGGTAAAAAAGGTGGAAACTATACAAAGTATTGGCCATAAACATAGTGCAATTTATGTTGATTAGTTCCTCAGACAGTGAACCTATGGTTCCAGTCATGGTGACGGTTGACTAGAGGCACCGGCTAAGAAAAACAAACAAAACAATACTAGCGACTCTAATAGTGCCAAGAAGAATTCAAAAGGATCCAAGAAAGGAAGATGTTAATGCTACGAGATTAGGAGACAACAATAACGTAGGGAGGTTAAAGAGAAAGCCCATAGAATACTTGAGGAAATATCAAAGTATATATCGACAAATTTCAAAAAAACAAAGCCAAGATAAGGAGGATCAGTGTTGGTACACAAATATATGAATCCATCAATGCAGTCTTAGAGGATTTCCAAGCAGGCTTGCAAGCATGTCAAACATTGGAAATGAAATGGAAAAACTATCCAACACCTGATATGAAAGATGCAAAGTTAGAATTTGCAAAGCTAGAAGCTTAAAATAACCTGGTGGAACTCATGCAATCCATGCTACAAGCACAAAAATTGAAAATGGAAACCATTAGGAATCTAGAAAAATATAAAATGAAACCAAAATTTGTGGAAACAAAAGACACTAGAGAAGCAAGGAATTCTTTTATTTAAAAATGACAAATGAAAATTGATAGTACCAAACGGTGAGGATGGGCTAGATGAAATCCCCTTCGTGGAGGAGGATTGGTCGAATCACTTATGGAAAAGAGTGAGAGAAGTAAAGGATGGAAGCTTGACTCTGAAATCAAATCTAATAGAAGAAGTTTGGCTCAATCAGGGAGTTAGATGGAAAATCTCTATATGGAGATTGGGGATCAGAACGATCAAGCTTTTCGAAAGCCCAAACCGTGAAAATATTACCCTCATACTTAGAGATAACAAAAAAACATCGTTGGTTTTCAAGACCACTAAATTAAACCAGGAAAGGAAGACTCCTGATATGAAGAACCTATAGTCTATCATGTCAACACCAATTCAATACACCATAACATTGGGTGAGTTGTTGAAGATCAAAACACATCTATGGAAAGATCTGCAAATCACTTCAGAGAAAGTGGGTATAATAGGGTTAACAAAAGAATAGGGTTAACCATGGTTGTACTAGATAGTGGGGCATGCATTGCCATCACAATGAAAGCAATCTGGGAAGCCTAGGAGAAACCTATAATTAGGTAGACAAGAATGAAATTGCAATTAGTAGATGGGCACTTGGGATTGTTGCAAAATGTGATAGTCAGCTCATGTAGCATTGACTATCAACACACATTTGCCATTGTAGATTTTGAAAAAAAAATGAACTTTGAAATCATTTTGGAATGACCTTTCATGAGATAGATTCAAGTGATCCAAGACTGGGAAAAAATTTATCTATACTTGAAACAAGTTGAATATGGGAAATATTTGCTTTAGGATCAGTTAGTCATTGATCCTAAAGGTCAACACAAAATGGGGTTTTCCATAATATGGGGAATATTTTCTTATAGAGTCATGCCTTTTGGGCTGTCAAATACACCAGCAACATTCCGAAGGCTAATGAGGCATTGTTTCATGGAATATTTGAGAAACTTCATAGAAGTTGACATGGATTATCTTTGTGTTCATTTATTCAAAAGAGAAGATTGTTTTGTGCACCTCAAGTGTGTCTTTGAGAAATGACATCCATACATGATTTGTTTAAATCCTGAAAAAGGTGTATTCACGGTTAGACAAGGCAAGATTCTCAGACATATTGTCTCAAAAAATTGCATTGGAATCGATATGGTAAAGGTGGCAATGATTGAAAAAATACCTAGATCAGTGTGTCAAGGAAGTTAAAACTTTTATGGAAAATTATGGATATTATCATAGATTTATCTACATGTATGTCGTCATTTTGCTAAACCAATTTATGGCCTTATCACTCAGTTTGTATGGACTGATGAGTATGAAGAGTCATTCCAAAATCTTAAACAAGCTTTTTCTTAAGCACCTATTTTAAAGACCCCATACTAGAACAAAATTTTCCATGTTAATGTTGATGCTTCAAATTTTGCTATTGGTAACATATTGGCACAACCAGGAGAGGGAACCATGGAATTTTCTATTTCTTATGCTAGCAAGTAATTGAACATAGTGGAAGAATGTTTTCAATGTTGCTTGCAATACTTGTTTTAAGAAATCATTGTTTCTGGAAATTAAAAGGAACCATTATTTTGAGTGTACAAAGAATGTGATAGTAGTTAGAAAATAAAGAAGTATGTGTGTATGTAGGGTGCTAAGTGGGGATCAACTAAGGTTGTCAATCATGGACAGGTGGACCCAATTAGTATCCATCCCTGAACATTAACGTCTAGTAAACTTCCAATAAATGTCTAAGAATGTGTCCTCACTCACGTAGAGTGAAAAAAGCGTTTGAAGAATTCCTTAGCCCCCATGTGTAGAAGTTATAGGGCCAAAAAAGTTTTAGGACTTTCAAATCTATATAGTAGGTATACGTCCCGAGAAAAATCTTAGGATTCCAGTTGTGTACAGACTCCTAGGACACAAAAATAACCATAGCAGCATGTCAGCTCAACCAAATTGGACAAGATTTGAATTGTAGTACGCCCCTAGATAGTAGAACACTTCCATATCATTAGATGACCATTTGGTAGGGGTCGAGGGGGTCCTCAAGTAAATAATCTAGGTTTTTTCCACATGCCAGAATTGAATTCTGACTTCACGGGCAGCATATAGACAAGGTCTATAAACAATGTACCTAGATGGTTTCAAGAAAATAGCCAAGGAAAGCACTCTAAGAGAAGGAAACAGCTCGCACACTACAAAGCGTCAATTTTGACATTTGGAGTCATGGATGAGCAGCATCAAGACTATGTAACAAACAAGTCCATGGCTTCAACAGTGACCAAACACCTCTACACACCGAGTGGTAACAAAAAACGGGGATTTTAGAGTCGACAAGAGCACAAAGTGATGTTGACATAACCAAATCTTATCAAACTCATTTTAGACATGTTTTAGATGTAATAAAGCAGTGTAGGTCATCAAAATGTCATTTCAAGCATAAAATTCAACTCTTATAAATAATCACGATTATTTACTTTTTTGCAAAATTGACTTGAAAATCATCGTCATGCTTCACCTATCACTTGTACACATCTATGTCATGTCACATGTCAAATATGAGCCCAAAATGTCCAATAATTCTCAGATCTTGTCAAAAAATGCACTAAAAATCTCTTCGATCCAAATTTTGAATTATTTGTCACATTTTTTATCAAAAACCTTCCATATCTCATACATAGGGCCTATAGCATGTACAAAACCAATTTGACAGAAAAAAATGTTCAAGCTGATGAAAATGTAAATAATCACGATTATTTATATTTGTGCCAAAATAAGTCCAAATCTCATTTTTTGACAACATGGTACCAAAGTAAATGATTTGACAAGTCTACCAATCAAATTTGATCACATTTAGATCTCAAAAACCCAAAATCCCTTCATATCTACTGTTTCACACTTTAAAGACCAAATCTCGCACCATTTCCACCTTGTATACTCAAATGAGCTCACACTTCACTCAGAGTATCTAAATCACGTGTTCTTCTAGCCTATGAAGTCAAAAGTGCAAAAATATGAAAAAAATCTCCTACTTTTAAATAGTCGTGATTATTTACTTTGCTTGCAATTTTTGCATGGAGTGGATGCTTTTAATCTATACATGTTCTTAATCATCTATGCATGCTCCAAAATTTGTTTGAAGCAAAACGAACATCATTTGCCAACAATTTAGAAAAAGAGCATGTTGGAGCGGAATTTGTGGAATTTCCTAACTTTGAAACTACATTTTTCCTCATAGGTGCAATGCAAGCTGCTGCTGAGAAAGCAAAGAGGAGAAAGACACAAAAAGAAAAGTTGTAGGAGCTACCACCATATCAGTTGGAGCCCAGTTCTGTGAAAACAACGAAATTAAACCTACTTGTTGAAAGAACAACTTGAGAAGCACAACACCACAGTCTTCACGGGGAAATCAAAAGTGAAGATGGAAGTCAAGTGGAGTTACAAATGCTATCAAAAGAAGTCTATGACGTAGCAACTGAGCCAGCTATGAAAGAGGCCAACAAGAGATTGGGACTTCAAGCATTTTATAATCAAGAACCATGTGGACTAGATTTCCAAAGGGCTTAAGAACTACTGTCGATGATTAAAATGGATGGATATGCCTAGATCATAGATCACCAAGGACATAAAGTCGAGGTAGTCATCAACAAAGAATGGTGGCTGAAGCACTAAATCTGCCAACAAAAGACAATGACAGCCAAAGATAGGAAAACAACTGGAACATTCACAAAGAGTACTGTTGCCTCCACCTTCTTGGATCTAATGCTAAAGCAAGTAGAAGATCTCGCCCGCCTATACCACCAACACTTCCACTTCCTCGCCAGGAAACCACCAAGGTACACTACCCAAAATCATGTTGTTGCAACCATCTTCACGCAAGCATTGAAGTCGTCAGGTAGACAATCCATATATCATGCTCAGTATGTGCTTACAACACCCAAGAGTACAAAGAAGGAAGGGAAACTCACATACTTAGGAGCTCTGGAAGTCTTAACCCGAATTGATTACCATGCCATTGGGATGGCTGATAACTTGCCACCAGCCCCAGATCACAACACATGGATAATCATAGAGAAAGGTCAGCCCTCTTCAATGGAAAGCTCACTTGAAGCCCATATCAATGAATAAAGTTTTAATAATTAAGAAAAAAGGGCAAGACAAGAAGAGAAAGACAGTGGCCGCCCATCAGGAAGAACCTCCACACAAAAAGGCAAGGTTCGAAAGGGAAAAGGAAGCTTATGAACAAAGTTGACAAGCTGTAGGATAGAATTTAGATCTATAAAATCCAAGGGAAGTCAAGGGTCGTAGGACCAAAAACCCTGAGAAGAAGCTCCAAGAAGATCCTAAAGACATGCTAGAAAGGATGTATGTGGAAGCTGACGCCCTAAAAATACAAGAGGCATTGGCAGAAGCTCAAAGAAAAGCCAGAGAAGAATCAACTGCTCAACAACCACACCAAGCAGAAGCTGAAAAACCAACTGAAACACAGCATGAACACGAGGTGATGCCTCCAAAACTACCATCACCCAATATCGAACAAGGGGATCAACCTCTTCACCAACTGACCAATCAGATGAAATCATGGAGATAAAAGGATATGGGTTAAAGAAAGAGAAGGAAGCCATTCAAGAGAAACTACCAGAAACAACCAAAGATGAGGTTGTACCTTTCAATTAGCCTCAGGTAGAATCCAAAGAGTGGGACACGACTGATGAAGTTATCACTCAAGTCAATGAATATGCAAAGTAGATGCAGCTGATGACTGAGAAAATGCGGACATCAACTCTTAGCTACAGTGGCTAAAGCAAATCAAAGAGCTCAAGAAAGAAGCAGAACAACATCACCATGTCAAGGAAAAGCAAGAAAAGGAGATGGAAGAGCTAGGGGAACTCCTCATCACGAAGTTGTCAGATGCCTGTGAAAGCAAAGAGCAGCAGCTGACTGAAGTGACAAATGAACTTATGAACACTAGTTAGTCTGTACAAAAGCTCTAGGTATAGTTGAATGTAGAAAATTCTTCTTTGCAATACTTAGAGCAGGGAATCAATGACCAAGTGGAATTTCTAAAGCAAATAAGGGAAAACCCATCAGTCACTTCACTCAAGGGAACTGATGAAGTTTACAAAATTTTAGAAAGAAAGAACAAAGATTTGGAGCTTGAGTTGAAGCTGGAACAAAAGCAGATAAGGGACCTCGCTCTAATGTGCATGCAAAGGGAAGAGCAGTTGCTTAAAGAGATAGAACAATTGAAAAAATCCAATCAGTTGCTAAGGGGAGAGAATGTGGAAACTATAGAGGAGGCAAGTACATTTGAACAATCGACTCTAGAGATACCATCAATCTCCTTTGCTGACATAGAAACACAACCAACCAAAGAGCAGGCATAAAGTTTTCAGTTGCAAGTACCAATCACAGACGAGGAACAAGTGCCAATGGTCTAGCTCTCTAAAGCTGAAGAAGATTCACTTAAAGAGCAGATTGTTCAAGAAGTGGATGCTGAATGGAAAGCGGTTATGAATTGGTAGTTGAGAGTACTTCACTCTGTCAATGTAACCCAAATCACTCCCAATCAAATCAATTCCCAGTGGCATCCACAATTGCTTCCATATCCTTTGATAAAGGTGGAGTTGTTGCAAGTAAAAGAAAGACTTTACAAGGATATGCAAGAACAAGGGCCAGGTGCTCTACACCCCACATGGAGGGAAATTTGGCATAACAAAAACTCAAGGTACCTCATATTGTTTACAAGGCCACCGGCATCAATTCAAAAGGACCCAACATTCTACCCTGTACCAAGGGTAAGGACATGGCAAGCACATGAAGCACTCAAAAAGAAAAGGCGGACTTGGATTAACTATCGAAAACTGCCAGCACTAGAGAAAGGATAGGCAACTGAAGAATACATGGTGAAAACCCTAATGGGCGCCATGAACTTCTTCAAGAGCCTCCCTGACCTCTTGTGTGAAATGCTTTTTAAAATTTGCAAAATGATACTCACATGTATCCAAGTTTTTCATGAGCCTGAACAAGCGAGAGCCCTGTGGGTGGATGCCCTCTTTAGAAGGTAATTAGGGCTTATGCTATGATTTAATTGGGTAACCTTCAGAAGAAGTTCTTTACGACTTCTATGCCAGATGCATGTTCTTACCATTAAGAAATATGTTGGCATCAAAGAAGCCTTTTACACTGGGTTCTTCACATGGCGTACAATTCTTTTTGGATCGATGAACAACAATTTAACTGCAAGGTTTGTCGGATATTCAGCCATAGAATCAAAGAATAGAGCTACTATTCAATTTTTGCAAGTCCCTTAGAAAGAATGGCGCATCTGATATCAAAAATCTCTTCAAGCACTTAGAGACCACCTTGCCAGCCCATCAACCTGAAGACTGATTCAGTCCATGAAACTATGTCAAGGGACGACACAGTCAAGGAGGGGGGAATGTTAGCAGCAAGCTAACCCATGTAATATTTTTTGGGAGCTTCATTGTAAAAACACTTATTCTTTTGATAAATTGGGAATATTGTAACTCTTGATGAATGGATATTGTAATCTATGAGCTGGAGCTATAAGCTTCTAGATTGTATTAGTTAATCCTTGGTTAGAGAGCTCCTAGATGATTAGTTTTTTACCTAAGAAACCTTGGCTAAGGTATAAAAGCCAACTTTGTAAAGTTTTTATTAAGTTTTTGGATAAGAAATACACAGTGTGAGCTCACGGCGCTCTCCTCTCTCCTTCTCCTGCTTCTATCTCCCTTGTCAATTATCACATTGTAGTGTCGTCTGTTGTGTTGCAACCACAGGTAAGAGCTCTATGCATTGACGAAAGCATATCACGATAAATTGTAGCATTTGATGTCGCTGACCCACGGCCTAAATTTCAGCATAAGTAGGAATTTAAGCTAGGAAATCACAAAGTAAGTATAGGCAGGGTATCGGGGCATCATTGTTAAGCATTTAAATGCATTCGGGGTCAAAAATGACTAGCTGGTCAAAATCTCACTGTTGTTAATAATCGCACTTTTCGCCACTCATTGAAAGTGAGATTTGAAACCATAAGCATGTGTGCTTAGGGCTTATGTACTTGTCCTAGAAGTTTTATAGCATTCGGATGTTGTTTGATGATGTAACGATCATGGTTTGCTTGCCGATTAGCGACTATCTTTTGATGACTTAGGTCAGTTGAGTGTAGCTTGAGTTAGATGCAAATTGTCTGTTGTTTTCCAAGACATTTACATCCTCTTGTAGCCTCCATGCACTAGTTGAGTCAGCTTCGTCCCATGGATTGACAATTATGTTTGTGGTACCCGCTATGTCTGCAATAAGATAAGAGTGAGATTAGGAAGCCCACCCATATGTGGTCCCGACATCAACCCTACTACTGGGTTGGAGGTGTCATAACTCTCATTGAATGATTTCCTACTCTTTAAGCTAGTGTTGTCGTTAGTTTTATTGCATGAAGTATATATTCAATGTTATAAAATTTAAAGTTATTTTGTGTTTAAAAGTCATGCTATATGTGTTAATTGTAGCATACATGGATCTTATGAAAATGAAGGAGTTAAAAACCAAGATCAAAACTCTGTTGGTCACGTGTATATGTGCTCTGACCACGAAGGATATCACCTCTATATTGGAGAGTGAGACACACACAGATCGTTTCTTTGATACCATAATTGAAGCAGTTCATGCACACTTCTCAGTTGTAGATGAAAAGGCTATCCGTAAGCTAATAGATAGTATTGTAAGAAATATGACACAATGCTTAAGAGACTTGGGTGTTGATGCACCAACAGATGCGGATCTAGCCAAGCTACAGTGTTGGACTAATATATGGCGTGTAGAGAGGTCAAAGTTGAAAAGAGCGTGCAAATTGATACTCAAGATGTCCATAGCCATAAAGCTAGAAACATCTTTTATTCAACAGCGTCCTCTCAAGATGCAGTAGTAGGAAGATCAGATGCAGAGCTGGGACGGACCGTGAGCATTTATTAATCACTCGTTTTATGTCTCAGTGTCCCATTGGTATTTACTTGACACCCGAAGCTATCAAACATGGTCAAAATCTTGGGAAAGGATGCTACATGGTTGTGTCAGAGTGCACAATTGAAGGAGTCACTTGGTTGCCACCAGAATTGCAATATGTGGTCAAAGACTTTAGAGGAGATGCAGCAAAGAGCCACCAATATTTTTCTCTAGAGGCGAGCGTACAATTGTTCCACATGGGCATCGTTAGATGCATACCACAAACACACCAAGAGACATGGTCCCTAGTTTTTCCTTGCTTCAATGAAATGGATATGGGTGACATGTTAGAGTGTGTTCCACCACCCAAAGGCAAGTTTCTAACATACTGGCGGCTCAAAAAGAAGATCACAGACGCCCTTCCCCCCAGAGCAAGAGTTAGAGATGTGCAAGCATATGCTTAATTGTGCGCCTTCTTTTATGGACGCTTTGGTGAAGACCATGTTTCATGCACACAGCAAAGGAATTATACATTGTGACTTGCACCCATGGAACATCATGCTGACTTTACTAAGGAGGGTGTGCCGCATGTGGGTGTCATTGATTGGGGGTTGTAACTGCGAGTGGGCATTGAGAAGCGAGCAAACCAACATCAAAGACGCCACAGAGCATGCCCTGCGTCCTTGGAGAGCCCCTGAGCTTTGCAACCCAAAATTGGCTTGTCCGTATTTGAAAGCCTCTGACACCTATGTAGTTGCTTTCTACGTTGAGCAACTATGTGATTTGTAAAGATTTTTCAAAGCATTACAATGTGCTATGGCAAAAACGAAACCAAACTGATTGTGACATGATTGCCTCTATAATGTGAAAAAACTATTTACAACAGCCACCTAGGCAGAGAAAGACATTGCAGAATATGAGTGAGCATTAAATATGTTAGACTCAACTCGGAGGTGTTTAGTGTCCGCTTAGTGAGATGATGCCTAGATTTTAGTTTACTCTAGTCACTTTTGTAAAGAATGGTCTTTTTTTGGATTATCTGACAAATGTAAATGGAGCTTTTTGTATATTCATGGACCATTGAGTTAAAGTGTACCTTTTTATAATGATGGAGTCATGGTGCAAAGCGATTAATACACAATGTGGTGTGTCGTGATATTTTTTGTTGAATTTTGGAATCTGTATTCAAAAGTAAGGTCTTTTTATAATGATGGAGCAAAGCAATTAATATAGGATGGGGTGTGTTATGATATTTTCTATTGCAATCTGGACATCTATTCGCAAGTAAATTCTTCTTATAATAATGGCATCATGGTGCAAAGTGATCAATGTAGAATGTGGTGTGTTGTTATAGTTTTTGTTGAAATCTTCCCACTATATTTGCAAGTAAAGTCCCTTTGGAATGATGGAGTCATGGTGCAAAGTGATTAATACAGAATGTGGTGTGATGTTGTGATAACTTAAACCAAGGTATACCAATAGATTTTGAAATTGTATCTGTGATTCAAATTTAAGTTCTATCACACATTGAGATAGTGTAAATGTGTTTGTGCCAGGTATGGACGAGCGTGAGAAATCTAAAAAAGCATATGATCGCTTGCGAGCACTTGCAGATGCAACTGGCCTAAATGACCAAGCGAGAATTGCCACAAAGACCAATGAGTAGGCACCAGAAAATGGCAAGCAATGGAAAGACAACAACAAAGACGTCACCACAGAGATGGTCAAGGAAGCATGGCCAAATGTGTCTGACTTCTCTATCCGCAAGGGAAGATGGAAGCTAGATAAGTGTGTTGTGCCAGACATTTGCATGCATGCCAAAGCTATATACCTTGCATGCACAAGGAGTACACTAAACCACATAGATTGTCTGTTGTGGTTTGCAAAGATGTTATAGGTCCAATTTGTTCAAAATGAGCGAGTGGACTTCAGCAGCAGAGCCCTCAAAAAGAGCATAGTGGATATCCGAAGTGAGACAGTCACAATATCACAAGAGGAGCTAAGATATGCGTTGGTTTCTTGCAATTTCTTGACTAGCTTATTGTGAAGGGTCATCTTAATCATGTAGAGTTCGTGTAATGTATTGGCTGATAATTTCTTATAGTCTTGTTGTATATAGTGAACTACTAGTAGAAAATTCCTTGCAAACCTCTCACCACCTTAATAAAGGGCTCGAGAGCAGGAAGGCAACCAACCAAGTTACCAAGAGTAGATGAGTGAAGAGTGGGTAAGGGCCGGGTCACCCTCGGTGCAAACAAATTTTGTGATATTAACAAAATAACATTAAATATTGGTCACCCTTATTTTTTGTAATGGAAATAGCCTATGAACTTTGGGAATCACAGAATTAGGAGAATTAAAGAGAGAATTTTTGTGAGACTACTTTGTTATTGGACCCCTTCAAGCTTGACCAATCACATACAGGGTGCATATCAAGCAAGCATGTTAGCCTTGGGACAAGTGTCCCCCTGTCCCCTTTGAGAAAGAGGACTTGATAAATGCAAAAAAAATTGATTAAATTAACTAATTTCTCATTGGATCCCTTGGGAGGCCAACCTAGGCTTTAGGCACACTATGAGGGCAACTTGAAGAGGAGCTTGACATGTGTCCTTGTTGCCTCCTTGGTCTAGGTTTGCCTGGAGTGGGGGTGTGTGTTCTCTCTCATGCTCGTCCCCTCCTTGTAGGGATATTTATTGACTTTTTGACACCTCAAGCCCCTCAACCTTGGGCCCGGTTCCCACCACAAGCTCGGGGCCCTTAAGCCCCTCAATCTTGGACCGGGTTCCCACCTCAAGTACAACCCTAGCATCTCAAGCACGATAAGCACCTCAAGTATCTCAGTCATCAAGCACCTCAAGCATCTCAATCATCAAGCACGATAAGCACCTCAAGCTTGAGTTGGACTCCCACCTTAAGCACAACCCTAGCTTACCTAAGGTCTAAGGATTTTTACACTAACTATTGGAGGTCTTTAATGAAGCTAGCCCTAAGGTCTTTAAGCTCCATTAGGTATCCGTGCTCTTTGAAAGACCATCTTTCATTTGGACCCCTTTACCATTGGCCACGTGTTGAGATAGATCTATAAGCACATGTCTATATTCTAACCCTTGTTCCCGTTTATTCTCCCACATTAAATGATCGCTTTATTATGAGAAAATCATTTGGGTTGGTTAGATATTAGATTTTATGACATTACCTCTCTCTTTAAAGCATAGTTGTCCTCGACTATGAGGTAGAAGAGATAAAGCCTTAGTCATTAGTCAATGGTTCTTAGCGGGTAGAGGATCCCTTTTTACCCTACGACATCATTCCAAGATGGATGACTAATCCATTTGTTTCTTGGGAGACATAGCTACCGCAAGCATGTTTTCTCTTTAGTCCATTTTATTCTCCCAAGTAGAGTGACAAATTCTACTTGGTGTTTGAGAGACGTCGTCATCACAAACATGATTTTAAGTATGCATACTACTTAAATTTGTGCACAATAAAAAGAGAACTAGTCTTATAAGACAAATACATTGGCCATTTAAAAGAAACATGTACATTTGCTTACTCTAAAGTAGCACTGTAAGCATTGACAAGGTTCATACTATCCTTAACTTGTATTCCTTGCATCCATCTAGTATCTTCAAAAGGATATTTTTTGAACTTAATAAAATACAGTCGGATAATCTTACCATGTCTTAGTACCTTGTCTTCATGCCAAAGGATAGCTTCAAGTTGTAGCACCTCTTCTTGGCCTTCAATTTTGGGAGGGTCTTCAATAATTGGTTCAGTTGGTGGCTCTCCTTTGTAGGGCTAAAGTAGGCTCACAAGAAAAGCATTGTGTATGAGCCAATGGTTGGGCATCTTGATTGATAAGCCATCTCATTGATTGGCTTCAAGATTTGAAAAGGACCATAGTATCTTTCTGTTAGTTTAGCATAATACTTTTGATGGCCCATAGGATTTTTGCCCATCGTTTGCCTTAATCGAGCCTTGGGATACTTAAGTAAGACCCAATCATTTTCTTTAAACGTTAAGGCCCTTCTGTGCTTGTCAGCAACAGCTTTTTGCCTTTGTTGAGAGATGGATATAGCCTCATTAATCTTTTGAAAAGATTCATGTAGGTCACGGCTATACTCATCGGCAAAACAAAGATCTTCCCATGTACTTTAAGTAGCAAGGGACTTTAAAGTCTTTTCTCAATGAAACATGTGATTTTTTTGTAGAGGTATGTACTTTTCCCATTGCGAACATTGATCTACTTCTGTAACATAAGTCTTTAGTAGATCGAGTATCGTAAGATTGGCTATCTCACTTTGGCCGTCCGTTTGTGGGTGATAGGCTGAAGAGAAATTCAATCTTGTACCTAGATTTTCAAAGAGATCTTTCCAAATTACTGGTCATTCTAGAATCTCTATCTGACATGATGGATGTTGGCAACCCATGGTGTTTGAAAATCTGAGATATGGAGAGTTTCCATTTGGTGTGCCTTGATAGTCTTTTTGACAAGAATATAGTGTGCTTGCTTGCTAAACCTATCAACTATTGTCCATATTCCCGTATTCCCATGGATAGACTTGGGTAATGCAAAGATAAAATCCATGGATATACTCTCCCATGGTGAATCAGGGATTGGCAATGGCTGGAGTAATCCAGGTTGCTTCCCTCTATCATACTTAGTCTTTTGGCATACCACAAACTTTGAAACATACTCTTGTATGTCCACTTTCATGGTAAGCCAATAGAAGTACGTTTATACTTCTCGAAGAGTAGGTTGAATGCCTCTATGCCCCGCATAGGGAGGAGCATGGGATACATACATGACTTTCTCACGAAGGGAGTGGGTAACACATAGCCTATGTCCATGGAGAAGATAAGCATCCTGCAAGGTGAATGGTTCCTCTTTCTTCCCTAAAGCAAGGGCTAACGTATTGTCTTTAAAGTAGGGGTCAATAGCATACTCATCTATCATAGAAGATAGATCATTGTGAGTAGCTATAGACACTACATTAACTTTTGGTCGTCATGAAAGTGCATTGGCCACTTGATTGTGCTTACCAGCAACGTGAGCAATATGAAAATAAAATTTTGAAAGAAAATTTTCCCACCTCATATGTTTGTCGGAAAGCTTGGTTTGCGTCATGAAGTACTTGAGACTTTGGTGGTCTGCTCGTAAAATAAATGGAGTCCCCAATAGATAGTGCTTCCATGTGTCTAGGGCATGTAGAACAACTAAAATCTCTTTCTCATAAATTCCCAAGACCCATTCATCCATTTTGAGCCTTTGGCTCTCATATGCTATGGTATCCCCTTCTTGAAGCAAGACTGCTCCAAGGCAATCACACAAGCATCACATTGGACCTCAAATGGCTTTGAGAGATCCGAAATCATAAGGACTCGTTGGGAGGTTAGCTTCTCTTTGAGCTTGTCAGAAGCATTTTTTTGCTTAGCAATCCATGAGTACTTAATGTTCTTCTTTGTTAAGTCATGTCATGGTCCTGCTATTTGAGAGAATTTTTCTATGAAGAGTCTATAGTATGCACACATATCAATAAAGCTTCTTCGCTCATGTAGGTTCCTTGGATTAGGCCATGCTTTTATTACCTCTAGTTTCAATGGATCCATAAGGATACCATCTTGAGAGATAATATGACCTAAGTATTGAATCTCTTGAAGGAAAAATCCACTCTACTTTTGATTGATAAAAAGCTTGTTCTCCCTCAATGCCTGAAAAATCACTTGGAGATGCTGCTTGTGCTCCTCCAAAGACTTGTAGTAGATGATAATATCATCAAAAAACACTTCAGTGATTTTACAATAGGGTCTAAATATTTTCTCCATTAGACAATTGGACATGGATGGTGCATTAGTCAAGCCAAAAGGCATTAGCATATCTTCATTCATTGTCCTTATTTGATGGTAGCCACTTTTAAGGTCAAGCCTACTGAAAGAAGGTAGAACCTTATAGCTTATCAAACAGATCTTCTACCTGAGGTCTTTAGGATATCTTCATTCACTGTCCTTATTTGATGGTAGCCACTTTTAAGCTCAATCCTACTGAAGAAGGAAGAACCTTGTAGCTTATCAAACAGATCTTCTACCCGAGGCATGGGAAATCTATTTTTGATAGTGATATGGTTTAGCGCTTGATAGTCCACACACATGCGGTATGTATTATCTTCCTTTTGCACTAAAAGGACTTGGGAACAAAAGGGAGAGGAGCTAGGCCTCACCATCCCTTTGTCTACCAATTCTTGTACTTGCCTCATGATGTCCTCTTGTTGAGCTTGGGAAACCCAATAAGGAGGCTTGTTAGGCAGTGAGCTTCTTGGTAGGAGTTCAATTTGATGGTCATCATCCCCTTGTTTTGGAGGTAAGTCCATAGGGATATCATCAATGAACACATCTTGGAATTCGTTTAGAAAATTGGACAAGTCTAATTCTTCTTGATTCCTACCATTTACATTTGATGAAACATTAGGATCTTTTAGGGACTTTTTGACAAAAATCATGTACGCAGAAATTGAGCTTTTCATTGATTTATCAAAAGCACAAGGATTTACAAGTGGTATAGTACAACCATACTCACTAGCATCTATATACATGCTCTTTCCCCTATAGGTGAAATAGATTCTCCTTTCAGGGAACTTCATGTTGGCAGCCATGCGGTTGAACGATGCTGCCCTAGGATAGCATCCTCATGTTGGAGAGGAGAGATGAAAAATTCTTCTTTGTCGACATAGCTTTCGACATAGATTTCAACATGAAGCCTCAACTTCCCAATCAAGGGAGTAATGGAGTCTTACTGTCCCTTGAAAGCGGTGTCGGCCCCCATTACTGTATCTCCCATCTCGAAAGCTTGAATGCCCAATTTGGTGGCCAACTCCGTTGAGATGAAGTTGTGAGTAGAGCCACGGTCAAACAAGATGAAGGCATCATGCTCCGTTACCTTTCCCCAAGCATTCGGGAGAGGTGATCCTTTGCAATGAGCATCCTCTTTTGGAGCTTCGATAGTGGAAGCTCTAGGAGTCTCATTGCGGGCATTTCTCTTGGGGCAAGAACGATAAACATGTCCTTGCTCCCCACACTTACGAAATTTATGGTCCTTGCAAAAAGCTTCAAGCTCTTCAGAAGAGAGTTTGTTTTTACCCTTTGTCAACTCCCTTCTCCTTGGACTGATTGTTGTTGTTTTTGTTGGAATTTCCTTGGGAAGAATTTTGGGCATTGGTTTTTCCCTTTGCATCACTTTTGTCTTTGTTTTCCATGGGCTAAACATTTCACCTAGCCCCTTGTTGTAAATTGATGCACGAAGTAACCATGGTGTGGGGGATTACTTTGGTGATAGAACCAGACCGTTGAGAGTTGACGTACTCCGCCATCTCTTCAAGTAATCCCGCAGAGAATTGTTGCTTTTGCTCGGTGAAGTCTATCTTTTGAAAGGCAGTAGCCTTGAGATGTAAATCCCAAAACTTTTCCAGATATTTGTGGATAAACTCATGGGAGAGAAGCTTCAAACTCTGCTATTCGGTAAGCACTTTTTCCTTTGCATCGCTTGCAAGGAATTGCTTCATGATGGAAACTTGTAGAGTTTTCCATGTCTTTGGGGCTTCACCGTTGCCACAAAGGCTAGCCCACCATTGACGAGCCAATTTCTGGAAGTGCATAGCTACATGGTATAGCTTGGAGGACTCCTTGAAGCCCTCATCTCCAAAGGCAGCATCAAATTGTTGGATGAAGGCTAGTACTTTGTCGAACTTCTTGAGCTTTTATGACCTGCGCTTTGCAGGGTAAGATTTGCAATGTCCTCCCCTCTTGTATTCTCTAGGAGAATATCCATAGTTTTTGTCGGAAGAGGAGGAAGGTAAAGAAGAAGGAGAAGAAGATGCCCACTTTCTTGCCCTTTTCTTCCTTTGTTTCCTCTCTTTCCTTTTGGAGTGACAAGGAGAAGGACTATGGGTTGGCCGTTTCCTCTTGGGAGGAGTTGGTGACCATCTAGACCACCATCTTTGTGGAGCCACATCTTTAGAAGAACTTAGGGATTCATTACTTTCTTGTTCTTTGGATTCCTCCTCTTCTTGTATGGGATAGAGTCTTCTTATGGGGGTCTCATCTAGAGGCCTCCAAAGTTCTCTCTCCTCTTGGAGAGGAAGGGAAATCCCATAAGCGCTAAGTTGTTGAGTAACTTCGGCTTGCAAAGCAGGGTTGCCCATAGCTTGCTGCAACCTAGTAACAAGATAATTGACAAACATGGGGGCATCATCACTAGCACCTTCATGCACAAAATCAAAGTTATCAATGTTCATTCTACTCTCTTGGTTATTGTCAGCCATGCTAATTATACTTATGTATAGAATACTTTGTGCTTTGGTACCCTCAAAAACCTTAGTCGCTACTCTTCTTTACCTTTGAAAATAAGTTCTCAAACACTCACACCCATTGTTTAGACATTGTTGATTGCAAAGACTGGTGGAGAGGGTCTAACATTCCTCGGTTGATTATGGTTCCTGTTGAGCTTTCTCGTAGCTCAATAATGGTAAAGCCAAAGGCAAGCCCCGAGAGGCTCCATTATTTTATGACTATAGTTCCCAACGGTGTATCTCAAACTAATTCCTTCTCAACCAAGATAATAGATCCCTGTCCCACTTACCCTATTGAAATTAACAGGTCCAAACTTTCATGGACGACTTAAGGATCTCTCTTCTTCAGCAAGAAAAGATAAACCAATAGTTTTGATATCAATGTAATAGAAATGGCCTATGAACTTTGAGAATAGCGGAATTAGGAGAATTAGAGTGAGCATTTTGGTGAGACTACTTTGAGAACATAGAGGGTGAATTTAATTGACGGTAGCAACATAATCATAGCACTTAATTAACTTGGCATGAAAAATACTTTTGCAAGAGAAAGAGTTTAGAGAACTTGACAACAATGGAGGACCAGATTTATGTGGAGCCGGTCCCCCCTCCAATAAAATTTTGTATTATAGGTTCTCCCATCTTTTGAGACTTGGTACAATACAATCTTTGTGTTCCTTGTGACCTAGGTGATGCAATGAAGATGGAAAGCTTCATGGATCACGATCATAACATAGACTTTGTAAAAAGCATTAATTATCCCCAGCCTCAGTCCCAAGGCTTCAAACACCTTTAAAGGTGGAGAGAGCTAGCGGGGAATGAGGGTAGGGAAGAGGAAGAAGAAACATTCATAGGAGAAAGAAATAGTTCCTCACTTATCATCACTCTTCTTGCTAGCATACATAATAGCATAGTAATGAAGATGGAGAAGATGGCAAGCTTAAGCGTTGAAGCATGGCTCTTGGTTGGATTTGCATTCCATAGTCAAGAGTGCTGGTGTAAGCTCTCAGCTTCTCTACTAGCTTGGAGAAGGAGATGGAGCTCTTGCACCTTGCACTTCACACAAAGAGAGTGTGTGTGGGAGAGTATACCCCCCAAGCTAGCCCCTAGCTTCCTTGGTCAACCCCCTCTTCTAGTTCATGAAAGAAGCTTATTGGACCCCATTAAGTGTGACCAATCACATGCAGGGTGCATATCAAGCAAGCAGGCTAGCCTTGGGACCCCATTAAGTGTCACCAATCACATGCAGGGTGCATATCAAGCAAGCAGGCTAGCCTTGGGACAAGTGTTCCCCTTTGAGAGAGAGGACTTGATAAATGCAAAAAAAATTAATTAAATTAACTAATTTTTCATTGGATTCCTTGGGAGGTCAACAATAGAATTTAGGCACACCATGAGGGCAACATGAAGAGGAGCTTGACATGCGTCCCTGGTCTATTTTTATAAGTTAACAACAACCAAACATAGCAAGCAAGATATTTTTTTCTACATTGGGATTGAATGGTTCTTATTGATTGGAATTGGCAAGTCAATTCCAATGGCTTTTCAAGGATATTTGGAAAGTTTTTTATTTGGCAAAAAGCAAACTCAGACATTCATCATCAATATCAAAAATTTACTTTAACTTAACCGCTTTGATCTAGCAAGGATGATTGATTTTTTGCTTGTGCGTGCTCACCTATAGTCACTCTCTAGTTTTGCCAGATAATTTTTGAAACAAAGTATTCATCTTTTCTTCTGCACACAACATGTTAGGCCATGGATTCAGATATTGACATGCATCATAGTTTCACTTTTGAAAACCTTGCACCAATTCTACCTCCTATTGCCCCACAATTGACCACTCTCATGGAGGGTTTCCACATGGAAACTGTCCCAAAAGATAGATTAGAAAAGCATGATATGCAAGAATTTAGGGTAGTGCAAGCACTCATGCATGTTTAAGAGTCAAATTTCTCATAGTTGAATGCAAACATGAGAAAAATGTCTTATCTTCTTGTGTAATTCATGCAACAGTCAGCCAGCTAATGAGAAACTAGGGTTTCTTTGACCCCCGTGCCGAGATTAATCCCACCTAGTCTACATGAGTAAGGCTCCAATCTCGAGGGATTGCCCTTTCTCTCTGAAAAATAGGTAGATGACTTGTTAAAATATACAAGCCGCCAATTTTTCAAGAAGAGGAAAAGGAGCACAACAAGGATACTATAAACATATTCCTGAGCAAATGGGATGGTATTCACAATCTTAGACACACTTCTAGCACTAGAGTGTAAGGCCTGTAAAATGGTGGGTTTTTCTCAAGGAGAAGGGCATCATACCACAGACATGGGAAGCCTTCAAGGATGTGTTCAGAAAAGAATATACGCCCACCAATGAAGCGAGCAAAAATTGGACTGGATGGGACAAGTCCTCTATCCATCAACATAAGACACTGTTAGAGTATATCTAGCACTATCGTGATGTGATTCTCAAGTTGAGGGTTAAGATGCATTTTAGGAGGTGTGTGGGTTCATCAGTTGGTTAATAACAAAGCTTAAGAAGCATGCTAAAATCCACGACCCAAAGACACTTGAGGAACCTACAGTGCATGCGTATGTACATGATGATTGAGATGAAAAAGCATTGCATACCATACATACGTCTAAGACTTAACATGAAAATGTACGAGCATCTCGTGGACATAATAAGAGAAAAAATTTAGTAGCTACATCCGATGCATCCAAGAATCCCAAGGGGCCTAGGGGCCATCTTTCTAATGACATTTGAGAAAGCAAAAAATGAAAAGCTATGTTTTAATTGTTTGGAAGTAGACACGACAAAAAGGATTGTCCCAAGGGCAGATCTGCTACCAAAGCTAAAGATAAAGTAGTGCACATGGTGCAATTGCTTCCCCTTGTGTTCTCTTCTTGCTTTTCCAATGTGGAAGTAGCACACACAAAAGAGATGCACGAGTGTGGTATTAAAACCTCCATGTGGAAACCGACCTTTGGTCCACACAAGCTAGTACACTTGCATGGTTTTATCCAAGGTCACAAGAGAATCTTGGTAGAGATGGTGTGCTTCACACAATTTCATCAACTATATAACTTAGTGAAATGGCTCAATTTTCCCTAGACTCCTAGTTCCCACCCAGTGCTACAAGGTCGCTGTGATTGATGACCATGATGCTAAGGTGTGGGATACACAAGTAAAGGATGTACTATTGGAGCTTCAAGGGTATCATAAAGCCTTGAATTTCCAAGTCATGAATATGGATCAGGTAGATGTGTTACTAAGTTGGAAGTGGTTATATAGGTTAGGGTCCTCATTAAAGTGTAGCTATGAGCATAATAGTTTGATGTTTGAATCTAATGTATGCATCTGCTACTGTTGGGAGAAAAGGATGTTCCTTCCTCTCCACGTATAATTTTATGAAGCTCTTTTCTTGAGATGAAATTGAAGAACTCTTTTTATGTTACCTCATTGGGCCATTTTTTGTCCAATGATAATGGTTTAATAAATAATAATTTCTCAATGTTGCATTCTTCTCTCTCTTCTCTTTTACCTCTAGCTTCTTCTCTATCACTAGAAATGTTGCTTGTAAATTTAAAGAATTATTAATGGAATACAAAGATTCATCACTAGGGTTACAGTTGACATGTTGTATGCAACACGGCATAGACATGGTTACTAGTAAGCTCGTTAGTAACCACCGTGTAGAATGAGTCATTTTGAGTCTATTGAGATGGAACATCATCTTTCTGACTACCTCAATAGAGGGTCTATTCAACACAGTTCTTCACCATGGGTCTCTCCCATTTTGATGGTGAAGAAAAATGAATGTAGTATGCACACGTGTGTAGATTATCGTGGCCTAAACAGAGTTATTGTTAAGAACAAGTATCCGTTACCTTAAGTAAATGAGATATTTGATAAACTCTCCCATGCTCATATCTTTACAAAGATATATTTGCAGTTATCATCAAGTGTGCATTAGGTCTGCTGATATACCCAATGTTTTTGAAAACAAGGTTTGGACCCTGTGAGTTTTTGGCTATGCCATTTGAGTTTACCAATGCACCAAATATTTTCATGATTCTTATGGACAATGTCTTGAAACCATATTTGGACAAGTTTGTTATCATTTTTCTTGATGACATCTTAGTGTATAGTGCCTCTGAGAAAGAGCACTTACAACATCTGAAGTAGGTGTTTGAATTACTATACATAACAAGTTATATGCTAAGGAATCCGTGTAATTTTCTCAAAGATGAGATTCACTATTTTAAGCATGTAATTTTGGCTTCCAATCTTCGTATGGATAAATTCAAAGTGGATGCCATTCGGAGATGGTCTTTTCCTAAAAATTTGGGAGAGCTTCATATTTTATTCGGATTTGAAGGTTTATACCAATGGCTCATTGAAACTTATGCTCATATTTTTTGTTCCTGTGACGGACGAACTGAAAGCCAAGGGAAAAAAATTTCAGTGGGAAGAAGGTCAACAACAAAGTTTCGATGATCTCAAGGTCCCATTAGCTACAACTCATATTTTAATTATTGTAGACCCTATGAAATTTGTAATGTGCCTCGGATATATTGTGATTTATGGACATCATTCTTGGATTGCTTTTCTTCTAGGTATCCATTTTTTGAGATGGACTCCGAACTGCCTTGGTAGGATTGGTACATTGGTTGTCTTTGGAACATGCTTTAATCAACCATATATCACTTAATTATTAAGGATCATGGATGGTTGGTGTTTTGGGTAATTCTTATGGGGAAGCAAAAAAAGGAGAGCTTGGAGGACATCCACAATCATGATGATTTGGGTAAATAATTTTCCCTTCAAGTATAAGGTCTTTGTTAGGCGAATGTGAGTAGGTAGTCTTCATTTAACTGTTGTCATTCTTGGCAGAACATTTCCAATGGTTACTATAAATTTTGTACTATTGTCTAACAAACATGCAAACACAAGTTTCTGTTTTTCCAAAGAGCTCGTCAACAATGGTCTCTTCTTTTTCAAGTTTGGTGTTTAGTTATAGACAATATCAAGGCGATATCATGCATTCACGAGATTTGGTTTTTGGAAAGCCCACCTTGGTAGGTTCCGCTTCATCACAAATGATTTATGTCTTCCCCTTTTTGCATTTTTTGAGCTATTGGCGTCATTGGACACTTAAGAATGTGTTTGTCTTTCATTCTCATTTTGGAGTGCACCTTCACATTCGACATCTCCTCATATGATATCTTCATTGGCAGTTCAGCTCTTTAGAGCACATGGGTCTTCTCAATAGGATACTCTTGCCCCTCACATAATGTAGTTCAATTTCCTTTTCCTAGTTCTTTTGTGAGTTTTGTATCACATTTTTTGTTGTAATATAATTATAGTTACCCATTAGAGAGAGAGAGAGAGAGAGAGAGAGAGAGAGAGAGAGAGAGAGAGAGAGAGAGAGAGAGAGAGAGAGAGAAGAGATGTTTGTAACATTATAGGAACAATCCTAAGAGACCTCAAAGAGAGAGATCTAGCATTTGACCTCCTCCTTAATTCCACCTTAGGCTATTTCCTCACCCCAAATTATATATATATCGCAATGGATTCTAAAAAAATAATAACTCAATGTGTACACTCCATATTGTTTACTTGTCCTCTTTAGTACAGAGATGTACCCTCAAGATCCAGATTTTGCTATGATCTGGGCCGAGCTCCAAGCGCAAGACACTCAAGGCCGCCTTATTCTATTAAAAATAATACATTATATCATCAACAATCTATATGCATAGCTCAGTCTTTATGATAGAAATGATAGAAGAAGCACATGATACTCCCTATGCAGGCCATCAATGGATATTTGCAACTACTAATGCTCTAGAAAGGTTTTTATTTTAGCCAACATTCTTGGCAAAAATTGAAAAATATGTCGGTAAGTGTGTTTAGTATGTCAGAAAGTAAAATATGACAAAACATAAAGTTTATGGCAAGCTTTAGCCACTCCTTATGCCTAACACGCCATGGGAAAATATTGCCATGGATTTAATTACAGACCTTCCTAAATCAAAGAACAAAAATGATGCAATCTGGACTATTATAGATAGATCCTTCCAGTTAGGAAAACAATCAAAGTTGATCACATGGCTAGAGTATTTTTGGCTCAGCTTTTTAAACATCGTGGAATGCCAAAAACTATTTTCAGCAAAAGAGATCCTCGCGTGACTAGTTTATTTTGGCAAGCGCTATTTGAAAATTTGGGAGCCAAGCTTGATCTTTCATCAGCTTAACATCCACAAACAGATGGTCAAAGCGAAATCGGTAATGCAACTATTTTACACCTTCCCAATTGCTATGTTTCAAAAAGACAATCTCAATCTAAATGGGAACAGTACTTACCACCATTAGTTGAGTTTGAGTATAATAATAATACCATACATTCCTCAGCTAGTAAAGCTCCCTTCAAAATTATCTATGAGAAGCCACTTTTACTTCCTATTTTAGTTACCAAAGAAACATCTTCGCCGTAAACAAATTTGTGTGTGATCTTGATACTGCTTATCAACAAGTAAAACCATAGTGATTCTTCGCTCTCCAGAGAAGTAGAAGAGAAAAACAGACAAGCACAAAAGGATCTCAATCTTGAAAAAGGACAATATGTCCTACTTAACGCTAGTTTGGTAACCTACCAGGACATAAAAGTGTCCTTTCAAAGTTGTGTGAATTTTCAAAATTCCTTACATGAGCTTCAATCTAAGAACCCGTTCCAATTTTGAAAAGTAATTAACATGCCTATCTCTCGATTTCTTGGTCATGACAAGCTTCCAAAGACAAGGTAGTGCTGCATTTTACCGAAAACAACATACTTTCACGGTTACCCTCATGGTACACCATATATAAAATTGTTTGTGCTACAAACTTACTTTTCCCATGAACTTCAATGGGTTCCCATTCTTAGTGTATGGTTGCTATAGCCACAAAAATTCTTAAACTATGTGTAGAATTAGATACAAAAAAGTGGCATTTTATGCATGTTGCTGACCTATTCTCCCTGTTTGCTTGTCCACGCGCATATTATGCACTATATAACATGTCTATTGATATAGCTTGGTAATTACCCCCATATTGACACCCAAAAATTATCAAAGACATGTAAACATGTCTTATTATGATTATTCTAAACACAACCATAAGACACAAAAACCACGACAATGAAAAAATTGGGTTCCACATTGTGGCATCCTTGAAAAATAGCTACTTATACCCAAATTGGGTTTGTATGCTTAGATATGGACGTAAGCTAGAAGTTGACAATGTTCATTGAATGTAATGACCAATATTGAACATAATACATTGCTAATTCAAAATGAGTGCGATTTTGGTAAAGTGGAATTTTCTTTCCTTCGTATTTTTAGCTCTTTGGGATATCAGGTTCCCCAAAACTCATGAAAGAAGCCTTACATAGTTATGAGACTATATGCACAATCAATACTACTTTTGTATAGCATAAACATATCCAAAAATTTCATGAAAGTGTAAAATATCTCCCTAAATCTGCATGGGAATTTTTTGATAATTAGGCAATAACTTTGAAATTATACGCTTGTCATGCCTTAGAAGGATTAGAAAACCTTTAGAATGGAAAAGACTAATTATGTAGCACCCTAGAAGCCACTTAGAGGCATTCTAGGATAGTCTATGGCCAATTTTATGAAAAACGATTAAAAAAAACACACATTTTTGGGGACAGTTTAGGTTGAAAAATCCTTATCAAACACAATGTTAGAGCCGAAATCAATAGCCCAAAAGAATTCCATGTTTTTTTCAGCTCATAAGCTATCTTTGTCAATATCAAACATCATAAAAGTGTCCAAGGACATAAAAGTGTCATGTTACCAATCTAGTGTTAAGTTTGAGAAAACTAGAATAAAAAAGCAGGTCGAAAAAGGAAAAGTTGTTAAACTTTCCCATAGATTATATGGACCTTTCAAAATCACAGATAATAATGTGACTTTTAGATTGGATTTGCCTTCTCATCGGTGCATCCATAATGCTTTTCATGTAAGTCTCCTTCGACCATATGTTGGTTCTCCTCTCGTGGCTCCAATACGTGAAGATCCTTCATAAGTTGATGAGACTGAGGAAATCCTTCAACCAGAACAGATAGTACACCACTCAGAGAGAACTAAAATCCGAGAGATAACATCAAAAGTATTTTGTCAAGTTTAAAAATTACACCCCTTTAGATGCAAAGTGGATGACTGAGTCAGATCTCAAGGATTACCCAGATATATTGCTCAGTTATGTTGACACTCTACAGTTGAGGTCGATTGTTTAGAACCAAGAGGGATGTAACAATATCGATCTTTGTAAATGATTCGTTTATTTACCAAATAAATTTATTTGTCTAAAATATTTATATAATTAGTTGTGTCCACATCACAATAAAAGTAGGTGTTCTAGGGCCTCATGTGTGCCTAAATGCGGGCTAGAACACCTCACGGAGACCCTAGCAAAAGATACCATAAAGCCTAGTGATTGGAAAATGGGGCCTTTAAAAGGGGTAGACAATAGCCTTAGATTTTAGGCTCGTAAAAATTACGCTCGTCACTGCGAGCACAAGAATGAGATGGGATCCTTAGAACAGTAATCCTAAGGCCTTCATTATTTTTAAATACGGCCTTAGGATAAGCAATTTAAACTAACTTTAGCTATTTGTGTCCGGACAAGTGGCCCGAAAAGTGTAAATAGGTAATGCAGGAGCAGTGTTGGTGCGGCATTGTGTCAGGAATCGTTAATGCTCTCATGGGTAGAATTAATGTTAACATTTGTTAAGTGACTTGTGAACTTTTAAAATTCAAAAAGTTGAAGGGTTTTAAAGTTTTGAAGTAAGTGTGCTAAGTGGCACACTTACTCATGCAAGCTCTCTCTCACTCTTCCTCGTCTCCTAGCGCCCCCTCCTGTCTATTTAAGATCAGCACCCTTTTCTCTTCGGAGGTTGTCAGTGCTCCTATCCCCCCTAATGTGAGCATGCTCCACGCGATGGAACTCTCCATTAGAGCTTGAGAGCATCCCCTAGTGACATATGTAATAGCTTTGAGCTCGCATTGTCTAGAAAACGGACTCTCACAGTCATACCCACCTCCTTGAGAAGTTTTGTCGTGAGAAGTTGCAGCGGATGCTATCTTCTTAGAAATGTAGTGGTTGTAATTTCTCTGTTGTCAGTCCCTAATCTTCTCAATTAGGGTGATTTTCAGCAGAACACTCATAGAAATTCAGTGTTCTCTACTTATCCTACGCATACACAAGGTTCGGCGCAATTCCATCACGAAAAAGGCCTCCGTTTCGGCATTAGAACGTTCACAAGTAAGAATTTTAGGTTATGTGCAAAAAATTACAGTAAGCGTATGTGTGTGCATTTTTTGTGTTTCTCTCTTGTGTTCATTTCAAGAATGATTAAGTATGAATGGAACCAATTAGCGGAAGATAGACTTTCTTCCATGAGAGCTTTTGAGAGGGTTTGTGGAAAACAGACTTCATTTAAGAGAGCTTCCAAAATCTCACTAAAGAGAAGAAAATCATCTTAATAGTTAGAGAGTAGTTTTCTCTCTTTCGGGCAGAAGTTGAAATAGAACAAGAAATAATTGAGCACGGGCGTTTGCCCCGTTTCTGTGCTTGTAAAGATTTTTTCTTAGTAATAAAGATACTCTTTATGGGGCGGGGACCAACCCATCTGTTGGTCCCCAATGATGTGTCAAACTTTTCTCTCAGTTCTCTGATCTCTTGAGTATATGAATTTCACAACGCTTCCCTCTTTGTGAGGCACAAGAGCTCCAGCTTTACCACTTTTCAGGAGCATTGATGGTGTGACAGCATAGAGGACTCTTATGGAGCCTCGCCCAACCACACACATTGAAGACCCACAGGCATGGTATGATTATGCAAAGAGGTTATATGAGGTCCCTAGGAAACCTTCGATCCCAAAGTCACTCAGGCCACGACCTATCATGTCCACTTTCTTCGCCGCAGATACGATAACACTAGCTATACGTTGACTGCAGCACCACAAATCCGTTGACCACACAACTACAGAGTGAGCACCTCATTTACACAGTTGATTACTATAACCATGTTGATTGCACACATCTTCAAGAAGGCTACGGCATAGAACCTCCCAGAGGACTCATGGAAAAGGACCAGACACACATTGTGCCTATCCACAAGTCTGACGACACCCTGGACCCAAAGAGTTATAGGACCATCATGATTGGCCACACCATGGACAAACTCTACAAAGCGGTAGTACTTGAGACTGAGCTTAGTTCATACGCAAAGAAGGAGCGACTCAGAGCCCCTTGCCAGGCACGTTTCAGACGAGCCTTCTCTACTATAGATCACATTTTCATTGTGCATTACCACATTGATGGGGCAAATTGTGGAAGAAGAGACTGCATTTCTACGTCGCGGACTTCAACAAAGCATTTGATACAATTCTATGTGAGAGGCTCTTTCAGTGCTCCAGAGCTTGGGTGTACCCTCACAAAAAACTTGGGTGTAGTTTTGAACCTTCCACAAAGCATTTCCCATTGTGAGAGGCTCTTTCCGTTCTCCAGAGCTTGATTGTACCTTCACACATAGCTTGGGCTATATATGCATATATGAGAAGGTGACAGGGAGAGTACAGATCAAACCCTTTTACTAACCCCATTGGTGTGAAGTCAGGATGCCGACTTTTCTCGACCCTCTTCGGGATCTACATTGATGAGATCTCATATTACATATCACGAGTTGGTGGCTTTATGTTGATGACATTGTTTTGATCTATGCATCAAAGGAGGGCTTACAACACCACCTTGAGGCTCTTGTCGACTTTTGTACACAAAGAGGGCTGACATTGAACCTTGGGAAAACCAAGATCATGATCTTTCATACTTCCAGGGCAATGAGGAGTGCGACAGTCTTTATGGCTGCAAGTGGACAGAAAGAGGTGGTGGAGACTTATGTATACTTTAGGGTCACCTTTGCCAGCCCACCTTCATGCTTCACCATGGCAAAGGCGGCTACGAAAAGACTTACCAAAAGATATGTTGCTTTGGCCATGCTAGAGAGGAGGTGTCATCAGGCACGCTTGCAGGAGCCTCGCACCAAGGGTGGGTCTTTGAAACTTTGGTCACCTCAGTTTTGATGTATGTTGCAACAGTATGGGCCCTTGGACTATCAACCACCTCATGGACATAGATTGAGGGACCACATAAATGTATGATATTACCCTTGTTTTGCAACAAGCCCTTAGTAGTATTAGCCACTCCACCCATGGTAGGTGAGGCAAGCTGAGAGAGATGCCTTTAGAAAGGCTCATAGAGAGAGCCTTTGAGGCCTCCAAACGGATTTCAAAGTCAGGACTCAGGCAAGCCCCGAGACTATCAACCACCTCATGGACACAGATTGAGAGACCACATATAGGTATGATCTGACGCTTGTTCTTCAGCAAGCCTGAAGTGTCAGACGTCATTTAGGAGAGCAAAGTTAGCTACTCCATCCATGGTAGTCGAGGCTTTTTTCCAAACGATTTGCCTCATTTAGAGGAAGATAAGACTCACGCGTAGAGCCTTTGAGGCCTCTAGCAAAATTTCAGAGTTAGGTGAGCAAGAGTCTTAGTGCTCGCACGTGAGAGAGTTGTTTGGAGCACATGATTGGACATGAATAGATTACCACTCTTTTAGTATGACCTCAACCCACCCTCCATCAAGCTCTCACACAATGAGTGGAACACAATACTCATACACGATATATGGAAGCTCTACATTAGACACATGGATCGCACCTAGACAGTCTTTGGGGGAAGAGCTTGTATACATGAGGGGTTTATCCAAAGAACCCGCTACATGGACACACACATGCCACACAGCTCATGAGTGGCAATTGGTCAGGTCTTAGTATCATCACACCAGCTATAGATAGAGACAATAAGAGCTGTCCATAACTCTCGAGCTGAGAGGTGCCAACTTTGTGGAGAGAGGGTGATTGAGGACGAGGAGCACTTTGTCTACAAATGTAGAGCATATGAGAGTATCAGAGAAAGATAGGAGGCTCTTCTCAAAGGACAACCCACCTTAGGACACATCATGAAGTCTAGAGATCAGCACCATTTTGGTTGTTTTCTAGTGTGGATACATAGACATAAAGAGACACCGTTGGCACTTGTAGCGGCACCCAAGGGTGGCATGCAGTCATCATTCTTTTGAATTCGTAATTATCTTGAGACTTTACCTAGCATTTATGATTAGTGCAGCACATCACTGATTCTATAACTTTGACCCCTTGTAGGTGCGCAAAAAAATGCGGACCTACAGGGATACAACAGCCTGAAGGCAAGGTACAAGGCTGCCCGTGGACATAGAACTAGTGAATGGCTGAGGCCCTACGGAAACTGGGAAAAGTGAGACATAACGCCCATAGGCTAAGATACAAGGTGGGTATTATGTCCGTAGGCATAGATAGAACCTGCAATTGTCCAAGGACCAAAATTGAGCAACTTTATGTGACGAAAAAAACCTCCTAGTGAGGGTCAAAGTGCCCTGGGAACTAGATGGAGAGACGAACGAAGATGGTATTCGCATGTGTCTTTGGGACATAGGCACCTCCAAACAAGAATCCTCCAAGTGAGTGGTGAAGGGGCAATCTATAATGCTACTCAAAAACCAGCACCAAGAGGACACCGGACTGGCAGAAAGGAGGATGGGTGAGAAGAAGCACGTGTAGACACCAGGGAGAGCCGCAGCAACACCCACAAGGCAGAGACATACAAAAGAGGAACGGAGGAGCCGGCATATTGCTTGTTGAGCCCTACTATCAACAACTAGTAAACGGAATACGAGGGAATGTTGGAGGCCAAATCCGAGATGCACCTGGTAAGGCTCCACCTTCAGCGTGAAGCGAAAGCATGTTGCTAACACCACACAGCATGAACAAACATATACACCCAAACGCCTCCACACAAAGACACACACACACATTCCCACAAATACAAACACCCACACACAAAAGCAGACCCACACACACTACGAAACACACAAAACAGACAAGCACCCATACGCACACACACAAGGATAAATACACTCAACCAACTCATATCCACATGGCCCCTCGTGCACGCACGCACACAGGTTGACCAGAGCGAGGGAGGCAAGGCTAGAGTAGAAGGCGGGTAGGCAGGGAGGAACAGGCAGGCAGGTGCAGCAGCAGATAGGCAGGGAGGCAGCCACATGGGAGCAGACAGGAGGCGCAGAGGGAGCTTGGCAGGTCTGGCAGGGCCATGCAGGAAACGGGGCAGCGGGAGCAAGAGGCGCAGGCAGCAGGGAGACCCATCGCTAGGGTTCCCCACCTCTCTCTCTCTCTCTCTCTCTCTCTCTTCATGAACATTATCGACCATGTGCACCCCTTTTCAAGATCATTTGGCAAGAACCCTATTATGGTTTTAGTGATTTGCATCTCTGTCAAGCTAGTAATATATTGTGATGTACTCAGGATTGGACCAAATAGGCTTGCCTTGCAAAGTGCTCGGCTGCTCCTTATATTAGCTTCGACTGTAACAGGCCAAGATGGTTGTACACCAAGAACCAACATGTGTCCTCCCATACTAGGTGGTCGGACACTACGACCACACACCACGAAGCTGTCAGCAATAGCATTACCACTAAAAGTGGCCCATTGAGTGATTCCCTGGCCATCGCCTCTGTGATTGTGAGCAGAGGGTGGCGCTGCTCGGATGTTGAGCTTTCTACACAAATGCCATGCATCTCTGCCGCATCTAAGATGTTGATAGTGTGCTCCAGTCTGGTGCTGCCATGACTGCTGCAGCCTTCCTCTTCTCTTTCAATTTCTTCTTGACTTGTGCACATTGTGATTGTGTCGTATTCCTTCTTTGCTTGATTTATTAATGTGCAAGCTCCCAAATGGGCTCCAGCAGATTGTCCAACTAGATATAGCCTCTCAATGTCACCACCATAGTCGGAAATCTTATTACAAATGAAAGAAATTGCTTGAACACAACCAGACAACCAGTATCCTCCCACGCTGGTCGGACACACACACCACACCTCCCCCCTTTGGGAGAAAAAGATGTACATCTTTTTTGAATTTTGAGCTAGGAATGGACTCGATAGGAAGGGACCAACTTCGACGCCTCATCTGAGGTGAGTAATCATACAACGGCTTAGGGGCTAGGGATTGAGAGGACTCGAGACTCGAGAAGAAAACATCTCCTTGTAGGCAATACACTAGGTCGCTATCCCAATGGAAATGGCTACACGAGGAACGACTAACTGAGAGCTGGACATGATATTTTTTCGACATACATCCATTTCCATAAGGGGTGTGGTGGGCTTGACTTGACGCTTAATTGAACGGGACAAACTCTGCTACAACGATAAAAAACTAAAACTTTTTGAGAAAAACTAACTGAAAAAACAACTCTGCATCACATCGATCAAATGGAAAGACTGGGCACCTCTGCAACAATTGATGTGCAGCAACTCCCTTTTTTGTTCCATCGTGCCCTGAGTGTTATGCAGGATCATCCAGATGTGGGAGAGGTACATGCCAAAAGAAATCGCAAAAATCCAAATTCATGAAGAGGTGGGCGAATGAACTGGGTTTTGTGTTCTCTCTCAACTCATCAATTGTTGGCTGCCTCTGTTGAACAATACCAAGCCCTGACAAATACCCAGCTTCAGCTTCATCCTCTGTAGCCTTTACTTGAAGAATTTTTCCAGCCTCAGCTTTCTCCTGGTTGGTGGGTTAGCCGAATCTTGTGAGGCCATGGAGAGGTTTGTAGCCATTATGTGTGGTTTTGCAACAGGCACAACTGTAGCTATTGGTGGTGCAGAGACAGTACCGATGAGACGATCGGAGATGGAGAGGAGTTGATCCAGTACGGAGGCCTACACATCGTCATTTTCATTAACTGCAACCATTGAATCTTGGGATTGCAGCAAGCAGGCTGCGATTGAGACTTACATAAGCTTAAGCTCAAAGAAAACCAAGGTTGAGTAGGTGCATTAACAGGTGTAGATGTTGACGTCTTAAGCAACATTGTAGGCTTTGGTGCTGCCATCAATATATTGGCCAACAGGATCATGTCGAAGTGGAGCGGCAAAATGTTATGAGGACCTTGATGTCATAGGCTCCAAGAAGCTCCCGTTGCTCCAGCGTCAATTCTCCTGTCAGGCGGACTAAGACTTCGCAGGCTACTAAGAAGGTATTTTCCCATGTTATGCAGAGAAGGGTGCCGCATGGCTGTTGCTCCTAAGTAGTCCAGGCCCCAACGATGCGATCCAAGGAGGAGAGGATGCGGAAGAGGGAGAGTGTAGAACGGGCCGAGGACTACCAAGCGGGAAGGTTGATTGCGTGACGCCATCGATTGCAGAGGAGCATCCAAAGGGACTCAAGTAGAAGTCAAAGCTGAGAAGGCGAAAATAGGTGGCACATCGCAGAGGGTCTTGTGGGCTCAGCTTCTTAAGGATTGCTAGCAGGGCGTCTGTGGGCAGCCTGATGAGTGCCCCCTCCTGCTCCATTTTTAAGATGCCACCTATAACACTAGCATTCTGACTACCTCTCTGTCACTTCAATGTTCGCCATGCGAGCAAGGCACAAAGAGAGAGAGAGAGAGAGAGAGAGAGAGAGAGAGAGAGATTTTGAGCGGGGTTCACTCCCTATCCTGGGTCAAAAATGAGGCTCGCCATGGCACTGTGCGTTCGCAAGCCAGAACGTGAAAACCAAGAAAGGCTTCTCAACTGCTCGTCAACTCCACCAATGTGGTGTGCACGGGATTAGGCCCAACTGAGTCTGCCCTCAAATCAATAGGCATCTCTTTATATTAAAGGTATTGCATACATGCCAAGATAGGCTTATGCCAAGAACACAACTAGACAACCAGTATCCTCCCACATTGGTCGGACACACACACCACAATATTAATGGCTCCTTGGCTTTTTTAAAAACTATAGGCCGACAAAGATTAAGGCAGGTAACAATCTATATCCATGCGTTGAGTTTCAGCTGTATCACATTTACCATACTATGGTATTTTGTTGATCGACATTATCCAATGCCACTATGGCCATCATTGATTTCATTGACCGCCTTGTGGTCCATACCTAAGTTCGTCTCTTATTGGCTTCCAAAAAACTAAATACAAAACATACATTTAAAATGTGCCCAGGGATCCCAGGGATTAAAAAACAACACGGCGACTTCCTAAACCATCAGATACGTATTTGAGCTATATACCAAAAAGGGCATGGAAAGATACAGGCAAAGCATTTTCAAATGCATGAATAATTGATGATCAATGAGACAGACTGGGTGTATAACCAGCAAAATTGCTTGGCATGGGAGCCTTTCCAAACTCAGACCCTCCTGCAACAGACGCTCAAACTCGTGTCTTGTTCATAGTACAAACGAGAAGCAGAAAAATTGCGAAGACGTGCAACAGCTACCATTCATCTATGCAGCTGTACACATCACCAAGCCATACTTGGGTAGGAATCGCAAGGCAGCTTTTCCGAACAAGCATGATCTGCTCTACAAGATTTATCTTGGTGGTATGGAGATAGTTTTTTAAAAATTCAAGACTCAAAATTTCCGCTGTATGTTCTGTATTCAGAACGCTCTTTTGCCAGAATAGGGAGGCAGAATAACAAGTACATACTGCCGATATCTGCAAAACCTGGATCCTTTCAACTTTAGCACAAGGAAATCATCCCTGCTATGCATCAGTGCAACAGTTCTTGCAGTTGAAACAGAAACTTTCACGTGCCTGCAACTAACACCCTTGCCCAGGACTCGCTGCAACAATCAACCGACACCTCTATTTCAAGTTAACAGAGAAGCAGCACAAACAGATGAGGTCAACGTATCAGCAGCAGATTTAACCCGCCGACAACCTAACATGTTGGTCAGCTTCGCTGCAATGCGTCCATTGCCACGAGCGACTTCACAACATTTCACGGGTTGTTGCTAGGGTGTATGGCTTTTGAATGAGTAACTGCACAGTCTGCCCTACCAATCATTAAGATTGTTAATTCTCCCACTAGATACAGGAACGGACGGTAATTCCGTGCCATCATCTTCAGTTCGCCATCTCGGGCCATTTTTTCTCCTACTGTAAGCATTCTTTATATCTGCCCCCGATGGCAAAAGCCTGCAACATAAACAGTTAAAAGCAGATAAATACGTCACAATATTACGAATGTCATAGATGATAAAGCATCCTCCACTCTCTGAGGGGCACAGTAACCTACCCCTTCTGCTGCTCAATTCCTGGCATTTTGAAATTGTTCGCAACGACCATATTATCTCCAGGTGTGTGGTCATCAAGTTGATCATACACCTTTCTTTTTCCATTAGGACTTACATTTGGCATCTGTCTGCGAGACCTGTACTTCACATCCCCACTTGGGAAATCAGACAACCTGCCATTCCTTGATGACTCCCTCTTTTCTACAGCTCCATTTTCAGACCACCGAAACAAGGGTATAGCTGTTCCCATACCATTTTCAGGTCCAAAAGATGCCCCATTCTGGCCTCTTTCATTCATTGGCCGCCTTCCATTACCTTCAAGGAGATTAGGTTCTGGCATCTCAAATGACGGTAGACAATCAGATTTATCCTTTGAATCCAATGAGCTTAAACCAGGAGTGCGAAGAAACTTTAGGCCCTCATTCTGGGCTTTGCCTTTACCATCTTGAGTAAACACTGGTCGCATATTTTTATTTGAAAAAGGAGTCAACTCATTCTCTGCGTTATACAGCAATTTCCTGCCTAAAATGGGACTTAGAAGTCCATCACTGTACCCTTTTTGAGGTGTGTTACTACCCAAAATTGTAACATCTAGCTGAGATAAGACATCTGGCACCCCCGAGGTACTCCTGAAAGGTTTTCCATGTAGTATAGAAGGTTGTCGGTAATTGCCCAATCCCAACTCTGTTGATGTCATGGGGGGTATGACTGGTGAGTTGTTAGTATTCACGACAGAGGTAGAGGCTGGGTTCGTTGAGAGACGCAGCTCTTCTTGTACATCTGGAAAATTTGAGTTTGAATTGGATACTTCATATGCAGTTTCGTTGCCAGTTGAAGGCAGTAAAAACTGATCAAGGCTTCCACTTGTTAGCTGGTCCTGTTGTATTTGCGGCATCAGTTCCACACCTTTTTCCTGTTAAATAGATGTGGAACTAGTGGAAGTAAGAAGTGTGCTACACCAACGTTTTTCTAGTTTTCACAAAACATTGAGACCGATGCTTTGCAGCACAGAAATCAAGAAAGCTTTGTTTTGGTATAAGATGAGCCCTCGATGATGGCATATGCACTGCTATAGGAAGTAGCTACCTTCAGCGTGGACATCTTTAAACTGAAGTGGACTTCTTTAAACAAGATATTATGATACTCACAAACAAAGCTAAAGCCTGCACAAGTAGTAGATAGGAGCCAAGACGACATTATAACCACCAAAGACTTGATAAGCCAAAAAAAAAAAACATTCTACTTAAAAGTCATTCAGCAAAATATTGTCAGTCTCTCAGTATCCCTAAAAGCTTGAAAGAAATCAGTGACTTTATTCCATCGAGGTAACCTATGACACAGGAGCACAGTAACTCCCCTCTTGTGCAATCTTCACTGCACTAGATTCAACTTGCTAATTCATCCGTACTCAACTTTGAAAAAGGTCTCTCCTTAGCCTTTCATTTCCGTAGGCGTGCCTTCTTAAATCGTAAAAGCACCCAATCATCTTCCTTCAACAATGACTCACGGCAATGCTTGTTTGCTGCCTTCTTATGTCGTGCTTGAGACTTCTCAAGAGCCTCGCGCACCTTAGCAAAAGTAGTGTCCAAATCCTAAACATACTAATCTGCTTCAAAAATCTTATCCTTGGTGCTTAGAATAGGTGGAACCTTCTTAGTGTAACAGGCTTGGACACTCCAAGCGAGAAATTAATAGCAACACACAAACAAAAACTTCAAAATCACTGAACTTTAATAGAGAGAGAGAGAGAGAGAGAGAGAGAGAGAGAGAGAGAGAGAGAGTCGACACGGCACTACAGAGTTCCGCGCCTAGCAGTATTGGCCCCAAAGACTGGAGCCCCTTCCAGTATTTCTTTACCATTAATCATTGCAAAGTACAACTCCCGTGGGACTCTGCTCTCAAACTCTGCATCCAAATGCTCTGCAGAGTGAGGCCTTAGCAATAGATGCATATCCTCCAGTTGCACACAGCATGATCATCAGTATTCCCTTCAGATTCCATTAGAGTCAGTTTGGGAATTTTTCAAGTGACTTTATCCCATTTTCCCTATTTTTGACATTTTTCACTTATTTATTAAGTGACTTTTGTTGGGTAGTCAGTAGGGCAAATTGGGTAAGTTAATATATAAGCAAACCCAAGTTAGCACTCCACAGCAAAAGAGGCAGCAAGAGCTTCCCGCTCAACAGGCAACTTCTCAACAGTACCCCCAGCGTTTTGGATCCCCATCCTCGCCGGGCAAGTTTCCCAACATCAGCCATCGCCATCAAGCACCTTTCTGGAGTTTGTTTCCCCCTTCAGGCCCCCCAAAGCCAACGTTTTTGGGATTGCAAAGCATCAGCAGAGTCAACGTTTTGACATCAGCAATTTCAGCCAAGCTAGCGTTTTTGCCTTGCTGCAGCATTTTGACTTTCAGCCCCAACCTGCTGCAGATACACATCATTTTCAGCCTTTAGCAAGGTAGCAGATACATCCCAGATTGGTTGCAGAAGTTCCCCCATCTTTAGCCCAAGGAAACGCAGCCAAAACAGTCATTTTCAGCCACCGAAACAGTCCACGAAATTCAGCCAATAGAAGACCACAGATTTCAGCGTCATCACCGTCGTCGTCATCGGCATAGTCCCATTGCATCAGTCCATTGCATACGCACTGTACACCTTTGTGCAATCAAGTAGACCACTCTCGCCGACGAGAGTCGAGCCTTCGGAGGAGGGTTTTACAACCTCTCGGGTGTCGTATCTCTTCTCTCTCCTCCTCTCAATCTCATTCACTTGCACGCACAGTGTCCACTCACTTTGTGTTGTGATCATAGCACTCTACAAGACGGAAGGCTCTCTCCTTCCCTAAGAACTAAAAGGAACCTTGAGCGATAAAGATCACTAATCTTGAGAAAATACAACATTCATTCCGCTGCACCTAACACTTTTGGTCTTTAGGGTTTTAGGCCCCTCGGCCTGGGTACCATAAGTTGGTACAACTTTGAGCTTCAAGTTCATTAATTTAGGTCTCTAAGCTAGGCTCTGTAAGTTGGTACGGCTTATCAGGCTTATCTACATCTTTCACTAGAGGTTGGGCCTCCCTCTCTCCGTAGTGCATCCAATCAGCCATGCCAAGTCATTACTTTGTGACATACACCACTCTTGACAGAATTGTAATCTCCCTTGATTACGTATGCAAAATCAAACATACGCCAAAAAGCACTTAAGTAGACACCGACTCTAAGCATTGACGCCCTAGACAAAACATATCCAACGCTTGCACAAAGAAGACAGTCACCAAACATTCAAATAACATCACACAAAGTCCATCGAGATATTAGATCATGATCTATCGGCAACGTGTTTAGCAGTCACATCTAGATCTGTTCCTGATCTCCATAGATATCTCAAATGACTATTTCTTATTGCTATCATGTCCATCTCATCTGGAATCACAGGACCAAAATCCTGCAGTCATTTCGTCTTCCGATCATACACTCACGCACTACTCACATGAGAGAGCACATATATAGACATACATATCAAATTCATTTCGGGAATTCATAGTTCGAAGTACTACCTGCATAAAGTCATACAGTAGAATATTATCAGCCCATCAATATCCCTCAAATCCAAAGGAAAATTGGAGACATTATTCCATTTGGGTAACCTGTGACAAAGAAGCGGAGTAACTCTCCTCTGGTGCAATCCAGTCTGCACAAGATTTAACCCTGCTGATCTCTGGGATCTCTCCGAATAGTTGAAGCTAGACCAAAAGCCTCAAGGTAAAGTTCCAGTATCCGAGGAGTATCTACTAGGTCCTCCTCCATCCACTTCACATCCAATGTCGGAGAGTTCTTGACTACGTAAGAACCGCCGTTCACTTTACCTTCCTTTCCTTTACTGGTGAGCCAGTATCTGTTCCAGAACAAGAATGTCCTCGCTCTCTTCCACTTCAGGTTGCTCCTCACTGTCCCTGTCAATTGGCACCTCACCCTTGAAAGGTTTCAATAGACTCGCATGAAAAGCATTGTGAATCTTCCAAGTAACTTGCAATTTCAGTCTGAAGGATGTAACAAACTGCTGATGTGTCAAAACCTTGAAGAATGGAGTCAACTTGCAGATGCCAGCCGAGGGTCCTAAACCCTAAGAGAAGAAGTAACAGAAGAAGAAGTCCTACGAACTTATGGGAACCCCGTCTGGCCAGTGACATAAAGAAACTAAAATAAAGCAGGATCCACATGCAAAAACTGATGACGTGGTAGATTCCCGAAAATTACGCTGGCACGATGATGTGGCAAGCTGTACGGATTTCCGCGTTTTGGGCTGGTTGATGACGTGGCAGCTGTACCGATTTTCGTAAATTATGCTGGCAGCTTTTTGGCATTGCTTTTGGCCCAGAAGCTTTTGAGTTTGAAGGCTTTTCATGTAAACTGCTTTTCAGGCCAAGGGCCTTTATATGAGGTTAAGGCTGATTCTCTGGCAAGCTTCCTGGAGAAGGTGCAAAGTCTCGAGTACCGGCTTGTATTGTGTTGATGCAATGTAAAGAAATACCAAAAGGGGCGCCAAGGTTTGGGGCCAATACTCTCTGGGGTGGAATTACGCCAGTCCGTGTCGCGTGTCGTCTCTCTCCCTCAATTCAATTGTTAATGAAGTGCTAACGTCTATTCAGTCTGTTCTTTTCTATTGGCACGTGGTGCCCGTCTTGTGACAGAAGGATACATCATTTATCTTTTCTTGAATCTGGAAAGGGCTATAGTACCGCATACTTAGCTTTAGAAATAGTTGCTCCTTTCCCTTTTGTTTTCTTAGGTGTGCCTTCTCAAACTGTAAGAGCACCCAATCATCTTCCTTCAGTTGTAGGTCGCGTCGATGCTTGTCCGCTGTCTTCTTATGCCGTGCTTGAGACTTCACAAGAGCCTTGCGAACCTTGGCAAGAGCAGTGTCTAGAGCTCGCGTGTACTGATCTGCTTCAAAAATCTTATCTTAGGAGCTTAGAAACGACGGTACCTTTTTAGCACCTTAAGACTTCAACAAGTCCACAACCACTAAATTGGCTATCTCAGACTGCCCGTCTGTTTGTGGGTGGAACGAGGAAGAGAACTACAACCGCGTGCCAATGTACTTCTAGATTGCTCTCCAAAACAAACTAGACAATCGGGGATCTCTATCCGAAACAATGGACTCAAGCATACCATGTAATTGGAAAATCTGTGAGACAAACAGTTTTGCCAAATGATCGAGCTTAACTGTCTTCTTTACTAGAATGAAGTGGGTCTGCTTATTGAATCCGTCAATGGCTGCCCAAATGCCACCATGCCCACTCTGAGTCTTTGGAAGATCAAAAATAAAATCCATGGCAATGCTTTCCCTGGGACAAGAGGGTATAAGTAGCGGTTGTAGGAGTTCTAGTGCCTTATGCATGTCTAACTTGACCTTTTGGCATACTAAGTAACTGCGTACAAACTCGTCCACAGACTTTTTGAGCCTCTGCCAGTAGAAGTAGTATTCAACACCCTTCAAGGTGGTATCTATGCCGCGGTGGCCCGAAAAAAAGAAGGACAATGGCACTCTGTCCAAAACCTTTTCCCTCAAAGGCTGTGTAGCACACATCGGTTTCCGCATCAAATAGCCGTCCCGTATGGAATAGCCTGCAACTGTCTCCTCACTCTATAATCGGGTAAAGATGTTTGCAAAATCACGATCGGTGGCATACTGATCTATCATATCCTTGAAGCTTCTAGGATGAATCGTGGAAATAGCCAGAACCAGGGACTTGCGAGACAACGCATCTACCACTAAATTCTTATGTCCCAGAGCATGGACTATCCGGAAACGAAACTGTGGCAGAATGTTAGCCCATCTCATCTGCTTTTCTGAAGGTTGCTTCTGAGACAAGAAGTAGCGTAAACTCTGATCGTCCATAAATATAGTAAAATCGGCTCCAAGTAGAAAAATGTCGCCACTGTGTAAGAGCATGGAGAACTACCAAAAGCTCTCTCATAAATCTATGCAACCTATTCAAGACGTGAAAACATCTTGCTCCCGTAAGCTATGACATGGTCTCCTTGCATCAAGACTTCCCCCAAAACCTTGACCGTCACCAATTAGAGGGGACCCCTTTTTCAGTCAGCAGAAGAAGTTATCTCTGCAAATTTTAAAATCAACCGCCGATAGTAAGAGCATAAACCCAGAAAGCTACGAACTTCATGGACATTCATCAAATCAGGCCAATCACGAATACTCTCAACTTTGGCCAGGTCCATCTTTACACCTTCCACTGAGACGATGTGTCCCAAAAAGTGCATCTCTAGCAAGAAAAACTCGCTCTTTTTCGCATTTACAACTAGTTTTTACTGCCGCAGTGCCTAAAAAACTTGTAACAGATGGTGTCTGTGCTCTGCCTCACTCTTGGAGAAGACGAGGATGTAGTCAATGAAAGTGCCCACAAATGATCGGTATTCTTTGGAAATCCTATCCATCATGTGGTTGGATGTAGCCAGAGCATTCATAAGGCCAAATGGCATCACCAAATATTCATACAAACCAAAAGTCGTCCTCAAAGCTGTCTTGTAGACGTCTCCAGGAGCAATTCGGCATAGTCACAAGGGACGCCTATTTTTTGGCTTCCCATCCCCACTTGCCATCCCGCCCTCTTTTTTACACTAAAAATCCATTTGAGCCCCGTCCCCTGTTCCCCATCCCGTGACGCGTCCCTTGTGATTATGCAATTCGGATCTATTGATATCCACTCTTCAGATGGACTCTGCTAAAGCAAGTAGACCCTTGAAGTCTGTCATGTATATCATAGATCCTTGGGATAGGGAATATAGTCTTGATGGTCATTTTATTCAGAGCTCTATAGTCAATGCACATTCTCCAAGATCTATTTTTCTTCAAAACCAACAGCACTGACGACAATAAGGTGGTGTATTGGGCTGAGGGAGACCCTTCTCTAGTAGCTCTTTCATAATTTCTCTCTTTCTTCTTTGAAAGCCTCTGATGATCTTGCATCAAGTTCCCTTAGTTCGTCGGAACCCTCCGATGCGCTACCGTCTGATTCTCGTACAGCTCCAGAATCATGTGATGATCTGTTATCCGGCTTCTTCGATTCGTTCTCTTAATTGTAAAACTCTTGCCCTAATGAGATGGATATTGTCCTATCCATGAGCCACCATGCATCCCTGAAACAAACACGTGAGTGGATCTCCCGACTACACGGACCGCCTACACACACGCGTCGGACGAACCACCCGACCATCTGGCAGTTCCCCTGTGCTTGGGCCAACATTCGAGGACGTAGGCATGCACTTGTAGGAACGAGCGTCTCATACCACCCGGCCTCACCTCCTCGAGGTGACCTCGCGCACTCTTAACCTCAAGGGTTAACCATTGGCACTCTGCCAGTGGGGTCAATAATTGCAAATGAGGCCTTGGCCTCCCTTTCATAATAATGGTCGGCCACATTGGCCGGTTTCACACTATGTCCGCTCGGACACTGAAGGCCCATCCCGACGGCGTCTAGGCAGATCCCCTCTCTTGTAAGCAAGACATAACATACTTCCCCATCATCAATGAGGTGGGGATACTGAGCTTTCAAAGCTCTAACTAATTCCCAAGTAGCAAACCGTTCAGGTTGACCCTTCCATTTAATTAAGTACTCGTCATAAGCCTTTTGTCGCAAGTGACGAGTACAATGATCCAAAATTGCCTCCGGTTCTCGAGGAGTATACTCAGTTTGCATATCTTGCCATACATTTTCCTCGATAGGCACAACAACGTCGGCTTCACCTAATTTTTCTTTAAGGCGGCTGACATGAAACACTGGATGTACACTAATATCTGAAGGAATTGCCAATTTGTAGGCAACTTGGCCAATTTTCTTTGTGATCAAGAATGTACCACAATATCAAGCTCAAAGCTTATAATGCTTTCCCGTTCGCATAGTCTTGGAATCTTTGGGTATCTTCAGATAGACCCATTGTCCCACAGCTAGAGTCGTGGGAGATCTCTTTTGATTAACATAAGTAGTGACTCGATCACGAGCCGTTCTTATACTATCCTTAGCCAATTTGAGCATTTCTTGCATGTCATACAAGAAAGCACGAGTTTGGCGATCCTCGACTTTCTCTAAGCTAATAGCAATCGGGGATTTAGGCTCCAATTTATACGTCAGCATAAATGAGCTAAATCCAGTAGCAAAATGCTTGCTACTGTTATAGATTGTGGCAGATACCTTTCCCGATCACATTCCCGATGAGGGACGTAAGCCCTCAACATGTCCTCTAACGTCTGATTCATCCGCTCAGTTTGTCCATCGGACTCAGGATAGTCAGAAGACGACATACTCAACTTCATCTGAAGATAAGCAAACACATCTCGCCAAAATCGCCTAGTGAACTTAGTATCTCGATCACTGACAATATCCTCTGGGAGACCATACAGCTTGTATAGTTGATCGACAAATCAAACCACCAGCTCATGGCTTTTTGTTGTCGACTTCGTTGGCATAATCTTCGCTATTTTTGTGAGTCTATCGACCACAATCTAAATGGCGTCATTGCCCCGACTAGCATTTGGCGAATCAAAAATGAAATCCATGGAAATACTTTGCCACTTGGCATCGGATTTCCAATGGATGTAGCAGGTTAGCTTTCCTAAGACGCTCTGCCTTATTGACCTGACACTTAGTGCATCTCTTCACATAGCTCTCTATGTAAGAGCGCATCCTTGGCCAATAGAAATATCGCTTAACCAAAGCCAAAGTTCTCTGAATGCCTGGGTGCTCAACGCTAGAAACATCGTGGCATTCGAACAAAATCCTTTGTCAAACCTCATCGATTTCCGGCATGCAAACTTCTCTATTTCTGAACAATAGTCCACCTCTAATGAAATATTGTTGCTAACTCGTCTCTCTCGCATGACTCACTTGGGTCTTCGGACCACCCAAGCTTGTACAAGAGTCAAGGCCCGCTTTGACCTCGTCCCATGTCTTACCCAAATAGCACAAAGCAAATCCGTTGAGATTTCAGCCATAGACAAGTCCAGGAATCCTGCTAAGTGCATTGGCAACTCGATTGTTGGATCCTTTTCTGTAATGAATCTCAAAGTTAAACTCTTGCATAAGCTCAACCCATCTGGCCTTCCGGCCTCTGAGATCACCCTCATCACAAACATAGGGCAAGAAGTGATGATATGTCCATGCAACAAACGTAGAGCCATGCAAGTAGTGCCGCCATTTCCTCAAGGCATGGACTATGACGTAAAGCTCCTTCTCATACTTTGGATAACGCATCTCAGTGTCGAAAAGTTTCTTACTTTCAAACGCAACAAGACGTCCATCTTGGTATGACGCCGCACCAATCGCATAATCACTAGCATCCGTTTCAACTACAAATGGCTTGCTAGAATCCACCATATGCAATATTGGCACAGCAGTCACCAAGTGCTTCAATGTCCGAAGCTCTCGTCGAGACGCTCACTCCAGAAAACAGGGGGATTACCTTTACGGTGAGGACCGGAAGTCTTCAGTCCTTTCACCCCTCCTTTTAAAAGTTGTGTAAGCGAAGCAGCAACTTTGGAGTAATCCTTGATAAACTTGCGAAAGAACCCAGTAAAAGCCTAAAAAGGACTTTACTTGGAGCACATTCTTCAGAATGGATCAATTTCGCACTTTATCCAATTTTTCAGGGTCGACATGAATTCCATCGCGAGTAATGATATGATCCAAATATAGAAGCTCTTTCTTGAAGAATTCACACTTAGAAGCCTTAGCATAAAGCTCCTCAGTTCTCAGTACCTCAAGAACAATGCGTATATGCGCTAAATGCCCAGACAAACTTCGGTTGTAGATCAAGATGTCATTGAGAAATACAACAACGAAGTTGCCTAGGAATGGTCTCAGCAGATCATTCATCATCTGCTAAAACGTAGCTCGAGGCATTGGCAAGCCAAAAGGCAAGACCAAAAATTTATAATGACCAAAACGCGTATGGAAACCCCGTCTTGGAAACATCTTCTAGTTTGATTCGTATCTAGTGATAGCCTGATCGCACGTCGATCTTCGTAAAATACAACGCTCCATGAAGCTGGTCTATCACATCGTCCATACACGGGAACGGACACTTATTCTTGAAAGTGAGCTTATTCAACCCCTTGTCAACCCCTTGTAATCCACACAAAAGCACATGGTGTTATCCTTCTTTCGAGAAAGTAACACTGGCGCTCTCCACGGGGATTTACTTTCCCGAACAAAACCCATGTCCAGATAATCTTTCAATTGCTGTTGAATCTCGTCTTCCTCAGTCTTACTAAACCGATAGGGTTGCTTTGAGAAGGATTGACTAGCAACCACCAACTCAATGGCATGATCTACTCCTCTTGAAGGCGGCAAGCCAAGAGGTAGATCATCAAGAAAAACATCCTTGAAATCCGTCATAATTTCTCGGATCAAGTCGGACTCGTAGGAATCCCGAAGCTAAACAAACGAACATGAAACATTTTTTAAAAATTCAGTGATAGAAGTACCAAAATGAATCAATACAAGTGAATGGTACACACTTATAAAAGTCAACATCAGGAGACTTCGTATTCTTAAAATTTTACAAAATAATCTCAAAACAATAAACATGGATCATATAGATAAAAGTTCACATCAAAAGACTTGATATGTTTAAGCATTGCAAGAGCAGTGGCAATTGACATTACCAGAAGGATATGTACAAGCATTTACAAAGAGAAATATGTAATTGTGGCATGTCTTGCCGCATAAGTAAAAAGCTATGCACGCAGAAAACTGTAAATTCTCATTGTAGTTTGCTGCTCAAGCTAAAAATCCAGAAGTATTTAGTTTTGTATCCATGTTCATATCACGAGCCACTTCAAGCGATTCTCACAGTCACTACCCCGCATCTGCAAGCGCAGCATCTATAACAACGTCCACAAAATTGTATAAGTTTTTATTATCAAGAAAGATAGCCACATCGTCGCTATTGCCACCTAGAAGAGCATACTTAAGAAACACTTTGGTGTCATATTTACAATCAGTGCATTGAAGATGTCCCAAACTGCTAACGTGTCAAAGCCCTGAAGAATGGAGCCAACTTACAGATGTTCGCCAAGCGGCCTAAACCCTAAGAAGAACAAGTAACAAAAGAAGAAGTCCTACCAACTTATGGGCACCCCGTCCGATGGGACCCCAAGTAACATAAAGGATTAAAATAAAGCTGGACCCACACACACAAAAATCCGAAAATTGAGTTGACATGATGACATGGCAGAATTGTAGGAATTTCTGCATTTCACACTGACAATGCTGACGTAGCAAATTTCGGCAAAACGCACTAACAATGCTGACATGGCAATTGTACAAAATTCCGTGATTTATGCTGGCAGCTTTTTGGCATTGCTTTTGGAACAGAAGCTTTTGAGTTTGAAGGCTTTTCATGTAAATTGCTTTTCGTAGGCAAAGGGCCTTTAAATATGTGCTAAGGGCTCATTCTCTGGCATGCTTCCCGGAGAAGGTGCAGAGTCTGGAGTACCGGCTTGTAGCGTGTTGATGCAATATAAAGAAATACCGAAAGGGGCGCCAAGGTTTGGGAGCAATACTCTCTGGGATGGAATTCCACCACTCCATGTCGCGTGTCGTCTCTCTCTCTCAGTTCAGTTGTTATTGAAGTGCTAAAAGTTTGTTCAGTCTGTTCTTTTCTATTGGCACGTGGTGCCCGTCTTCTTACAGTGGTATCAGAGCATCAGGCGTGTGCTTTTCTCAAAGCATACTGGTCCTACCAAAGAGCAAACAGAGCAAGATTGCACTTCCAAAGTTCATTGGAAATTTTAGCTTCGTGTTTCAACCCTGGACTTATTAGCCACTCCCATCCTTACTTCATCGCGCATCGGGCGTGCTCCCATCTTCATCGCTCTGTCTTACAAGGCATAAGCCATAAAGAACCCAAGACATGGAATTCATGGATTCGGGAGGATATTTCCAATTTCTGCTCAACGAACTCCACAACATTCTTTCGCAGCATCCTCAACAGAACCTTCCGATGCTGCAAAGTTTTCAACAATTTTTAAACTACATATTACTCCCTCTAATGCCCCAGGTGGTACCTCCTCCTCCGGCATCAGAAAGTATGAGAGCTTTTAATTCGCAACCTTCTCAGCCGTCTTTTCTGATCAGGGGAGTTTTCAGGAAATGATGCAGCCATTTGACTCTGATCCTTTGCCATTGCCATTGCCCCCGCCTCCACCACCGCCACCGCCACCGCCATCAGGCTACAACAATGGCTGGAGCCAATACGAATACCCTAATTATCCATACCCAAGATATGAGCCTAACCAACCCAAAGATTTCAAAGATGCCAGCACGACAGTCAAATTTTTCACTTTTTCCGAGTGAAAGGTCGTTCCTACAGCAATTCGACAACATCTATGCTTTGGGGAACTATACGAAAGAATCCAAGATTTCTCGAGCAACGGGATTTCTTAAAGATAATGCTATGCAATGGTGGAGTTCAATCGCGACACAGCCGCATGCTCCAAGGACCTGGCAAGCCTTCAAGACAGTTTTTGCACATAGTTACATGACTTCTATGTTTGAAGTCTGGATTTTGGCAAAGTGGGGCAACTTGAAAATGCTTGCCACCAAAACCATGGACGAATATAACCAAAGGTTTCTCAACGTGTACCTTTCGACGTCCTTTAGATGTGTTCCCTTGGAGGCCCAATGCGAGCGATACACCATTGGACTATCATCACCATTGCAGGAATATTGTCTATCCAAGCAAGTCTCCACCATGCAAGAACTTATGGACCATGCCGCGGTCCGCTACAAACTGATGAAGGGAAAGCTAGAGTTAACCTTAGAAGAATCACCGGCCACTAACCACAACTCTCGGCAACAACGAAGAAATTCTCGAGAGTCTCGTGAAAATCAACGGCAAAGGCCTCGTTTGACGCCTCAACAACGAGACACATTACTACAAGAAGGCTGATGCTTTGGATGCTTTCAAACAAGGCATAATCATTCTAGTTGTCCCAAACGCACTGATAGACCGGAGGAGCCGATGCCCGCACCAACGGTCGACAGAACCCCAGCACCACCTCTTGCTAAGAGAGCTAGACCCGCCATTGAACTAGTTCCTCATATTTATGGCATACGCCTTGAGAGTACAAATGAATTGTGTCGAGCATATGGCAAAGTCAATGGCTTCAAAGCCCTTATTTTCTTTGACCCCGGAGCTGCAAAGAACTTTATCCATCCAGAATTCTTAAAGCAAATGCACTTTGATTATGATGCAGAGGGTGGGGAAATAGAAGCTGAGCTAGCCACGAGAGAAAACTCATACCGCTCATTGGTGCTCTTCCAGCGACTATTCAAGATTATCATGGAAAAGTTGATTTTCACATCATGAAGTTGGGCAATTGCGACGTTCTCTTGGGCATGCCTTGGCACGACAAGAATGATACAACTCTCCAGCTTCGGAACCGAACCGAACCATCACCGTGATGTAGAAGAACAAGCTAGTCGTCCTCAAAGTTCGGTTGTCCGAACAAAACCTCGAAGGAACTCTCTACTTGTTTTTCTTTATAGCTAGAAACTATTGTTGGCAAATTTGTTTAAAATTTGTTTGAAATGGATGGTATCTGTTTTGAACTTGTCTTGGTGCCGATTTGAATTGTTTGACTCTGGTTTTAATACTGGTTTCAATGATTAATGATTTTATTCCCGGGTGGAGTAGTGAGAAATAATGTTTGAGAATGCTTGTTCATACTCATGGCTCGGACCCTTGTGATTATTTACGGGGGGAGTATCGAATGATTGAAAAGTGTTGTTTTTACTCATGGCCCGGACCCTTGTGGTTATTTACGAGGGGAGTATTGTTGTTGTGGCTCCTGATCCGGACTTGGATGGTTATACGGGAGGAGTATTAAGAAGTCTGAGCAGTGGTTACTCTCAGCACCTCCAAACGACGTAGGCTATGGTCTAGGGGGCGTTTGGTTGTAAAAGGCCTCTATATCTCCCGACCCGGACCTTTTTAGGTTATGCGACAGGAGTGATGAGGTAGTCGTTGAATATCTCCCGGCCCGGACCTTGTTAGGTTATGCGGGGGGAGTGTTCATCGGCGACTTTATATTTCTATGTCTTGTAACATGCATATGTGAGCATTTGTGTTGCATTATGATGTGCCAACCACTGAATATTCCTCATTGGATGAGATTGCCTGGGTATGTAATTTAAGTGCATCAAGACACCCGTGGAAGATCAATGCGGTCTGGGTGTGATGGCTAATTTTACTACGCCGAAATATCAAGAGTTCCGATCTCGACAAAAGGAGAAGCCAACTCCTTGATCAAAAGAGCCGAAAAGAAGCGAAGTCCTTGATCAAAAGAGCCGAAAGGAGAAGCTAACTCCTTAACAAAAAGAGCAAACTAATTGTCCCTCGAAATGACCCTCGGAAATTTTTGAGCTAACTTGTGTTGTTTTGCAGATATGATGTAATCGCGGATGATTACTCTCTTTCAAGAAGGGGAGATGTCACAAACTACAGACGTCTCAAACAGAGTTACCGGGGAACGCCTAAAGTCATGCCTGGAACGCCGAAACGGCATCCGGATCGGCTGGGCATGCTTGGAACGCCCCGGAACGGACTACCATTCCGACAGTCGGGCTCAAACCGAAACGGACAGGGGAAACGCCACCGGAACGCGGGAACGGTCGGAACGGAATGAAACGGCCAGCTTCGGCCAATGGTCATAAACGAAAACGGCAGAATCGAATATTGAAAAAAACACCCCCTCCCTATATATTGTGACACCCCCTCACCCCTTTCCTTCACAAGCTACCAAGCTCTCAAGCTCTCTTGCTCTCGAGTTGAACCAACTTCTCAGTTCTCAAGACTCAAGGCTCTCTCTCTTGCTCTCGAGCTCTCAAGCTCTCAACGCTCAAGCCTCAATCTCTCAAGCTCTCAAGCTACCAAGGTCCAAGCTACCGAGCTCTCAAGCTCTCAACTTCACTCTTGCTCTCAAGCTCTCAAGCCCTCAAGCCTCAAGCCTTCAAAGTTCAAGGCTAGCAACTTTCAAGCTCTCTCTTGCTCTCAAGGCTTCAAGCCTCAAGCTCTCTCATTCCATGGCCTCTTCCTCTCGTACAACCCCCTCTGTTCATGCGGGCAACACTCAAAAGGCGAAGGAATGGTCCTGATGGGATGAAGTGACATCAGAGGCACCTTGTCGGCGGCGGGAGGTTCTCGTGCATGGGCATGCAAGTTATGCTCTTACACGCGGAAAGAGGGGCATGACAAAGTGAGGACACACTTTCTTCGAGTGTCGAGACATGAGGTGAAATTTTGCACCAATGTAACCATCGAGAAGAGGAAGGAGCTCGAGGAAAAGGATCAGCAATTCAATCATAAAGTCAAGCCCGCACGCATAGGTATCGACGCAAAGACCCTCATTTTTCCTTCTTCGTCTCTACCCGGTTTAGGTGCCGGTGGATCTTTATCAGGTCCAATTCGTCACCAAAGGACCCTTGCCACCTCTTGGGACCCCAAGAAGATGGAAGAGGTGGATGCAGCCATGGCCAGATTCTTCTATCACAACCATATCCCACTTGTCGCGGCGAGGTATGTTTTATGATTTATCAATCTTCTCTCATTTTTCTCCCGTTATCGTCGTTTTCGCCTTTTTGATACTAACCTCTTCTATGTTTGATCGAAATAGGTCGGAGTATTGGAAAGTTATGGTGCAACGGATAGGAGAGTATGGCACCGGCTATGTGCCGCCATCTTCACAGGCTCTCCGAACCACTTTGCTCAATCGAGAGAAAGCTATCGTGGAGCAAGCAACACTCAATATTCAACGTCGTTGGGCAAAACATGGCGTTTCCCTCATTGCCGACGGGTAGAGCGAAACAAGGAAGAGATCTATCCATGGTCTCGTCGCATCCTCAAGTGGAGAGATGTACATTGTACACTCTCATGATGCCACCGAGAGTGGCAAGTCCGCTGATCTCCTCTCTGCCGAGTGGACAACAGCCATAGAATTGATCGGTGAGCAACACGTGGTGGCCTTTGTCACAGATGTAGAGGCATCAAACAGGGAAGCAGTAGCTATTATAAAGGGCCACTATCCGCATTGACAGTGTGCTTTTGCATGGCACACTGCTTGAACAACCTTCTAAAAGACATCGGCAAGCTCTAAAAGACATCACATGACATTCAACATTCATTCAGATCTTAGACCATGATTTATCGGCAATGCAGTTAGCAATCGCATCTAGATCAAGTCGGAACCTCATAGATGCCCAATTGACTAACCCCTATTGTAACCATATACCTAGATGAATCCACGATAAGCCCAGATTCACCCTTGAAGGAAAGTGCAAGATATAGACCCATGGTAGTCACCCACAAGACAATATAACCATCAGCTCCATCCTGCATAGTATTGACTAAATACCACGACATCCCCACTAACTTCGTCAGCGCCCAATAGTGGGTGTAGAACTAGGTACTAACATATGCTCCCCAACACAACACATGCCACACGCACACACACATGAGCATACATCAACACAAAGTTCACCGTACTGAGTTGCTGTCATGACTGCAGAGATCAAGGGCAGACTCAGCCATAATGAAGCCTAGCACTAAAAGAAGCATTAAATTGAAAAAATTAGAACAAAAATGAGGTAGTTGATAGGGCATACGCACCACAAAAGATAGAAAGAGTTAGCACAATATCAACCGGTCGTAACTGGTCGTAACCCCTATTGCAACCATGTTTATTCGAGATCATTTAACCAAAATGCTGCAGTCATTTCGTCTAACAGTTCCTGCAACTTAAAAACAAGTCAAGAACAAATCAGTTTCATATTCAGGAATTCCATTTCATAAAGTCATACAACAGAATACTGTCAGCTCTCAGTATCCCTAAAGCTCAAAGAGACATCAGTGACTCTAGTATTCAGAAAAAAAAAAATCAAGGCATTTGTTGACAAAGGAGCGGAGTAACTCCCCTCTTGTGCATCCCACTGCACCAGATCTGCGGCCAAGCTAAATTCTGGGTTCCATTTGGAATAGACTATGCTAAACCAAAACTTCAAGATAAAGGTTTACAATCTGAGGAGTATCGGCTAGGTCATCCTCCTCCATCCACTTCCCATCCGATGCAGGATAGTTCTTGAACTTAACCAAGAACCGCCTTTTGACTTTACCCTTATTCTTTGTGTCCTTATATGCCAAAATTTGTTCAGGAACAAAGATCTCCTCGTTTTCATGCACTTCGGGTTGCTTATCGGGCTCCCCATCATCAGGCACATCACCTTTGAAAGGTTTCAAGAGACTCACATGAAATGCATTGTGAATCCTCCAAGTGTCAGGTAGTTTCAGTTGGAAGGAGACATTGATCTTTTCAAAGATCTGGAAAGGTCCGTAGTATCGCATACTAAGCTTTGGAAAAAGCCTCTCCTTTCCCATTTTATTTCTCAGGCGTGCCTTCTCAAAACGTAAGAGCAATACGGTGAAGTACTACAGTGGACAAGACCCTTTTCCAAGAGGTCTTTCACTTGGTTCATAATCTCTTCGTTCTGTGCTCGGCTCACACGGTAAGGTGGCCAATTCGGTGGTGTGCTTCTAGGAATCAGATCAATGGTATGAGCTTCAGGACGAGCAAAAGACAAAGCCTTCAAAGCATCTCTATAACCAGAAAACGTGTCAAACTTAATTGACTGTCTACCTTCCTTAAACTCTCGGACTTTCTTCCTTTTGTCTTCCAGAAACTCATACTGGTTGGCTTTGTAAAAATTCTTCTTCTTTGCATAAAAGTTGTTGTCGTCAGAGTCTGAACTGTCTGTAGACGAGTCCTCAGTAGAACTGCCAATCACGGGGCGACATTTAGACTTCTTTGTCTTTTTCTTGCCCTTTCCGAAGCGTTGCTTATTTGCTTTGCTTTTTGTCTTTTCGGTCGTCTTCGCTCGAGTCAGATGAGCTAGAAGAACTGTCAGAAGAAGAAGAAGAAGAACTGGATACTCCTTCAAATCGAACACGCTTCTTCTGCTTTCTTGCTTTTTCAAAAGTAGACTGACGACCCAAATAACCCGAGAAGTCGGTGCCTTTCTTCTGCTTTTTGCCGTGCTTTTCAACTTTGTTTTGAGCGTCAAAAAGCTGAGTAATTCGTGCATCAACCACCTCTTCTAAATCCTTCTCTATATACTTCTTGGGAGTAGGAGGTTTCTTGAGAGCGGGTTTTGGGGGTGGTTTTGTGGTTTTTTGCCACTGCGTGTGCACCTCCTCCAAAGAGGTCTTGCTCATATATTTTGCCATTTGCGGGTCCTTGGCAAAATTAAGCATCATCTTTGTTGCATCGTTGATCAATCGTTGACGCTCTATCTCTTGACGCTCCACCTGAGTACGCCGAGGCGGGCCATACCCCTTGCCTGAATCTTCGTTGTGATCCCTTCTCGCATCTCCGGATGCAGAGGGAGTCGATTGATCTTTGCTTGAAGCCACAGGTGCCTCGGAAAAAAAAATTGGGATCAGAAGAGAAATCGATCGTGCTCTGATACCACTGTAACAGACTTGGACACTCCAAGTCAAGAATCTGCCGCGACAGCACCAAATAACCACTTCAAAACAGTTCATAGTTCACAATTTATTGGCCCGGTGGAGTTTCGTGCCTAGAGATATTGGCCGCAAAGACTGGCGCCCCTTTCGGTATTTCTTTTTATTAATCTGTGTTCAAAGTACAAGAGTGCGGGCAAGCGCTCACACTCAGACTCGGCGTCAAGATGCTCTGAGTTGTGAGGCCCCTTACTTGCGTAGCATAAAGCAGCCAAATAATTCTCTCTCTGTCTTTCCAATTTGCGTAAATAAACAAGGCCAAAAAACAGCGCTCAACCTTGCGTAAGTTTTTCCCAGCTTGTGCGTAGAAAAACAGCCCGCAAAAAGCCTGCGTACTTCTGCCTCGTCAACAGCCCTGTACAGTCCCGCAGTTTCTGCCACATTTCTTAGACTGTCTGTACGCTGCAGCCTGCATTTCTGGCAATACCCACAAGGGGGAGGGTGTGTGTGTACCAACTGCCACAACATCCACTTTGTGACACTTGCACAACTTGAGCCAAAAGTAGAGCGATATCAGGAGATCCATGCGCTTTGCACCTCGAGGTGGAATTCATATACCTCTCTTTTCAACGAAGCAGCGTACATGGTGGATACAGAGTTCCAAGGTGAAGGGCAAGAGACAGATAGAAAAGTCATGAACCAATTTACACGGATCTTAAACAAGATGGTTCTAGACAAAGATGGGCAACGCATTGTCAGAGACAGTATGGAGAGATGCACGGGTCATTTGGCAGTCCAAAATTCAGATGCTCAGATTGATCGCATGAAGATAGATTCAGTGCTATGGTGGGAGGACTATGGCTATGATGGCCCTGAGCTTCAGAGATTGGCGATCTGTATTCTCAACCACTCAATTAGTGCCTCATGCTTGGAGCAATTGTGAAGTACCTTTAGCCACATTGCTTCCAAGAAGAGGAATCGTCTTGGAGTGGAGAAGGCTAATGATCTTGTCTTTGTCAACACAAATTTGAAAATGCTTTGCAAGAGTACAGGCAAACAGACAGATCCTTTTACACAGTGGGAGATGGAGCAAGAGGCTCCTCAAGCAGGTAGAGATGCACATCCACCAACACCGGGTACTTCATCGGTGGCTAAGATCGAGCCAGGCCTAGACCTTGATGATGAGGAATGGGAGGATGTGCATGATTTACAGTCGGCTACTACGAATTGGGAGGCCTCTCAAGCTAGTGTCTAGAGTCTTGAGGCTCGAGAGTTGCGACTTTAGGACTTCTATTATCCTTACCTTTTTGTATGGCTGCTTGAGCCTTGCCCTCTTTGACATTTGTAGCTACTAGCATCTTTAAGGTATTTGTCACCTTCAGTCTTTTGGTATTGTGGTCACTGGTTTGGCCCCCTTGTACTCTCGACTCTTATTATGGTATGTCACCTTTGGTTTTTTTGCAGCGCCTTCGCGGGCCTTGTTAGCCATACTTAAGCGAAAAGTGTTATCTCTAACTGCTACTCTTGCAATTATTTGAGAGCTCTAATCTCTAATTACATATGTTATTGACAATTGTGTATGGGCATTGTGTTTGTTCAATGTTATATATGTGCTATGTACTCTGGGCGCCGCACATCCCAATCAAGTCATAATAAGGTTGAATGGTCTTCGAATCGTGTTTTCTGTGTGTATTAGAGTCAAAGGACTCTAGTACTACTTGTATTTAAACACATAACGCTAAAAAAAACAACATTTGGGTGTTTTTTTAGCCCCCCGTTCCGCGTCGTTCCCGTTTCGGACCCATTCCCGTTCCCCCATTCCACAGGGAGACCCATCGCCATTCCCATTCCCGTTCCGCGTTCCGGGTAACTCTGGTGTCAAAGCCCTAAAGAATGGAGCCAACTTATAGATGCCAATCGGGGGGCCTAAACCCTAAGAAGAACAAGTAACAGAAGAAGAAGTCCTACCAACTTATGGGGACGCCGTCCGATGGGGCCCCAAGTAACATAAAGGATTAAAATAAAGCAGGACCCACATACACAAATCCGGAAATTGCGATGACATGATCACGTGGCAGAACGGTACGGATTTTTACGTTTCACGCTAACAATTCTGACGTGGCAGATTTCCGCAAAACGCGCTGACAGTGTTGATGTGGCAGTTATATGGAATTCCGTGATTTACGTTGGCAGCTTTTGAGTTTGAAGGCTTTTCATGTAAATTGCTTTTCATAGGCCAAGGGCCTTTAAATATGTGCTAAGGTCTCATTCTCTGGCATGCTTCCTGGAGAAGCTGCAGAGTCTGGAGTACCGGCTTGTATTGTGTTGATGCAATATAAAGAAATACGGAAAGGGACGCCAAGGTTTGGGACCAATACTCTCTGGGGTGGAATTCCGCCACTCCGTGTCGCGTGTCGTCTCTCACTCATTTCAATTGTTATTGAAGTGCTAAAAGTTTGTTCAATTTGTTCTTTTCTATTGGCACGTGGTACCAGTCTTCTGACAAAATGTGCGCTAAAATTACAAATTTCAAATTGAAATGAGCTTACGAAAAATCTCGATATTAATTGTTCGAAAGGCTGCCAGTGGATGGGTGGGTACAATATTACTTTCTTCTCTTATCTTGTAGAGCATCGTGGCCTTAGCCACAACATCTTCGACATCTGTCGGAGCTTTAACTCTGAGTTATGCCCAACGATACTCCTCATGTAGGCTAAGGATATACATATGGACAGCATGTTCTAAGTCCAAATTAGTAAGGCAGAGGGCTCAACCCATCTAGTCTTCCGGCCTCTGTGGTCACCCTAATCACAGATATAGCGCAAGGAGTGATGATATGTCCATGCAACAAACGTAGAGCCATATAAGTAGTGCCGCCATTTCGTCGAGGCGTGAACCACGGCGTATAGCTCCTTTTCATACGTTGGATAACGCATCTCAGTGTCAGAAAGCTTCTTACTTTCAAATGCAACAAGACGTCCATTTTGGTATAATGTTGCACCAATGGCATAATCACTAGCATCCGTCTCAAACCACAAATGGTTTGCTAGGATCCACAAAGTGCAATATTGGCGCAGTAGTCACCAAGTGCTTTAGTGTCCGAAAGCTCTCGTCGAGACGCTCATTCCAAACAACAGGGGGGTTATCTTTACCTTCAGGACCCGAAGTTTTCGACCCTTTTACCCCTCCTTTTAAAAGTTGCGTAAGCGGAGCAGCAACTTTAGACTCTAGAGTAATCCTTGATAAACTTGCAAAAGAATCCAATAAAGCCTGGAAAGGACTTTACTTGGCGCACATTCTTCAGAATGGGCCAATTTCGCACTTTATCCAACTTTTCAAGATCAACGCGAATTCCATCGCGAGTAATGATGTGACCCAAATACAGAAGCTCTTTCCTAAAGAATTTACACTTAGAAGCCTTAGCGTAAAGCTTCTCAGTTCTCAGTACTTCGAGAACAGTGTGTATATGCGCTAGGTGCTCAGACAAACTTCAGCTGTGATCAAGATATCATCGAGAAATACAACAACAAAGTTGCCTAAAAATGGTCTCAACAGATCATTTATCATCTGCTGAAACGTAGTTGGAGCATTGGTCAAACCAAAAGGCAAGTTCAACAAAAGAACATGAAACATTTTTACGAAATTCAGTGACAGAAGTACCAAGCACTAATGAATCAAACCAAGCAGATGGTACACATTGATAAAAGTCAACATCAAAAGACTTTATTTCTTTATACATTTCCAAAGCAGTAACAACTGATATTGCAAAACCATTATTTACAGACTTCTGATTACAAAGCGACACAGATACATGAGGCATGTTCTGCTTAACAAAAACAAGAGAGTGATGTACATAGTCTATATACAATGAGTCTTGTTTATCATAAAACCATGGAATTCCTAAAATAACATTTGCTCTGTCCAGGCGCATGATGTGGAAATCCAAGTTCTCTTTGTAATCAGCCAGCTCGAGCGATAAGTCTGGAACCATCCGATTCCATACATCCGTATCCATGCCACGAGCCATCTTCACGCGATACTCATGGTCACTGTCCTACATCCGCAGGTTCAGTTTCTGCACCAATTTGCATCCACAAAATTGTGTGAGCTTCCATTATCAAGGAGTACGCTCACGTCATGACCATTGATCTTCCCGAGGAAACGGAGAAGATCGTGCTTACCAAAACACTTTCGGGCTAAAAGTACAATTTGTGCATGAACTGTGCGCTAAATGATGGATTTCAATTTGAACAACATGAGAGTTACTTGAGATCTCGTGAATCTGAACCGAAGGCCGGCCTTACGGTTTTTTCTTCTTCTTCTTTTTAGGGCAATCCTTGATTTGGTGACCCGTCTGGCCACATCCGAAGCAAGCCCCCTTCTTCAGTGCATCAGCAACTGAAGCATTTCTGGCTTTCTTCTTTTCCTGAGAAGATCTCGACGGTGATTTGGATTTACGCTAGAATCGGGGTCGCTTCCTCGAAGCACCCTTACCGGATTGATGGTTTGCAGTTCTTTTCTGCTCATAATTCGCTCCATTTATCAAATGGAACGTCCTGACCTTTGCCACTGCATCCTCGACATCAGTCGGGGCTTTGTCCTTGATTAAGGCCCAACGGTAATCTTCATGTAACCCAAGCAAGTACATGTGCACAGCGTGTGTGGAATCCACCTTGCAGAAGGTGAGCGCCTCTTTCAAAGCTGTCGTATACTTATCATAAGACAGAGTTTTCATCGAAAGACTCTGCAGTTTGGCATACGCTTTCAAAGGGTCCATTTTTGCGAAATCCTTCTTGAATTTCAAGCAAAAATCAGCCCACGTCGTAGACTTTTCTGTCATGTCACGCCACCAGGTAAGCGCCTTACTGCGCAAATAAAGAGGAATCGTCTGAATCCTCCGTTCATCATGCTCCCCATGGAGATCAAAGTATCTGGTCCACTGGTGCAGCCAGTTATTTACAACCAATTCCGTACACTCCTTCTCTTCACTTGAGAAATTTGTAGTTTTGTACGGAATTGTGACAGTCGGACCACCCGACGAACGCCCAAAAGCAGCAATCTGCGTCCGCAAATGCTGGAGATGCGTTTCGCCCTCGAAAATACGCGCAATCGTCGACTGAGCCATATTTTCGAGAGTAGAAAGTCGGGAACTGAGCCCCTGTACGACCCCTTCGAGAGAGGCCACGCGAAGATTCCTCTGAACATTCCGTTTTCCAGAGCGGTAACACACTGATCGAAGCTCTGGAAAATGCTTGTAATCCATGTGTAGAGAGCATGCGTGAATGGAATTTGAATGTTACCTGGCGCGTCATCACGCAACACATCCGAGCTGGAGGAATCCATGGCGAAGTGTGAGAAGAAACTGGAAAATTCACCCGAAACCGAGCTTTCTCTGCACTTTTCGGTCGCGAAAAGTTGAAGTTGCGAGAGCTCCACGCGTCGGTGTGAGCGCCTGAAGGTGAGCAGGTAATGGCAAGAGCGCGGGAGCAGCGAGCGGGTGAGAGAGAGTAGGCTTTGGAGATTAGCAGAAGAACCAAGTTTGAGGTTTCTGTAAACTCTGCAGGGTTGTGTAAGTGAGTTTGTAATAAAACAAAGGTTTCAAACTATATTTTTAAAAGGTCCTGGCCATTAAAAAAAAAGCCACTTGATAATTAAAAGGACAACTCACTAACTCAACAAGCAACGTAAAAAAAAACTCCCAACGCTGGCAGGAAAAGAAAACGAGCGCCCATATGGCTGCAAGCGACGCGTGGAGAGAGAAAAAAAATATCGCCCCCTGCCAGGAGTGTGGGTATGCGTGCCCAACACCACCTTGGAGCCAGCGCTTGGGAAAAGAAAATCCACGCTGGAAAAAAAACCAGCAGCGCTACTCCCTCTCCCAGCCTCCTCCTCACGCTTCCCTGCAGAGTTGCAACACAGCTCCATGCCAAGCAAGCATACAGAGAGAGGTCTCTCTCTCTCTCTCTCTCTCTCTCTCTCTCTCTCTCTCTCTCTCTCTCTCTCTCTCTCTCTCTCTCTCTCTCTCTCTCTCTCTCTGTGTGCTTCGCACAATGAGAGTTACAGAGAGGAATTGACAGAGATAGGCAAAAGTATACCATATGCTGAAATTTAAACCAGAACAGCAAATTAATGAGTAATATACTGATTTTCATCGAAAAACCAGTAAAATCAATTAGTAATACTGTGATTTTCCGCATTTCCACCTGCTAGGCTGCTGAATTTTATAAAAATTCAGCGACCAACACATTAAATTTCACCTGCACACAAGCTTATGAGAAGAAAATAATCAGTTAAACAGTTAATTCATCAAAAATGACATAAAACAGTGATTATCCGACTCGAACCAATCTATAAGTGTGCACTCGGTCCTTCGTGCAGCCAAGCCGGTTCTGATACCATGAAACGAACGCGGAGATAGGATCTCCCGGCCACACAGACCGCCTACAGATGCGCGTCGGACAAACCACCCGACCATAGCCATCATCCGGCAGCTCCCCCGTGCTGGGGCCAACGTACGAGGACGTAGGCGTGCACATGTAAGACCGAGCGTCCCATACCACCCGGCCTCACCTCCTCGAGGTGACCTCGCGCACTCCTAGCCTCGCGGGCTAACCACTGGCACTCTGCCAGTGGGGGTCGATAACTGTAAATGAGGCCTTGGCCTCCCTTTTAAAATAATGGCCGGCCACACAGGCCAGATTCGCACTACGTCCGCCCGGACACTGGACGCCCATCCCGACGGCATCTAGGCTAGATCCCCTCTCCTGTAAGCGGGACATAACAACCTACCCCACAGATGAAATCATGACGCAAAGGACCGAACAGACTTCAAACAATGAAAGTAGAAAGAAGAAGAGCAACCCACAAAAGAAAGAAAAGGATGCATGACCCAAGCTCACTCTTCGAGAGAGAGCTCTCTACATCAAAGAGGGGAATTGCTTTGGATGCGGGGAAACGAGGCACATCTCCGCGAAGTGTCCTAACAAGGCACCGAAAGAACAAAACGACAAAGATGAAGACACGCCTAAGGGTTCAAAAGAGGCTGAGGAACGTGGACGAAAAGGTAAGATGAAAGCAGCATTGGTTCCAGATTGCATGGGTACTGACCTAAGCACGATTGACGAGAGTACAGAACTTCGCCGAGCTTGGGGCAAAGTGAAAGACCAAGAAGCGTTGATTTTCTTTGATGGAGGAGCCAAGGCCAACTTCATTTCATCTTAATTGGCGGTGCGACTCGTGATCACACCGCATCAGATGGGACCACTAGCAAATGCAGTTCTAGCGGGACTTGGCACGGACATAGCCATTACACCTGTCATTGGCAAACTTCGGTTGCATTGTCAGGGGTATTTGGGACACGAGGACTTCTACATAATGCCCTTGGAAGGTTGTGATGTCCTCCTGGGAATTCCTTGGTACCATAAGAACAACGACGTGGTCGACTATCGGGCGAGAAAAGCGACTTTGACTACAGAGAAGGGCCGAACTATTGTACTTGATGTAAAACTTAAGGGCGAGTCTATCTGTCACAAAGTAATTATTTGGTGCTGTCGTGGTTGATTCTTGACTTGGTGTGTCCAAGTCTGTTACAGTGGTATCAGAGCACAGCCGATTTCTCTTCTACGGGAAATCCGATCCCCGAATTTTTTTTCCGCGGCACCTATGGCTTCAGGCAATGATAAGTCGACTCCTTCTGCATCTGGAGATGCGGGCTGGGACCACAACGAAGATTCAGACAGAGAGTATGGCCCGCCTCGGCCTACTCAGGAGGAGCAAAGAGAGATGGAGCGTCGTCAATTGATCGGCGATGCAACAAAGATGATGCTCAATTTTGCCAAGGACCCGAAAATGGCAAAATATATGAACCAGACCTCTTTGGAAGAGGTACTGACAGAGTGGCAGAGAACCACAACACCACTCCCGAAACCGGCTCTCAAGAAACCTTCTACCTCCAAGAAAATATACGGAGAAGGAACTGGAGAACGTGGTTGATGCACGGATTGCTCAGCTTTTTGACGCGCAAAAGAAAGCCAAAAAGCACGGCAAAAAGCAGAAGAAAAGCACTGACTTTCTAGGTTATTTGGGTTGTCGGTCGACATTTGACAAGGCAAAGAAACAGAAGAAGCGTGTTCGATTTGAAGGAGTACCCAGTTCTTCTTCTTCTTCTTCTGATAGTTCTTCTAGCTCCTCGGATTCAAGCGAAGAAGACAGAAAAGGTAAAAAAAGCGAAGCAAGAAACAAAGCTTCGGAAACGGCAAGAAAAAGGCAAAGAAGGCTACATCTCGCCCAGAGACTGACAGTTCTACTGAGGACTCGTCTACAGACAGCTCAGATTCCGATGAGGGAAAGTTTTATGCGAACAAGAAGAATTTTTACAAAGCTAACCAGTATGACTTTCTCGAATATAAAAGCAAGAAAGTCCGAGAGTTTAAGGAAGGTGGCCACTCAATCAGATATTTTCACACGGATACGGGATGGGGAGACAGTAGCTGGATACTCCCTTCGGGAAGGCTACTTGATGAAACAGACTATGTTGTGCGTTACACAGCCGTTGAGGGATAAGGTTATGACTGAATGTCACTGTCCACCTTTTACGGGTCACCGCGGCATTGCTACCACCATGAAGGGGGTAGAGAGATACTTCTTTGGGCCGAGACTCAAAAAGGATGTGGAAGAGTTTGTGCGCAGTTGCTTGGTATGCCAGAAGGTCAAGTTTGACAGGCATAATGCAGAGGGATTGTTACAGCCTTTACCCGTACCCACCCACCCCTGGGAAAGTATTGCAATAGATTTCATTTTTGATCTCCCGAGAACACAGAAAGATCACGATGATTTTTCGATTACATGGCACGTCTGAGACGATTGTCTCCGACAGAGACCCCAGATTTATGAGTTTGTTTTGGAAGGCAATTTGGGAGAACATTGGCACACAGTTGCAGTTCTCGTCATCGTTCCACTTGCAGACTGACGGGCAATTTGAGATTGCCAATTCACTAATTTTAGATTTATTGAAGTCTTGTATCTTGGATCAGAAGACTCAATGGAAAAAGAACTTACCTTTGGTGGAATTTGCCTATAATAACACGATACACTCTTCGACGGGGAAGACGCCATGTGAGATTGTTGAAAGTGCTGCGAAGGTTCCATCCTTCCTGAGCACGAAAGATTAGATATTTGAAGCGGATGAATATTCGCGAGATTTGGATACAGCTTTTGCCAAGGTTCGCGAGACTTTGCAGGAGTCTCAAGAACGACAGAAAAAGGCAGCAGATCGCCATCGTCGCGACTTGAAATTGAAGGAGGATGATTGGGTGCTCTTACTTTTGAGAAGGCACGCCTAAGAAAGAAAAAGGGAAAGGAGAGGCTTTTTCCAAAGCTTACTATGTGATACTACGGACCTTTCCAGATCACTGACAAGATAAATGATGTCTCCTTCCGATTGAAACTGCCAGATACTTGGAGGATTCATAATGCATTGCATGTGAGTCTCTTGAACCCTGTTAAGGGTGATGTGCCTGATAATGGGGAGCCTGATGAGCAACCCGAAGTGGAAGAAAACGAGGAGATCCTTGTTCCTGAACAGATTTTGGCACATAACGATACGAAGAAAGGTAAAGTCCGAAGGCGGTTCTTGGTTTAGTTCAAGAACTTTCCAGCATTTGATGCGAAGTAGATGGAGGAGGAGGACCTGGCAGATACTCCTCGGATTGTGAAACTTTACCTCGATGTTTTGGTTTAGCATAGTCTACTCCAAACGGAACCCAAAAACTCAGCTTAGCCGAAGATCTGGTGCAGTGGGATACACAAGAGGGGAGTTACTCTGCTCCTTTGTCAACAGATGCCTCGATTTTGATACTAAAGTCACTGATGTCTCTTTGAGCTTCAGGGATACTGAAAGCTGACAGTATTCTGCTGGATGACTTTATGAAATGGAATTCATGATTATGATACTGATTTGTTCTTGACTTCTTGTGAGTGCAGGAACTGATTGACGAAATGACTGCAGCATTTTGGTCTGATTGATCTCGGATAGACATGGTTGCAATAGGGGTTAGTCAATCGGACATTGATGAGGTCCCGATTGGACCTAGATGTGATTGCTAGCTACATTGCCGATAAATCATGGTCTAAGATCCGAATGAATGTTGAATGTCATGTGATGTCCTGTGATGTTTGGTGATGTCCTGTGATGTCGTGTGATGTGACTGTCGATTTTGTACATGTGCTAGATGTGTGTTCCTAGTACGTAGGTACTAACAGTCAGTGTCTGCTAAGACGGTTTATGGCTTTTGTCGGTTTTGCAGGCGTAATCGCGATCGATTACAATGCTTTCAAGAGGGGGGTATGTCACAAAGTGATGACGTGGCGGACAACAAAAACCCTAATTTCTGCCAGAAACGCTAAAATTCTTGCAAACCCTAATTTCTGCTAGAAACCCTAATTTCCGAAAATCGCGGAAGACTTTTTTTTTTTTAATTGTCTTTTTTTTTTGGAGAATGATGAGCGACGCGAATTTTGCTTTTTTTTTATAGAAAAAGAGAAAAAGACTCTCTAAGAGAGAGAGAACTGCTGCTTTTGATTTTAAAAGCTTTTGGGGCTCTGCTTTTGGGCATCCCTTGTAACCTTTAAATTAGTGGTGAGGGCCTCACTTCTCAGAGCATCTGGACGCAGAGTCTGAGAGTGAATCCCAACCCACTCTCTTGTACTTTGAATTGATTAATACAAAAAGAAATACCGAAAGGGGCGCCAATCTTTGGGGCCAATATCTCTAGGCACGGAACTCCGCCGGGCCAATGCAAATCTATTGTGATCTCTGTATTGTTTTGAAGTGGTTATTTGGTGCTGTTGCGGTTGATTCTTGACTTGGAGTGTCCAAGTCTGTTACACTATCCCTATTGTATCGACTTCGGCCGTTTCAAAATTAATAAAATCCAATCTCTGTTTGTTTACTCAATCTTTTTGAAAGAGTTGAATGATGAGAATAGGACGGATATGTATGAACTTGGTAAAGAACGCCAAGATTTTCTCCACTCATGCCGATTGCTTTTCAGAGGGCCTGCCAGGCGAGCTACCACCCGCTCGTCCTGAGGATCATACCATTGATCTGATATCTGGAAGCACACCACCGAATCGGCCACCTTACCGTGTGAGCCGAGCCCAGAATGAAGAAATTATGAACCAAGTGAAAGACCTCTTGGAAAAGGGTCTTGTCCACCCTAGTACTTCACCGTATTGCTCTCCAATGTTGTTGGTTTTGAAGAAAGATGGATCTTGGAGAATGTGCATCGATTATAGAGCTCTCAACAAAATCACCATCAAGAACAGATTTTCGATTCCTAGGATCGATAATATTCTTGACCAACTGTAGGGATCCTCGTGTTTTAACAAGATTGACTTGAACAGCGAATATCGTCAAATTCGAATCGCCCCGGGAGATGTCTACAACACAGCTTTTCGGACGACTTTTGGGTTATTTGAGTTTTTGGTGATGCCTTTTGGCCTAACCAATGCTCCAGCGACATTTAATCGGATGATGGGTAGGATTTTTCAAGAGTACATACTATTTGTAGGCACTTTCTTTGACGACATCATTGTTTTCTCCAAGGATGAGGCAGAACATAGAGAACATTTGCTACAGGTCTTTCAAGCATTATGAGATCACAAGTTGGTGATTGATGCGAAGAAAAGTGAATTTTTCCTACCTGAGATACACTGTTTGGGACATATTGTCTCAGCAGCAAGAGTGCAGATGGACCCGGCCCAGATAGAGATTATCCGTGATTGGCCCGTTTTGAAGATTGTCCATGAAGTTCGAAGCTTCTTGGGCTTGTGTTTGTACTACAGGCGGTTCATTAGAAAGTTTGCAGAGGTTGCTTCCCCTTTGCATATGTTGACGTAGAAAGGATCCCTTTCTCGTGGGGATCCACAGAGGTGACTGCCTTTCAGACACAGAAAGAGAAATTGACTACAGGACCAGTTTTGACTTTGCCGGACTTGCAGAAGTCATTCGAAGTATATTGTGATGCTTATGGTCGTAGTCTAGGTGCGTGTCACCAACGTGTGACTACTATCTATCCTTTTTGTTGATTTCTTTCTTATTATTTATTTATTTTCACTTTTTGGAAACACCCCTCGGGAAATCTAACTGCCTTGCATTGCATAGCTAGTGCGGAACTGTTCGAGGGAGTCCAGGCCTGAGGGCAAGAGAGCACTAAGGTTGAACAAGGACTATGGTTAGCCAAAATGGGGTCATTGACTAGCCAAAGTGGAATCCTTTGCTACAAAGCCTACATTTCAGTTCTTGGTGTGGCTGCAGTGTACAAAGAGGGTTAGATGACCTAGAAAGATACAATGGCAGCATCTCCTAAAATTTAGGGAACTGCTATTTTGGAACCTGAAAATGTGTTCGCGTCATTACCTCTGGTATGACTAGGGGAACATTTTACGACTCTACCGCGAAGTCAACTGGGCAACCGGTCAAGATATTTTTAAGCGGCGAACCCGAAACGGGAAAATGCTTGTAAATGCGCCAAGTGTCATTTTCTCATGGACTTTCCTCATGAAGAAAAATGGGCGCTGATTTTTAAGCTAGGAGAGGCCTTCACTTGCATTATGTCACAAGTTAAGAGCTATGGAGTGCTTCCTTTCCCTCTTATGTACAGTGCGGTGCCAGGAGTGATGCCCTGCACGCTACGCACTGCCCTCTCTCTCCCCTATGGCAGTATGTTATGCCCCTCTAGTGGGCTTTTCAATTGACCAATGTACAGTTGTGTGGGTTCATGCGCGATTGTCGAGGCAAGAGCCTCTTGCACAGGTACTCGATTAGCTAGCGGCTAATCCCCCGCAGGTACAGGTGATTCGGAGAGGTTTCACATGCGAAATCTCGTCCGATTCAAAGGGCAAGTAGCCCTACAGGTGCGGGAGCTCGAGGACTTGCTACGGATGCGACCGGCACGCAAAATGGATCCCGAAACAGTGAATTACAGCCTGCTGTGTATTTTTGCAGGTTTAGGGTTTGGCCCTAAACGGACCGTAATTACCCCAGCAGGTTCAGGGACGCAAGGGGACCGCTGTACAGCTGATCTGGCGCATTTTCGGGGCAGAAAACAGAGAATTCAGCATGCTGCAGATTCTCGCCAGGTTTTGCAAAGTGTTCATATGCGTCGGGAAAGTCATCTATTGCATGGGGATACTGACTGTGAAGCGTCCTAGTACACTTATGCTGCCGAAATCGGGCCAGAACAGGTGTTTCTCAGCCTGGATTATGTGGGGCAGCTCGTAGGAGATCACAAGTTTTATTGTCACAGTTTCACTTCCAGATTGTCCATGTGCAAGGACAGAAGAATTTGGTGGCGGATGGTGTCCCAGAAGCCGTTGGTTCTAGCTATTTCCGCGACACATCATAGGAGCTTCGAGGATATGGTCGATCAGTATGCCACAGGTACAGATTTTGCAGATATTTTCACTCGGATACGGAATGGGGAGATAGTAGCGGGATATTCCATTTGGAATGGCTACTTGATGAGGAAAACCATGTTGTGCGTTACACAACCGTTGAGGGAAAAGGTTATGACCGAATGCCACTGTCCACCTTTTACGGGTCACCGCGGCATTGCTACCACCTTGACAGGTGAGGAGAGAGACTTCTTTTGGCCGAGACTCAAGAAGGACGTGGACGATTTTGTACGCAATTGCTTGGTATGCCAGAAAGTCAAGTCCTGCCAGGCATAAAGCACAAGGATTGTTACAACCTTTACCCATACCCACCCGCCCTTGGGAAAGTATTACAATGGATTTCATTTTTGATCTCCCGAGAACACAAAGTGGTCACGATGGTATCTGGATTGTTATTGACAAATTTAGCAAGCAAGCTCATTTCATTCCAATAAAGAGAACAATCAAGCATAATCACTTAGTGAGACTGCTTGTGGCCCAAATCTTCAAATTACATGACATGCCCGAGACGATTGTCTCTGACAGAGACCCCAGATTCACAAGTTTGTTTTGGAAGGCTATTTGGGAGAACATCGGCACGCGATTGCAGTTCTCGTCATCATTCCACCCGCAGACTGACGAGCAATCTGAGATTGCTAATTCAATGGTACTAGATTTATTGAAATCGTAATTACATCTCGGATCACAAGACTCAAAGGGAAAAGTATTTACCTTTGGTGGAATTTGCCTACAATAACACAATACACTCTTCGACGGGGAAGGCGCCATTTGAGATTATTGAAGGTGCTACGAAGGTTCTTTACTTCCTAAGCAGGAAAGTTAAGATTTTTGAAGCCGACTAATACACCCGGGACTTGGACACGGCTTTTGCAAGGGCACGAGGCTTTGCAGAAATCTCAAGAAAGACAGAAAAAGGTAGCAGATCGCCATCATCGTGATTTGAAATTGAAGGAGAACGATTGGGTGCTCTTACGTTTTGAGAAGGCACGCCTCAAAAGGAAAAAGGGAAAGGAGAGGCTTTTCCCAAAGCTTAGTATGCGATACTACGGACTTTTCCAAATTTTCGAAAAGAGAAATGATGTCTATGTCTCCTTTCGACCGATACTTGGAGAATTCACAATGCTTTTCATGTGAGTCTCTTGAAGCCTTTTAAAGGCGATGTGCCCGAAGATGGGGAACTTGATGAGCAACCCGAAGTGGAAGAAAACGAGGAGATCCTTGTTCCAAAACAGATATTGGCACATAGAGACAGAAAGATTAAGGGTAAAGCGATAAGGCGGTTCTTGGTTAAATTCAAGAACTATCGTGCATTGGATGCGAAGTGGATGGAGGAGGAGGACCTAGCAGATACTCCTTAGATTGTGAATCTTTCCCTTGAAGCATTTGAATTAGCATAGTCTATTCTAATTGGAACCCCGAACTCAGCTTGGGCGGAATTTGGTGTAGCGAGTATGCACAAGAGAAGAGTCGCCACACTCCTTTGTCAACAGATTGCCTCGATTTTGATACTAAATTCACTAATGTCTCTTTTGAGTTTCAGGGATATTGTGAGCTGACAGTATTCTGCTTTATAAACTAGAATTCCCGATAATATGATATTGATTTGTGGTTGACTTGTTTAAGTGCAAGAACTGATAGACGAAATGACTACAGCATTTCGGTCTGAACAATCTCGATCGACATGGTTGCAATAAGGATTAATCAAGCGGGCATCTATGGGGTCCCGAGTGGATCTGATGCGATTGCTAAATACGTTGCTGATAAATCATGGTCTGAGATCCGAATGAATTTTGAATGTGATTTGTCATGTGATGTCAAGTGATGTCTTGTGATGTCCTGTGATGTGACTGTCGATTGGTACATGTGCTAGATGTGTGTTCCTAGTGCATCGGTAATAACAATCAGTGTCTGCTAAGACAGTTTATGGCCTCTATCTGTTTTGCAGGCGTAATCGAGGGCGATTACAATGCTTTCAAGAGGGGAGTATATCACAAAATGGTGACGTGGCATGGCACATCACACCCCTCTCTGACTGGGAGTGACGTGGCAAACTCTCGAGATTCACGATGTCTTGCTGACGTGGCAAACTCTCGAGATTCACGATGTCTTGCTGACGTGGCAGGCCCGTACGACAACCCCGCAAATCACTCCGGAAAAAGCGCTACAATGTTGACGTGGCAGTTTCCGTACGACAGGCTGTACGGCAGTGCTTTTCCTACGCTACAGGCTGGAAAATTTCCTACGCAATAGCTTTTTGGAAGTTGCTTTATTTCCCAAGATAGCTTGTGAGATGAATTGCTTTATTTTTGTAAGCCTATTTTTGGGACAGCTTTTGGGGCTCTGCTTTTGGCATCCCTTGTAAATCGTTTTAAGTGTGGTTTGGGCTCCCACTTCTTAGAGCATCTGGACGCAAAGTCTGAAAGTGAGACCCAACCACTCCCTTGTACTTTGAGCACAGATTTTAATACAAAGAGAAATACCGAAAGGGCGCCAGTCTTTGGGGCCAATCTCTCTAGGCACAGAACTCCGCCGAGCCATGTCGAATCAATTGTAAACTGTGAGCTGTTTTAAAGTGAATCTCTGCCGTCTGCGGTAGAATCTTGACTTGGAGTATCCAAGTGTGTTACACCAGTCATGCTTTCGTCTTTCCTTTTCGTCCACGCTCTTCGACTGCTCTGGAACTCTCTGGCTTTTCTTTTGGTTGTCCTCTGGATTCCTTGTGTGGCCACCGAGCCGACATATGACCGTGTTCTCCACGTTCGAAACACTTCTCCTCTTTGAGATACTCAACTCGCTTTGCCATTCTCAATCGAGGGCGTCGATCTTTCTTTTTCTGAAGTTTTCCCCTTCTTCTATTACCGTTATTCGAATTTTGTCTGATCCTTGTTGTTCAAAGTTGATCAGTTAGATACATAAGAGTACCCGCAGGCATTGCAAACCCTTGCTTAGCATGTCCCAATTGTTGTATGGACTCGGACTTTTGCAATAAACAATAATCTTGTATCTCTTTAGATAGATCACAGCAAAATCGCTCGATCTGTTGATTAAAGGTGATCTTTTTAAAAGAAGAGGCCAGTAGAAAAGTATCCCAACATCTTTGGCAATAGATTCTAAAGTACCTTCCTTGGTCATCTGAAGATGATTCTAAGCGGTGATCTGTTAGGTGCAGCGGAAGTGTTTAAGGATTTAGATCGGATGTAGTACTCCACACAAACACGAGGGACACTTTACTTTGCTTGAAAGAACTAAACAGAACTGAAAGAAAGAGAAAGACAAGAGAGAGAAAAGAGACGGACGACACAGAGATGACGGGTCCCAACCCTCAAGGACCCCCTTGCTCTGTTGCCAGAGTAAGTTCTTTCGCACAAATGCTCATACAATGACTAAATACTGAGATGTTGATGCTAATGGAAATTGATGTTGGGTATTGATGCTACTGATGCTGGGTACTACTGATTCTATGTCAAAGTCGATGATGACGAGGATGATGACAACGATGGTGTCGACAACGACGATGACGATGACGATGATGTCGATGACGGGTCTACGACTGAATGCAGAACTGCTAGCGAGGTCGATGGTCAAGGGTTTGCAACCACGACGAGGCTAGGAGTGGAATCTGCAGACGCTCTAAAGCTGAAAAGGCTACTGTCTTGGGCTGAAAACGCTAGTCATGCAAAGCTGACAACGCTGATCTGGTCTTCTGGGAAAACATTGGGCTGCTCACTGTCTTGCTGCACGGTCTAGTGCACCGCCACTTCCCCAGGTTCTGTGTCTTTTACAAGCGCTAAGACTCTCCCCTTTGAAACCGGCCCGTGCGGCGGTAGGCTTTGGCTTTCACCCGAAATTCTTTACTTTACACACACACACAGAGCACTTTGCAAAAGGAATCTGTGACGGGAATTAACACTTAAGCACACACACAGCTCGGAAGCTAGAATGCTCCGAGCAGACGCCGACAACCTGTAGGCCCCAAATTTGGCGCCCCTTTCGGTATTTCTTTATACTTTGAGAGGGTAAATTACAAGTAGAGTCTTGGGAATCCTTTACCTGTATCCAGCTAGATACCACCTGTTTTGGCCAAATTTGGCAACATAACAACCCCAAAACTTGCGCGAAACCAATTCCTCTGCTGGAACTCACTTCCACTCGCATAAACCCTCTAATTCCTGCCCAAAAACAGTAAATTCAATGCGCTGTATTTACTGGTTTTTGCCCTGTTTTCAGCCCTAGACGGTCCCCGAATTGTCCTCTGTCAGTGAGGCACTATTCCCAATGATTCTGGTGTCCGTATGGCTGAAAAACAGTCAAATTACATCGCATACACAGCGCTGAAAACGCACCTGTACGGTGAGGTTATGACCCTCACCGGTGCATGCTTTGGAGTAGCAATTAGCTACCCCTGTTCCTGCTCAAGGAGGCTCTTGCCTCAGCAAAAAAAAATGAAACCACACAAATGTACATCAATCATTTAATGAATCAAATGAAGAGCCCTCTTGTGGGGCATCACATAACTGCACGTAGGGGAGAGAGAGCAGTGTGTAGTGTGCAAGGCATCACTCCTAGCACCACACTGTACATAGAGTGGAAAGAAAGCACTCCACAGCTCTTAACCTGTGACAAAATGCAAAATGAGGCCTCTCCCAACATTCCGAAGGTAATGACGTGAACACATTTCACGACCCAAAATAGCAGTTTACTAATTTTTAGGAGATGCTTCCGTTGCGCTCTCATTGGGACCGCATCCAAAAGTGCATGTGGCCCAACTGTCGGGTAGTTTCTGTTCATAATCCCACCTTGACTTTATGCCTTTATCGAGTTCACTTCCTAGTATCCACCAACTTGCTAAGTGCGACGGGGAGACCTACATGACCTTGGACTGAGCCTAGACATCCTCTTACTATACAAATGCCACTACCGACCAACTTCCTGTCTGTGGGTGAAACTACTGTTCACATTGACCATACAATGTCCGACCATTTGCAACTGCAAAAAGAGAGCCTTAAAAATAAAACAAAATTCATTGGAAAGAAACCAACAACCAAGCTTAGTAGTTGCCACGTGCTCGTGACATAGTTAACAGTTGTCACGTCCTCGTGACACCCTTTATAGATGATAAGTGCCGGATCGAGCAGACTCACACGCAACCTCACGACCATCCAATATTAGGCTGAAAATGGGTTATTACTAAATGTTGTGCAATCAGAGGATATGTAACTACTCTAAGTGCTTGGACATGCACGGCATGCGTACAGGCTCACAAGGGTGCAAGAACACTTCCTAGGCTACCTAAACCCTAAAAGTAGTGACAGCTTGTCCACATGCACATAGGGTTAGATGTGCACGTGACATCCCTCCCTTTTCAAGGTGAGGTACTAGTACCAAGCTGTATGGACTTCGTAAAGTCCGCCAACAACTCCTAGGATTCTGCGAAGTACTCCTCGCCGGCCATCATTTGCACTCTCTCACTAAAGGAACGAAAGGCTCTCCCTTCCGTAAGTAAAAGAAACCTTGAGCACAGATCAAAGCACTCATCTTGAGGAAAGTTCAACATTCACTTCCGCTACACCTTACATTGGTATCAGAGCTTTGGCAGTGTTCTATATCACTCAAGGAAAGAACCACAAAAGAAATAATTTGCTTGTTGCGGTCGCACGTAACCCAACTCCACTTGAGCATGTCGATTCCTAATCGTGTTTTTGAAGAGTGACAGGAAACCCAAGAAAGAAGGGCTTGTCCAGCCTCCCCTTGTGCCTCTTTTCACTCATTGAGAGCGGACCGTGCACTTAACGGCCGGCCAATCGACGTGAGGTGGGAAAAAGCAACCTTGGTGTGAGCGCAAGGCCGCCAAGGGATACACCCGCGGAAAAGAGAAGAGCTCAGGTAAAGAGAAGATCCTTCTCTAACACAGATTGCAAGCTAAAGAAGAACCTCAAGAACCTCAAGACTCAAGAACCCAAGAACCCAAGACCCACAAGAACCCAAGTTCCTCGTGAACTTAAGAACCCACGACTTCAGTGTATCGTCATCACCCGAAGCGGAATGGATACTTCGCATGGAGGTGATGAGCATGGAGGTGGCGAAGAAGAATTTTCCCCACCAAGAGGTTTTTCCGACCTTCCCCATCTACGCCAAGGATTGCACCAACTCCTATGGAGGCTTTCGACAAGATGATGATGGACAGAAAGTTAGAACACGAAGCAAGAAAAGCAGAAAGAAAGACAGAATTAGATCGTGCACACAACGAAAGAATGGCAACCATAAAGCGTGAGTACCAAGAAAGAAAAGCAGAAATAGATCGCGAGCACCAAGAAAGAAAAGCAAAATTGGCTCGCAAGCGCGAAGAAAGTCGGTTAGCCTTTGAGCGTGAGCAAGCGCGCTTGGCAGCTGAACAGAGAGCCCAACACATGCAAGAGTTGTTCCGACTCTTTTCTAGCGTGTAGACGCAGATTGACAAGAATCAGGAGATGGAGCCTCTCTCAGTCTTTTCTTCTCCAAAGCACGACACACATGATTTGCTTGATAATGATAAGCGAGATGATAAGTATGATGATTTGCATGATCAAGATGTGATAATTCACAAGCATGATGATTTGCATGATATAAATGTGATTACTCACAAGCATAATAATTTGCAGGATAAAGCTGTGATTGTTCACAAGGATGATGGTTTAGTTGATACTTTTTCTAGTGAAGCTAACCTCATTCGATCAATCACGAAGAACCGATCTTGGCTCTCGAGTCGAGTCCAAAGAACCCCCACAGGAAGTATTCTGTGTTCGAATGATTAGTCAGCACACATTGTTCGAGTGTTTCATTCGTGATGCTTTCCTATATTTTAGTCACCGTCCTTAAGTGATCCCTATTCATAGGCATGACATATAGTACGATGAACACGATTCACTCATGAATGAGCACGGATGTGTGTGGATTACTCATGAAAAGATGAAATGTTTGCATTCAAGGAATTCACATTCCATGTCTCTTCCTTGGCATGTCATAGTATCTAAAAGAGCACAAGAAGGATTGAGCACCAAGAATCGGCATTTTCATTGTGATTTGCCACAGTTGATTGATTTAGATCAGAAAGTCAAGATTCGATTCCATTGTTTGCGTGTGTTCGATGAACGGTTTAGCACTTTGTCTATATGTTCATCTACATTGCATGCACAGTCTTTATAGAAGACTAGAACTTTTCCAGTCACTTTGCATGGAATGGGGATGTTCATGTTTTTGTGTTGGAAGTGGTTTCGAGAATTTTCATCATCGGAGATTCTTGAAGAAGGTAGACGCATGACTATAGACGTAGTTGAAGCATTGAAGGAGCCACAGATGACTTTGTGTCGCTTTCGACGCGGCCCAAAGAAGCAAGCGTTGCAGACCTTTATGAAGTTCAAGTATCGCTTGACCCACGCATCAGAGTGAACCAGCGAAGAGTCCTTTATAGGATTCCAGATGCTGTTGGCGATCTCCTTCGATGCCATACAGTTCGGTACGAGTGCCTCACTTTGAAAAGGAGGGGATGTCACGTGCACATCTAACCCTATGTGTACCTGGACAAGCTACTTCATGACATGGGTTCAGTTCAGTTCAATTAGCCTAGCTTAAGAAGTGTTCTGGCACTTTTGTGAGTCTGTTCGCAGACCGTAGATGCACAGGCACTTAGAGTAGATGCATATCCTCTGGTTGCACACAGCATGATCATCAGCATTACCATCTGAATCCATCAGGGGCATTTTCCAGTGCACAGAACCTATTTTCCCTATTTAGCCATTTTTCACTTATTATTTTTATGTGACTTTTGTTGGGAACTGGGTAAGGCAATTTAGCCAAGCTTGTATAAAAGAAAACCTAGCGCTAGTGCTTTCTGGCAAAAGAAGAAGGAAGTGCAAAGGCAATTACTTGCAACAAGCATCTCTAGCAACTTATCAAGTAAGAACTCCTGAAGCCTGGCATTTTTCCATCAGATAAAGCCCAACGTTTTCAACAGCCATTCCCGTCGCAAATCAGCCCTTGATCAACGTTTTTACAGCACGCAAACCAGCGTTTTTCGACAGCAAGACAGATTTAGCCCTAGCGTTTTTGGATCATGCAGCAAACCTACCGTTTTGCAGATTCTCCGCGTCGGCTTCAGCATAGGCATCAGCATTTTCAATTTTCAGCAATCAGATACTGCAGTAGAAGCCCCGAACCTCGTAGATCTCACCTTCCCGCAATAGATCCTCGCCACACGGTCAGATCAGCCAGTGTTTGCAGATTCAGCCCGAAAAACACAGATTTCAGCATCAGCGTTTTTAGTGCGTCATCGTCGCATTGTCGTCATCGCCGTCGTCACCGACATAGAGTTAGAAATCAGCAGATAAAGATTTGCAGATTTCAGCCATTAGCGTTTTCAGATTTCAGCCCGTCTCGTCGTCGTCCTCATTGTCGTCAGCAAGTCCAACACATTGTAGAGATTTATGCAATCAATAGTAGACCGCTCTCGCCATAGAGAGTGGGGCCTTCGCAAGAGGGTTTGACAGCAATCTGGTGTCGTATTCTTCTCTCTCTATCTCTCAGTCTCAGCACCTTCATTCACAGTGTTTACCACTTTGTTTGTGATCATTTGCACTCTCTCACTAAAGGAACGAAAGGCTCTCCCTTCCGTAAGTAAAAAGAACCTTGAGCACAATTCGGAGCACTCATCTTGAGCAAAGTTCAGCATTCACTTCCGCTGCACCTTACACGCTCAAGATACTCAGCCAACTGTGACTCTTGCCAAGCTTGATACCAATCAATGGCATCACTTGCTAGATACATGGCAGCAGTCAACACTTTATTGTTGCTTGTTTTCTTGTTAGTCACAAAGTAAGCATTAAATTGATGCAACCAAGAATGAAGCACAGATACATCCATCTTAACATCATACTTACTAAACATCAACTTCTCAGTGACTAGATTGTTGGAATCTTCCCCTCTACCTGTGCTACGTGATGACTCGCCAACCTCCTTGAGTGGCTCGATCTTCGAGGAGAGTACCTATAGGACCAACTCCTGCATGCGTTGGTCTCTCAACGCCTCTCACTCTTTACTCCAGAGCCACTCGATTCTCTTCAGCCGCTATACATTGAGCCTCGCGTGCTAGCTCACGCTTGAGCTCCATAGCTTCCCTTCTTTCTTTGGCCGCTACGCATTGAGCCTCGCGTGCTTGCTCACGCTCAAGCTCCATAGCTGCCCTTCTTTCTTCACGATCGCGATCCATGGTGGCGCGTTGCACCTCTTGTTGTAGCATCATCTCCGTCATCAACTTGACCAAAGCCTCCATAGGATTTGGTGCAATCAATGGCGTAGATGGGGATGAGGGAGGATCGGGGAACAATCCTCCTAGTGTAGAAACTTCCTCTTCTCCAACTCCACTCTCATCACCTTTACACAAAGTATCCATTTCGCTTTGGATGATGACCATGCACTAAGTTCTTGAGTTCTTCGATGCTTGAGTACTCGGGGTTCTTGAGTACTTGGAGTTCTTGGGGTGCTTAAGTAATCAGGGTTCTTGGCTTGCAACCTGTGTTTAAGAAGGCTTTTCTCTCACCCAAGCTCAACTCCTTCCTGCGGGTGCACCCCTAGGCGGCCTTGCGCTCACAGCAAGGTTACTTTTTCCCACCTCGCGTCGATTGGCCTGCCGCTAAGTGCAAGGTCCGCTCTCAATGAGTGGCAAAGAGGGACGAGGGAAGGCTGGACAAGCCCTTCTTTCTTGGGTTACTTGCCACTCTTGAACGACACGCCCAAGTGGTCTTGGGTTACATGCGATCACAAGAAGCAAAAAAAATTCTTATGGTTCTTTGTGCTTCTTTCCTTGAGTAATGATACCAAACACTGCCTAGGAGCTCTGATACCAATGTAATGTGCAATGGAAGTGAATGATGGTGTATGGCTCAAGATGAGTGATCAATGGGTGCTCAAGGTTCCTTTTACTGACGAGAAGGGAGAGCCTTCCTTGACTTAATGAGAAAATGTGCAATGACTAAAACAAGAGAGTGGAATGCAAATTGTGAGTGAGTGCAAGAGAGTGAGAGAGAGAGAGAGAGAGAAGAGACGACACCAGATGGGGTCCCAAACCCCCCTCCAAGGCTAAAGAGGTATTTGCTTTAGATTGCACAAAGTCTGGTACAATGCTTCTAGATGATGTGGTACTTGACGACGACGATGACGATGATGTCTACGATGACAATGACACTAACAACGACGACGGCGATGATGTCAAGGCTGAAATCTGAAAATGCTAGGTACCTTTGTTGTGGATTTGCTGCTGTGGCGATTCTACAGGGCTGATCTGCAACCGTCGATGCAAGCAGGGCTGAGAATCCAAAAACGCTAGCTGCCAAGGGCTGAAAACAGAAAATGCTGGCTGATCTGGGCTGAATCTGCAAAACGCTCGCTGGTTTGTGCTGAAACTGAAAACGCTAGGCTGATCTGGGTGCTGGTGAAAAATCGGCGAGGATTTGCTACTGGCAAAGGTGCGGTACGGCTTGGTGAAGGGCTGATCTGAAAACTCTGGTCTAATGGCTGAAAACGCAGGTGTTGCTGATGCAAAACGCTGGTCCTTGCTGAGGAGAAACGTTGGAAAGCCTGAGGTGCCAAATGTTGCTGACCTCCTTGTGTTTTCTCTCCTTCTTCTGCTCCTTCTAGCGCCCCCTGGGTCCTTATATAGGTGCAAGAGGGTAGGTCGAGCAGCCTGGCTGAATTTCCACGATTTGGAATATGAACGGTAATAAAAATGCCTGCAAGGAGGGTTGGTTCACATGCACTTAGGGAAATTGGGTTCTTGTGGTGGAAAATGCTCATGTGATGCAAGAGAGGGTATGCAACTGTGACCGGCCTGGACATGCACGTCCTGCTAGAGGCTCACAAAATTGCCTGGCTCAATCCTAAGCTACTAGATCATGCTAGATTGAGGCAGAAAACATGTCCACGTAGCGCAGGTGAAGTGCGCACGTGACATCCCCCCCTGTTGAAGATGAGGCACAACTGCCAAACTTCTATCTGTACCTCTAATGTTGAATGCTTCTAATGCATGTGAATGCGTAACCAATGAAGATTCCTCCAAACGGGTGGATATTGCAGACGTAGATCTTGTGCGATGTCAACACCTACTATACGAGTTATCAGGTAGCCTTACTAGTGTCGCAGAATACCAACCTTCCTGTTGACTCTGCCTTATGAGCAAGCACAACCACTCGAATAGTCTTGTCGTGTAAACATTGCGGGTGGAGCTGAAAGGTAAGGGTGCTCGAAGGTAAATCCAAGAGTTTCTTGTCGACAAAAGTGGATGCACGCTACATGCGAATGCAGAAGAGGTTAGGAATCCTAACTCCAACTCCTTCCATGTCCGCATAAGAGGCAAGTAGATCCTTGTACTCAAGATTTGGGTTGTCATGTATCCGATGTCGATCTTCCTTCATAGACATGGCAATGAAGATGGCAGCTGGTAAGTCAAGGATCTTCAAGAAAAAAAAAATGGGAGAGGTTCTTTGGGTTCTTGGTTCTGCTTGGGTTCTTGAGGTTCTTGGTTCTTCTCTTGAGTTCGCAAAGCTGAAGCATGCACAGAGCTCTGATACCAATGTCAGGTGCGGCGGAGGTGTTTAAGGATTTAGCTTGGATCTAGTACTTCGCACATATTAGATTTACACCACTCTATTGCTTCACACAAGTCTAGGGTACTTCCTTGTACGGCTAGTGTCTCCAGGCTAGCACCCATAGTCTAGGTTGTATCTTGTCCGGCCACCCAAGTTTGGGGCCGGTCATCCACTTGAGTTGGGCGCCCACCTTGAGCACTCCCATATATGGGGCTACGGGGGTACCCATTTCACATAAATTGACTTTGTACGGGTCTCATGCTCTGGTAGTCAGGGGGCCTGATCACCCCCTCTTCCCCATACCAGCATTTGTGTTCTCTGTCTCTTTCTGCTCTCTCACACTTCCGCACACGCGCACTCACATGGTATCAGCAGCGAGCTCTTCATGGTCTTGGACCTGGCACTCCACCTCCATGTTATCGGTTCTCCATCCCAAGATTATTTCAGCCAGCAATCAACATTTAGTCAGGTAAGCAAAGGTTCCTGTAGGGTTTCTGTCGCAGAGATTCAACCTCCACTTGCGTTTTTTACTGATCAAGATGGCGATCACCACATTTCCGGCCAGTGCTGGCCTTCCCAAGCCTTTTCATCGCAAGAAATCCCCCCCTACCACCTACGTTTTTCAGCCAGCCCTTGCGTTTTGTGCAAGGCTGCAGTTTCTAGGTCTAATGTACCTACGTTTTTGCAGATGGGGGGTTCATTCCAACAATCATTCGGCGGTTGTGCACTCCAAAGGGGGTGGTGACTTGTGGTTTGCTATGAACACACCTATGCACTCATCAGAGAAGTTCACACGAGATATGGCCATGCTCATGGCATATGGGATTCCGACATTCCCAGAGAAGACACCACCATCTTGGATGGACATACACTTACCACTTAACCTCGACACGTCAGATCACTTGCTTACACATGAGCATCTACATGGACTTAGGGAGAGGATCTTGGATCTCTTCTTGGACAGGTTCATTGCTTAGACCTATAGACTGGAGCAGGACTTCAGTGCTTTGGACTCTCTTGGGGAGTTTACCCGCAAGATGCTGGAGATCCGGCATCTTGTGACTACATCCGGAGTCACCCGAAGCTTGGCTTGGATGGTGATCGTTTGGATTGCTACCTTCAGAGTTTTACACTCATCCTCGATAACCTTACAGAAAACTTATCCCCCGACCTGGGCAATCGGCCACTCGTTGGAAGCTTGGCTTGGATGGTAGTGTAGTTGCTCTTGTCACTCTTGATCATTTGGAATGCTACCTTCAAAGTTGCTTACACTCATCCTCGATAACCTTACAGAAAACTTATCCCCCAACCTGGGCAATCGGCCACTCCCGGCTCATTCACATTGAGAGCCACATCGAGATGCGGTTTCGTGGCGTTGTTGGCGCGGATTTTGTCTTGGTTGACACCCGAGGATTGGAGGATTGGAGATAGCACAGACAAATTGGTCTAGCCTTTCCTCTTCTCAAAGATTGTTCACAGCGCAGTCTGCTCAGTCTGGCTTCTCTACTGCTACAAGATATCACCGTGCACACAGTTTGGTCTGACCACCCCTCTTCTCAAAGGCCCTTCACACTGCAAACTGTTGAGTTTGGCTTTCCCCTCATCGTGGATTACCCTTACTACTGACAGGACACCATCCGATGATGGACCATGCGGTCTATCGATGACTGTTATAGCTTACGATAGCTTCTACAATGCAGACTGCTTAGTCTGGCTTTCCTTGTTTTGGAGGACGTTTACGGTTCAGATTGCTACATCTGGCCTTCCTGGAGTTTTACACAACTTAGCCACTTGGCCACCTTGGGTTGCAGGTTCATGCATTGACAGGCTTCCAATCGTTCTCATGACAGTCCTTGGGCTTCTCCATTTTCTCCAGACAGTTTGACTATAGAAACCACAGATCCTATTGGGCAAGACACTTGCAAGCCTATTGGCACTTCTTTTACGACAAGGAGTTGTTTTCACACTCAATTTGGGACCTTCACGCACTATCTTCACCGTGTATCGGCGGAGTACAACAGTTTGCCACACTACTCATGACGGACACTTTACCATGGAGATCTCTCCGAGGTTGGGACACCCCAAATTGCTGCTACACTCATGGAGTATCTTTCAATGGGCATTGCACCAGACATCTTCATCATTTGCCTCACATCTTCGGCTTAATGCTATTTGTTCAGCATCAAGTGTTGAGAGGGGGTGCTAGATTTACACCACTCTGCTGCTTCACAAAGTCTAGGGCACGCGCACTTCCTTGTACGGCTAGTGTCTCCGGGCTGGCCACCCATAGTCTAGGTTGTACCTTGTCCGGCCGCCCAATTTTAGGGTCGACTGCCCACATGAGCTAGGCGCCCACCTTGGGTACTCCTATATATGGGGCCAAGGGGATACCCATTTGACATAGATTGACATTGTACGGGTCTCATGCTCTAGTAGTTGGCCCCCTCTTTTCCATACCAGTGTTTGTTCTCTCTCTCTCTCTCTCTCTCTCTCTCTCTCTCTCTCTCTCTCTCTCTCTCTCTCTCTCTCTCTCTCTCTCTCTCTCTCTCTCTCTCTTTTTTCCGCACACGTGTACTCTCACAGCACAAACACAAGGGATACTTTACTTCGCTTGAAAGAACAGAATTGAAATTTGAACTGAAAGAAAAAGAGAGACAAGAGAGAGAAAAGAGACGACACAAGGATGTCGGGTCACAACCCTCAAGGGCCCCCTTGCTCTGTTGCCAGAGTAAGTACTTTCTTTATCCTTGCACAAATGCTCATACAATGACTGAATGCTGAGATGCTAATGTTGAAGGGTACTGATGTTGATGCTGATGCTACTAATGCTGGGTACTACTGGTTCTATGTTGAAGTCGATGACAACGATGACGATGACGACGACGATGTCAATGACGAAACGACGACCACGAGTCTACGGCTCAATGCCAAATTGCTAGCGAGGTTGATGGTTAGGGTTCTGCAACCACGACGAGGCTAGTGCTGGAATCTCCAGACACTCCGAAGCTGAAAACGCTGCTGTCATGGGCTGAAAAAGTTGGTCATGCACAGCTGAAAACGCTAAACTACTTGCTGTCTTGTTGCACGGTCTAGTGCACCGCCACTTCCCCGGGTTCTTTGCCTTCTACAAGCGCTAAGGCTACCCCCTTTACATATGATAAGTGTTGGGTCGAGCAGACTCATAGGCAAACCCACGACCATCCAATTATTGGGCTGAAAATGGGTTATTACTAAATGTTATGCTAAGGGTTGTGCAATCAGAGGGTATGCAGCTACTCTAAGTGCCTGGACATGCACGGCCCCAAGCTCACAAGGGTGTCAGGGCCCTAAGAGTAGGAGCAGCTTGTCCACATGCACTTAGGGTTAGATGTGCACGTGACATGATCACATCACGTTCGTACTCTCGAGTGAGCTAAGAAGAAGAGAAAAGTCGTTTGAATTGTAGCCACTTCATTGGTGCTTCTTTTCGTAGCAGTAGGAAGGACCACCTAACCTTGGAGTGCTTTGAATAGCACCCTCCATAATAAGCTATGTCAAACTGTTGGATAAAAGCGACGGCCTTATGAGTATCTCGAAAGCCCCAAAAAGTATCGAACTTTATGGCTTGTCCACCTTCCTTAAAATCTTTGGTCTTCTTGCTCTTATCTTCAAGAAAGTCATATTGGTTGGCTTTATAAAAAATTTTCCTATTAACATCTGCTCATCGGAGTCCGAACTATCAAAAGAGGATGAGTCCTCCGAACTGTCTGAATACTTACGAGATCTTCGATGGGATCTACTCTTCTTAGCCTTCTTCTTGTTCTTATTGTGTCTTTGAGTCTTTCTTCGTTTCATGCTCTTTTTGTCCTCATCCCTCAAAGCAGACACGCTTCTTTGTCTTTCGTGCATTTGCAAAGTAGACTTGTGACCCCCTTGTCGAATGAAACCCTAGCAAGTGCAGATGAGAGACCGAGGGTAGTCTGTTGATTGACTGCACCTCCTTGACTGCTTCTTGGTCTTCAAGAGTCGACTGAAACCCTAGCAAGCTCAGACGAGAGACCGAGGGTAGTCTGTCAATTGACTGCACCTCCTTGATTGCTTCTTGGTCTTCAAGAATCGACTAACTCGTCTTCCTACTGCTTCGTCAAATTCATCCTCCGAATACGCCAGCGGAATAGGAGTTTCTTCAAAGCGGGCTTCAGAGGTGAATTGATGGCTGTACACCATCGAGAATGCATTTCATCGATTGCGTGCTTGGTCAAAAATTTTGCATATTGAGGATCTTTTAATTACTAGAGCATTTGTTGAGCACACGCATCAACCTGCTGTTGACGCTGCATCTCCATCCGCTCAGGTGAAAGTGACCCATATTCTTCTCTCAAGTCGACAGAAGGTCCATTTGAGTCTTCCGTGTTCTCACGTGACCCTGATTAGTCAGGTGCAATAGTTTGCTCCTTGTGGGATTCGTCAACTGAATCCATGTGTGTCGTGGTAGAAGGGATCAAATTCTCCGTAGAAGGAAAATCGACTAAGCTTTGCTACCACTGTAACTGACTTGGACACCCCAAGTCGAGAATCTGGCACGACACACTTGAGAGCAACTGAAAAATCACATAATACTTTAAATCGCAACTGAGAGATATGACACAATTCGATATAGTTCCGTGCCCAGAGGTATTGGCCCCAAAGTCTGGCGCTTCTTTCGGTATTTATTTTTATATTAATTATGAGCAAAGCACAATGTTCGAGGGTCCTCTCTCTGCTCACTGCTCCCAAGCCAATATGAGGGAGAGAGACCATTGCAATAAATTTATAGGCCCATGGCCTTCTAAAAGCAATTACATGAAAATCTATAGGTCCAAAAGCATCTGATCTCAAGTTCCCTAGCGGCAAAAGTTGTCAACGCAAATCGCGGAAATCTGTACAGATGCGACATCAACAGCCAGCGTGAATTGCAGAGTTGTCCGTACAACGTTGCCACATCAGCAGGTCCATGCAAAATTGGTCCTTGCTTTATTTTAAAGTTCTTGTGTCCCCTAGGACCATCGGACGGGACCCCATAAGTTGGAACAACTTATAAAATCATTTTATTTGTCAGTTTCTTTGGGCTTTGTCCGACTAGACATGCCATGTCATCACTTTGTGACAACTGCCAATGTCACAAAATGATGACGTGGTAAAACTGCTCTAACCGGCTTGGACACTTCAAGCGAGAAATCAATAGCAACACACAAACAGAAACTTCATAATCACTGAACTTTAATGGAGAGAGAGAGTCGACACGACCGGCAGAGTTCCGTCCCAGAGGTATTGGCCCCAAAGACTGACGCCCCTTTCGGTATTTGTTTTTATATTAATCTTTGAGCAAAGTACAACTTCCGCGGGTGCTCGCTCTCAAACTCTGCGTCCAAATGGTCTGAGAAGTGAGCCCCCTTGGGTCAATTATAAACATTACAAGGGATGCCAAAAGCAGAGCCCCAAAAGCTTCAAACTCAAAAGCAATAATCCCTCAAAAGCAACTGGCTCAAAACCTGCCAGTAAAATCAGCCAGCACAAAAAGCAAAATTCCGTACAGACTGCCACATCAGCACATGTCAGCAGAAAACGGGGAAATCCGTACTGTCTGCCACGTCAACATGTCAGTGCAGATTCTAGAAATCCATGCAGTCAGCCATGTCAACTGTCCGTATAGTCAGTCTGCGGGCAGTCATGCAACGTCATCATTTTGTGACATCCCGGACACACACACGTGGCTGACAAGTTGTACGGACAGCATGACACGTAGCAACAATACGGAATCTTGCAAAACGCATTACCATGCTGACGTGGTAGATTGTACAAATTTTCGCTTTTCACACGGCTGCTAATGTGGCACGACTGTACGGATTTCCGCAATTTGCATTGATGCTTTTTGGCAGTTTTTGGAGACCGATTGCTTTTGGGGCAGTTTGCTTTTGAGTTTAATTGCTTTTGGGACTCTGCTTTTGGTATCCCTTGTAAGAATGAAAAGGGCCCAAGGGCCTTACCCTTCAAGACATCTCGACGCAGAGTCTAAGAGTCGAGGACCCACGGGAGTTGTATTTTGATCGAGCATTAATATAAAAGAAATACCAAAAGGGGCGCCAATCTTTGGGGCCAATCTCTCTTGGCACGGAACTCCGTCGGGCCGTGTCGACTCAAGTTTTAATGTTGTGAATTATTTTTAAGTGATTCTCTCGTTTGTCGTGCCGAATTCTCTGCTTGGGGTGCCCAAGCCTGTGACAACCAAAAACAAGCAACGCAAATAGCGAAAATTTGTTAAACTGTGCCACGTGGCAACCAACGTGAATTACGAAAATCAGCCTCAGAGATCAAGCTTTTGATTTTTAGGTTTTAGGCCCCTCAACCGGTGCTCCATAAGTTCTTCAAGTAGGGGTTAAGTTTTTAATTCCTAACCCCCTTTAGGCCTCTCACCTAAATCTTCAAGGTTCAAAAATTCTTCTATTCTTCTAGGTCAGTTTCTCTTGTCCTATTGGCCAATTCTTTCCAGTTGGGCACGCCACGTCATCACTTTGTGACAGCGCGCTAAGAACAAGCACAGAGATGAAGATGGCGTCCTTAGGCCTCAGTCTCAATCATTTCAGTAAGTGTTTGTTTTGTCTCTCTCGGACAAAGATCAGACAAGTCAAACACTCATGTGATTACGTGCTCGGCATGTAGACTAGTCACTAACCCTAGCAAGCATGCATTGAGTCCGAGAGGCCAAAACTTAAAAGGCCAAGAAATTGATCAAATCCAAGTATTGAGAGGGGGGGGGGGGGGGGGGGGGGGACGCTAAATTTGAAGTCAAGGGGGGTTGCAATTATTGAAAGAGTAAGTGTCGAGCTGGTATGAGCATGCCAAAAATCGTTAAAAAAATGTGAGGTTCAAATGTAGGTAGCATGGAAAGCTGTAAATATCAATCCCTCTCTCTCCTCCATGCTCTTTCCACTACACCCCATGCCATGCAAGATTGGCTTCCCCTTGTCCATGCCCTTCCAATGCAATAACACCCTTTCTAATTGGGTTCTCTTTCTTTCTCCTCTCTAAAATCAGTAGTTGACTTCTCCAAGGTTGCCTGCATTCTCCATGAAATCCCTATGAGCCTATCCTCTCTCACATGAAGACTATTGGCACAAGAGAGACACTAGAATACCACTTCCTCGCAGAAACACTAAAGAATCACCAATACTCGATAGCTTTACTGTCCAGACAATTTCCAGCCATCGAGAGGAGATAAAAGCGATCAATTTCAGCAGTGGACACACAAGACAAACCACCCGGGAGGAGGCATCCCTCAACGGTTTATGAGCAAAATATTCTGCTCCAATCACTGCAAAATTGGAGCATCATGTAACTAATTTCAGCAAGAAGCCTTCTCATAATAAAGATCAATGAATTTGATTCATTCATTTGTAAGATTTGGAGAAATCAACTTCCTCTCAGAACTTACTTAAGAGGGGATAAGCACTCTCTCTCAACACAAGAAAGAGGGGTTTTCCCCTTTCCTCAAAAGGGCTAGAAATTAGCGGAAGAGAAAGAAGATTCCCTCCCTCTCCAGCTATGAGCTTGTATGAAGGATTTTCCCACTTGATTGAAGAACATTCCAAGGGCGGGCGGCGGGGAGCAGCCCCACAGTGTGGTGTCAACTTGTCTTGACCACTCTTTATATCTCTCTTTCTTTCATGCCAAGGTATAACAGAGGACTGCCTTCACTTGTGAAATGCTTCAACCATTGTCATTTAAATATGGTACCTTTGACTACCCTCATTAAGCTCAATAGTCAATGTAAAACAAACCCGTTCTTCAATTGTCTCTTCAACAATTAGCTCATCAGCTATGCCAACTTTGAGGGCAATCTTAATCCAGCACCATTAAAAAAGAGAGTTTCTAATTCCTCCCAACCAAAAGTTTTTTTTCCCTCATTTTTAAGAAATTTTCCCCTCCTTTAAAGCTTAAAAAACACTTCATAAGCCAGTAAATTAACACTGAGAAGAGGCATACCATAAGGATACTTCTTTGGGCACATATGCTTTTGATAATCTCCCCTTTCTCTTTATCACTACATTGATCCAAAAACGTTCTTTCTATAGCCGACAGCCTTTTATGAACAAGATAAGCTTCCTGATTGCGACATCTCTAAAATCACAGAAAAAACTAATCAGCAGCAGAAACTAATAAGGCCTCAACAAACACTCTTCTAACTCATTGGACTTGATCAATAGGAAGTAAATATGTATGCAAATGACTTGCCACCGGATACCAAAACGCACTCTCGCCTTGGAGCACTTACAATACAATACATAAAGGCCAATGCTAAATAGGCAACAAGTCAGATAAGTGTAGGACTTATCTTTAGCGCACTACGAAACTATCCTATTTTAACATAATATTAACAACAAACCCTTATGATTTATCCTCCATTCTCTTCCTTTTCATTTTGCACTTGTCACTCCAACTACCAATGCGACGTAAGGAAAGTGAACAAGCTTAATCTTGCTTCACTGCGGTTGGCCATTGGAGCCTATAGAAAAGTTGAAGGCGCCCTTGAAATCTTTCTCCCAGCCCCAATATATTACTTTGTAAATCAGATAAGACACGGCTCCTTGTCATTTGTTTTATAAAACATGGTTAGATTAAAAATTCATTCCTACAAAAACAGGCACCACTGTTGGCATCACAATTTCCTGAATGCACCTTCTCCACTTGCCAAGACACTCACCGCAAGTTAGGTTTCAATTTAAAAGTACATACAATGGTGCATCAAGACCTCCAAACATATACCACAGCAAACTTTGTGCACTCTAATTGTAATCCTTAAACATACAAGTGAGCAGTGAAATTGTAGATCTCTGCTATTTTTAATATACAAGCACACAAGTCAACATAACTCTTACCATAATGTAAAACATAACCATAAGACTGCCTGCAGAACTACACGGATCTCTCGCCGCTTGCTCCAGAAGGCAATTCAAAAGAATTTTCTCCTCGTTCTTGTCCCATGGAAGCTCTATCATTTTTGCTACCAAGTTTTTCTGTATACATAACCAGCAAATTTCTTGCACTAAGCAGTCCATATTGTGTGACCAATATCTCAACTCCTCTTCATTGCTGCGATTTGATTTTGGCAATGCACCTTGGAATGCCCGTCCTTTAATTCTTGAAACGTATAATCTCTGATAAAGATAGGCATCTGTTAATAGCCCACATTCTAGTCTCACCCTCACAGCAGTCACAGCATCTTGAAGGTGAGGAAGTTCATCTTTGTCTAGAGGTTCTGAAAGTCCAAGGCTACCATCTCCACTACTGCAACGTAAAACATCCAAGGCTACAAAGGGTTTCTGTCTCTCAAGCAGTACCCTTGCCACTTTGGGGTGTATATTACACGAAACTACCTCAGGAAGAAGGCGACATGCTTCCTGCAGAAAGAGACAACAACAAGAAAATATTCCACTGGCACAAGTTTAATTATAAACACACTATTGGTGCACAAATTCTTTCGGATTGAAAAAGGCGAATAAGGCACTGAGTGATATGCAGAACACCATACCTCCAAGGCAGAGTCATCGATCTCATCCAATAAGAAGAAAACCGATGATTCCAGCATCGCATGCCTTGATATGTCAAACACAAGTATATAATCATCTACCAATTCCTTCAAACCATCATTGTGGTTTGGCCAATGCCTATCAAAAAGATAGTACAAGAACTACTTCCAAATTAAGGATAAAAATTCGGATCATGTATCAAAATTTTATACATCATTCCTATCAAAGTAAAAGGGAGTTCAGAAGTTATGCATTGCACTAGCACTCAAAAGTGTAATTACTGCCTGAGTTATATGTGAAATCTATAAACAAAACACTTTTGTTACATTCATAAATGTAACAAGTAATGCTTGTCAACCAAAATGTGCACGAATCACACCTTCTCAGCTGTAAAAAACTCAGATACTGAAAAAAGCAGATCAAACACAAGTATCCAAGGATACAATAGCCTTTTTTGCAAGAAAAAGATCTGAGCTAGCTTCCAAAAATATCATGTCCACAGCTGCACGTGCACTCTCAGGAGGGTATAATGCTGTCGGAACACGTACATTAGACTGTCCTCCAGGAACTCCCTCCCTTCTTCTGAAAGGTAAGGACGGTGCTGCCTGCCTCAAGCACTGTAGCTCTAGACTTTCCCAGAGATAGGGACTTTCATTATCTTTCCCAAACCCAATGTTTGACATCGCATCCTCAATAAACAAAGTTGAGGAGTGGGGAGTCATTTCCAACACAGCATTTCGTGCATGTCCAGACCGTACCCTGTTGGTGGCTGACAGCTTACGTTCTTTGACAGCCAGTCTCCAGTCATTCAATGAGGAATGTGATGACTGTATGTCCTCAAGAAAATTATGCCTAGCACACCAGCACATCACATCTAGATGCTACAAAAACAAGGAGGACAAATCTGTCAACAACACCAAACCTCGCCAAATACCAAACTGACTGTTTATTGGAGCAAGTATAAACGGCTAAACATTAAGCACATGACAAGAACCTTCAGGTGAATCAACCAAACACAGCCAAGTCTCATGACTAACCTTAAAAACGGAGAGTATATATGTATAGTTTACATGCAAGCAAGATCTTGCCCTTACGTGTTTCAAGTTCAAAGGTCAGCACCAACTATCTCACCACTCTTTACTTTCATGTTCAGTGATGCTGGATGCTAATCCCACATGGCTATGGCCAGACAAATCCCTAAGTTGGTTATCAATGCTCTTATCGATCATTATGAAACTTGCACAACAAGAGTACTAAAGAATAGAAAAGGCTGAGACATCAGCTTAAAGATAGAAGCACCAACAAAATGCACCTCTTGTCACTCAATGTCAAGTTCAGAAATGCACTCCTACACAGGACAATTATTCATTCAGCTTTGTAAAGAAAAAACTGAAAACACCTGAGAAACTCTCTGGGTTCCTTCAATAAGTTGCTGAAGCTCAAGTAACTGTGCTGAACTTGAATCTAAATCGGGACCTTCGAGAGATTCCAGAACATGAGACAATCCTAGAAGACCTGTGGAAAATCTCTCCATATCACCCACTTTGCTTCTCATCTGTGTGGTTCCTAAACAATCTGTTATTAATGTGTCAAAGAAGCAAGCAGCTGGAAACACTTATCTAAAATTCAGCAACATAAAAAGACGTTTGCGAGTGGATACATATGTCGCTCAAGCTCCAGATGATGCGCAACAATGTCCTTTGACACCAGTCTTTAACTACAGTTCCATCCAAGAGCAAGGAAACCGTCGCGTTGTTAGAGACGGCCCTTTCATCCATGCAAACATCTGAGACATCTGCAGAGCCAATTAAGGAGAGAACATGACGAGATCATAAAGCTTAGTTTATCATCCAGCTGGTAACAGAAAAATGTACCCAATGCTGACTGGATACAATGACAAATCACCGAAACCAGTTTGTACTCTAATGCAACGTCAAAGAAAGACCAAAGGCGCTGGACATCGGCATTTGGATGTTCATCTCTTTCTCTCGCATCTTCTGTCCTGGAGTTTATCAGACCAACCTCACAGCATTCTTCATATAGACGCCTTCTCATTAAAGGCCCATGCCTCCCAATAGAAGCTCTGCAAATTGGGCAAACATCACACCTTTGTGCACATTCTGCACATAATGAGGCATGATTACAGGAAGTCAAAGAGTGTTCAACAGTCCTTCCACAGCTTCTAAGGTCTCTTGTTGCTCGACATTTCTCAACAATAGATTCACTGCAAAGCTCCCTGGGCTCCAGGCTCACAAGCCGTGCCAATACATCCTGCTTTACCAAAAATCAAGGTGTTAAGTTACTAGATACGTGAAATCGCTACATTGACTTTGCATTAGCCAAAACATGAGCCACTGCAGCATGGAAGAACCCACTGCTGTAGCAAGGAAGAAACCACCGCTGCCGCTACAGGTACATATCAAAGTGCAACACTACAGAATGGTGCACAAAACTCTGACAAGCTGATATCTCTTGTGCATAGCCATGGCCAGTTCCATCAAAGAAGACCAAGGCAATCGCTTGCGAATAACGAGGAGAGATTCTCACAAAAAAACGGACTCTCTCCAAAAATTGTAATCTTGCTAATCTGTCTCTAAATAATTAATTCTGCATACTACAATGGCATGATCTGATTGAAATTACACAAGTTTCGGGTCCATAGCGAAGTTCAAACCAGCTGGAGCTCATATTTCAGCATAGGGAAGCTGAAAAGAAACCATTTACGAAAGCCCCTCCTTGTATGTGTTAACGACGTAAGCAGCAAGACCTGTGTACAGGAAACCCTGAACCAAAAAGGAAGCAAGGATTATAGTACAAAACCTGGCATTCGTCTGTAATTGTAGGGTAGGAACGATCTTCGTCCTCCTTTTGAAGCGACAAGGCGGCTCCCGCCATGCAAGCTATGCACACTCGTTGAACTCTTCGAAGCTACCTGTGTGTGTGTGTGTGTGTGTGTGTGTGTGTGTGAGAGAGAGAGAGAGAGAGAGAGAGAGTGTGTGTGTGTGTGTGTGTCTGCGCGTATACCAGTAGGTCGCTTCGCGCGCGCGCGTAAATGGAGCGTTTCGAACTCGAGGCACGAGCAAAAATTTCTTGTAGCCCTCAGCACACACACAGAGAGACCGAAAGTGGGGAGAGTGCGTTTTTGCGTCTGTGCGCGAGAGAGAGAGAGAGAGAGAGAGAGAGAGCGCAATTCAATCTCCCTAGCTAGAAAGTGAAACGTCTCCGGAGCATTTTGAAAAAGTTCTAAGACATAGCCACTTTCCCTTCGAAGTTGGCCTAAATGGTCGAACAGGCGAAATGCCATCAGTAGTGCTCACATGTCTCAATTTGCAAAGAATTTATAGATTGAGAATGTAAAATCCTGGCTCTAATTTCATAGCCACATATAAAAGCAAGGTAGAAAATTGGGCATTTTAGTTATAAATCTCTGCAATTACTTTAGGTTCGAGCTTAAATCCCAATTGTTTCATTGTTTTACCTTTAAAATCGACACCAAAAAGATGGTTTTTTAATGAGCAGTGCATCTTAGCATATAATCTCCAATTTAGAAAGGTTGTAATTAAAAAACTCTACCTGTAATGTTCGAATGTAGCTGTAAAAATGTTGGAAGTAGTAGAAATTTGTGAAAAATTGGTCAGTTTCATGCAGAGGTCGAGCACAAAAGCAGAGATCAAAATTATGCACGCATATTGGGTCCAATCCACCCCATGCACTATTGAGCTCTTCTTTTGTGTATGTAATTACTTTTCAGTTGTACTACTTTCATCGAAATTTATACAAGCTAAAGGTATTGCCTCCATCTTCAATCTGTATGTAATGATTGTGCTGGCTAAATTGGTGATGTACACAAGAATGAGTATTACCTCATTCAGTGCTCTACGCTAATAATGATAAATTAATATTGCCTCAGTCAACGCTCAACACAGTGCTTCACTCCGAGGTCTATTGTGCCATCTAATGTGTGTGATTGTGATAGGAAAATATGAGTGATGAATATAGCGTTTTGAAACAACACCATTAGCTTGTACCTGTATGGATCATCCGTTGAGGTGGTACAATCGAGGACATTTGTTGTTAAGCTTGGAAGTAAGGTATGAAAATTTAATTAAATAATGATTTTTATGTTTGAAAACTAGAACTCTTCATTGTGTACGCCTAATTTGATTGATGACCATATTTGATCAATGACCATGAGATTATTGTTCTCAACATTTTATTTCTCAACAGCTTGTTAGTAAACAAAAAGAGCACTTCTTTGTTTGCATAAAAAGTTAGAGTTATATTTCAAAGCACAAAATCTAATGGAACACAAGGAGTAAGAAACCTAAAAGTGAAAATAAGAGAAAACAAAGAAACACATAATTTGCTTATTGCTTTTGTATTCCATAGATATGCATTTTTGTCACCAATACAATTATGATATATTGATATTCCACACACACAATGACTTTCAAAAAGGATGAGAAATTAACCATGCTCTAGTGATAATCGCTTGAAATATTTTCATTAATTTCTCACCCACAAGCTTTTCATATGTTACACAATCATTGAAAAAATACTTGTTTGATGTTATTGCAGTTAGAGAGACTCCTCCTTCACCAACCAATGTATCACATCGCTAGTATCTTTCATAGTATAACAAGGTGAGGAGGCACGAAGGTCTGCTAAGTTAAGGGGAGATGAGGGAGAGTAGGTTTAAATACGAGCCTACAATCACATGGAATTTCTATTGTGTTTTGATATAAAATTGTATTATTCATTATACATATATAATCATAAATGGTTTGTATATTACGAATGGCTCCACTTAAATAATGTGAAAGGTACACATTGCACATGTACATTTTGAAGCAAAATAAAATAAGAAGTGAGTAAAATAAAAACAATAAGTCTAAAGTGCATTGGTGAACTTAGAAAAAGGAATTGCAAGTGTATTTATTAAACATATATGATGATCGATTACGTCTATAACCGTCTCTAAAATAGTCCAATTTCACGGCTTTCTCTACAAGTGTTTGAGAAGTGAGACCAAGGCAGGCAGAAGTGTGATAATTTACAAGAGAAATAGTCCTTCCCATCTCATTTGCTAAAAACTTACATGGTTTCCTTTTTGCATAGAGGTAATCTCTCTCTTCAAAAACTTAACATTTGCTTCCAATCTATCAAACCAAGCAACACCTAGTATGATGTCAACGTTTTGGAGAGATATAAAAGTCCTCCTTGCCCACATAGCTTTGAATGTGGATTCTCAACTTCTCAACTAATGGTGCAACAATTGCTTCTTGGCCCTTAAAAGGTCCATTAGCTCTTTGAAATGCATACATTGATTGACTTTGGATGCCCAATTTTGTTGCCATCCCATTGATAGAAAGTTGTGAGCGGCCACCGAATTTTAAAAAAAAAGAGTGCATCATGTTCTTTGAATTTCCTCACGCATATGGTAGGGGTGATCGCTTTCGTCATTGAGAATGTCATCTTCTTGTAGACAAATAATACTTGATGCGTTAGGATGGGCAGGCATGTGAGATGTGACTCTGCTTTCCACACTTGAAGCACTTGCTATCCTTCTTGTAGCTTTCCACCCTTGCTCAAGTAAGCCAATTTATTCCAAGATAACCTTCTTTAGCTTTTGGTTTTAAGTTCTTCAAAAAAGTCTTTGCCACTTGAGGTTTTTGCTTCTTAACTTCCACATATTTATTTGACTTCTTAATCCCATCTTGGAAGTTAATTCTTAAAGCAACCCTTGTATGATGGATGACTTCTAAAATGGTTTTAGATCTTTGTGAGTTGTCATAGACCGTCATCGTCCGGCAACCTTGCACATAGTTGTTTCATAAAATCTATCCATTTGTAGATAGTGACTTTGAGATTTTTATCCCAAAACTTATCTAGATAAATTTGGATAGGTTCGGGAGGTTCCAACTTTAGGCTTTTCCAAGAAGCTAATGCCTCATCCTGTGCTTCATCCTCAAGGAATTGCTTCATATTGGAGAGTCACAATTTCTTCCATGTCCTTGGAGCTTCTCCTTTAGCACGAAGACCAGCCTACGATTGACATGCTCACTTTTGAAGGTGCATAGAAACATGATTTAGCTTTGAGGACTTTTCAAAATATTCATCTCCAAAGGTGGCATCAAATGGTTACATAAAGTTGAGAACTTTATCTGTGTTTGCAAAAGTATCATCAAAGGTTAGGAAGGATATAAAATTTCCTCCTTCAAACTTGCACAATTTTATGAGCTCTTTTCCATGTAGTATGGGTCTTTGAATGTATTTTCGTGTGCTCTCTCTTTGGGTGGCGAGAATCATTATCACTATTTGTTTCCCATGAGTTGGAAGAAGATGGTGAAGAGGGTGATCTCTTCCTTCTTCTCATCCTAGCATTTTTGTTCTTAGATTTCCTCTCCTCTCGAGAGGGATTAGGTGTCCTCTTTCTCTTACTAGGAGTAGGTAGTCTCCTTGACCTTCTCCTCGGAGGAACTTTGTCATTAGAAGGATTGATTTCACTTCCTTCTCCCCATTCTTTGAAGAGTTATCCTTCACTTTTTTTAAAAAAATATCATTGTCTTCCCACATAGGTTCCTGTAATTGTTTGCTCTTGTATATCCATAGGAGTCTTACTTTTGAAGTTCCCCCAAGGGTCTTTTCTCAAAGATCTTCTCCTTTTGAACATTTAAGAGCATAGCTTGGAGTTTCTCTTGAACCCTTGATTGTAGAGAAGGGTTACTTATGACCTCCTACATTGGATGATCCACAAGTTGCATGCCATCATATGTGGAACCTTCATTGACCAAATCATAATTCATGAGATCAACTATTCCCCGTTGCACACTACTCAACATAATGTGGATTCTTTTAATGTGTCGGTGCTTATCTTTATATACACAAAGTTATAGATCAAACTCTAAGTATGCTTTAGTCTAAAAATAGCAAGTACGTGAGGGTTGTGACATGTGTCACTTGCCTGTTCGACACAAACATGAATACCTCGACTTGTTTGGATGTCTTCACTCTCACACACTCATGCATGAGAATAAATCGTGAGTAGTGGCTTAGGTAAGGTAGTAAGGAGTTTGAATGGCACATAGCTTGAAAAGTATGGACCTTAAGCCCATACGTGCCCATAAATACTCATGTACCTCTCATACACTTGCATACATCACCTTCACTAGTTCTTTTGCTTAAATAAGTGTATTTGACACTATCCTTAAGACAAAAGCAATCCTACCACATGTTATGCTCTCTCCACATGCCCATGCACACATGGCTACTTCATAAGTCAACCATAAGAGCCCTTCACATGCTACTTACCTAGCAACATTCTTAAAGCTCAACTTTGCACAAATACATGAGCACATGCATCAAAGTGCACACAAAAATTTCTCTAACCTCTCCCTCTCTCTCTCTCTCTCTCTCTCTCTCTCTCTCACACACACACACACACACACACACACACAGGTATTAATACAGGCTTTGATTAGTTAAAACATGTCCCCCCACTTTTATGAATAAAAGGTTTTTTAACACCTCCCCCCTATGGGTGGCTAGTATGTGGCTTTATACATGTTTGCCTCTTATATGTTTTTCTTCCTTTTTTGACCCCGTGGGAGTTTACCCTTAAAAGGGCACATGGTAAAAAACCTAGAATTGGTTAAGATAAACGTGGCAGTGTAAATTTCCCTTTAATTCTTCTCATCCTACCGAGGTTCTTTTCACGCCCTCACAACCTTATCTCTTTCTCTCCCTCTCCCCCTCTTTGCCGCATTACTTGCACTCAGGTGGCTCAACTCACCTGCACAAAAACCTAAACCTTAGCCTCCACTGAGGTGGCCACATTTGCTTCCCATCTGGAATAGCACCCCGGTGGATCATTTAGATCGTGGTGGGAGTTACTGCTTGGTGCACGTCATGATACCTCAACCTTATTGAATTGCTATAAAAAGAGGTGAGGGCGCTTTTTGCCCCTCACCTAGCCTTGGTTATGTTTTGTGTGTGTATGTGAAAGAGAGGAGTGAGTTTGTTGTCTTGTTGCCGCTTACTGAGTTGACATTGAGCTTACAAAGCAACCATCGCAGGTCTGTGATACCTTGCTCGGTCTTGTTGATAACTTATACTGTGGTACGTTGATGAAATATTGCACTCTGTCGAATTTTTTGTCTTGTATCGGATTACTGCAACTCTGTTAAGTATAGTTTAAAATACGGAATTTAGACGCTTAAGTTTTAAAAAAAACATGTTTTATCATATTATTATGTGATGGGTTTTTTTTTCTATTGGTGACACACAGATTGATGGTTGTTTTCATCTCTGTTGTCGTGGATGTTTTTTTTAACTCTGCGTCGTAGGTATCCTATACTATAAACTCATGGCATTTGGCTGGGTGCCAAGCTCAAAGCACATACCATACATAATATGAGCCAGAGGATAAAAATGATCTCGCATTTCTGCCTACTGACTAAATTCTATTTTTAGGCCGCATACAATGGTTTGTTTTTTTTAATATTTGGAGTAAGAGGCACCCACTGGGGTGATGCCTTCACCGGGCGTGATGTATATCCAAACTAGTGGTCATGATGTTTGATCTATTACTTAATTTTGTACGTTTTCAATATGCCGAACAAGCAAGTTTAGGATTGCTCAGAGGATGCATAAAACACCTCGGTATTGTGTTCTCTTTCTAACATAGAAGGATGGGCTTTTGCATTGGTGATGGTTTGGTTTTCTTAGTAAAATGAAAAAGGGAAAATGAGATGGTTTGTTATCTCATTCACTTGGTGTAGCTTAATTGACAACATTATGATATGGAAGACAGTGGTATTGAAAGACTCATATAGATAGCATGATATTCAAAAGAATGGGTTGGTTTGAAGATACACAATGATATGGAACTAAATTGGGAATTGGTGGCCTTCTGATCAGAAATTTATGTATAAAAAACGAATTCAAGCCTAACATATGTGTTGTCTTGTTTGTATGGATGTAGGTGAGGACTCTATCTTTTCGTGGATTTTTTTTGGTTTAGCTATTGTTCGACCTTGATTTACCAGACTCTTGCCACCTTATAGAACAATGAATACAGATTTACCTTTGTTTTTAAACAATGGAATGAGGCGTCATTCTTATTGCTATGAACAAAAATAATTCTAAGACTGTTGTTTTTGTGCTATCCTTGGTCATTTTTCTAATGCCAACTGTCTTTTGAACTTTTGTGTTTATTTATTAAAATAAAACAGCTACACAAACGTCCTACACAAAAAGCTCTTCAAGTTTTTTGGGAGCACTAGAACGACGACTTTAGAGCTTTGTTTGGATTATAGAGCTAAGTTGGACCCCCTGTCTATAATTTGTGTTTAGGTTGGCTAGTGTTAGGTGGTCCTTCTTAAGACTATAATTCTCAATTCGTGCTCACTGCTATCAATCTTTTAATTTTGCCGGTTTAGGGTTGCATATTTATCCACCTTACTAACCTTGATTTTATATAATCTTTTAGGAACACACTCAATATACAATGACTACTTGCATGAGAATCATCCAAGACCCGAAAAAACATAATACAATAGATGATCGTTGTAGACAGAAAGATACAAAACCAAGATTATTTCTTGGTTTTCAAGCTCTTGGATCTCCTAGTATATGCAACTCCATTAGACATAACAATTGGAAAATTCTTCTCATTTTGTCTCATCACACTAAATAGATATATCATGTCATCAAAACCATTCAATGGAGTATAGATATCAAGTAGTAAACCATGCTCTTGAGAGAATGGTGGCAATACTTTTGCTTGAGAAGAAGACCAGGCATCTCAAAAGTTGGAATTCCAATTTGTGGAATCCTTGTGCTTGCATATCAACAAAGTTCAAAGCACCAATGAGGTAGCTAATGACATGTTCATCCTATGCCCTCTTAAGGAATAATGACCCTTCTTGACAAGACCCTACTTGTAGAAACAAGAAGACACTCAACCTTACACAACTCCTTTGTGGGTTGGAAGTCAAGGAGAGGGACCCTTTTGTTGAATAGAATTCACATTTCACATTGTTTTACACAATTCTATCGACCAAAAGAGTAGGTCAGATAGACACCTATCACATGCTGACCCATGAGTAGATGTTGCTTAGGGTGTAATATCAATTCATATCTACCCACCCCCAACCCCCAAATTTTTTACTGTGGGGGTGGGGTTTTGGTGTTGGGGGGGCAAACAACTTGCCGAAGGGAAATTTACCTCCCACGTCGAATATAATTTTCTACTCTAGTCCTCTCTCTCTCTCTCTCTCTCTCTCTCTCTCTCTCCCTCTCAAACTTGAGTATCACCAAAATAAATACAAAATACCCAAAACAAGAAAACCTCCAACCATTTTGTCAAAAATACCATCTCCAGCCAAAAAGCACTAAGTGATAAAGATAAAACCACACTAATGATGCAATCAATGGAATAGCAACGATAACTTTGCCTCTTGGCAAAGTGGCACCTACATAAATATGCCAACACACTCTACAACAAAGTAATGTATGGAGCTAATCAATGATACAATCAATGGAATAGCAAGGATAACTTTGGCCTCTTGGCAAAGTGGTACCTACATAAATATGCCAACACACTTTGCAACAAAGTAATGTATAGAGCTAATCAATCCAACATCCTACACCTCTGCAAAATTGAGGTACCATCATACTCATGAAGAACTATAAAATCTCCAAAAATTCAAAATAACAATGAAACTTGATTGTTGAATCTCCAATCTACTCTTAAAATTTAAAACTTTTCTCAATACCATAAAAGGATGCAACTCTCTTGCGATTCCACGAGAAAATGTGGAAGGCGTCCTACTAAACGCCACAAGGACTTACCACATATGCACTTTATCTGACCCCCCATGGCATCATGTGATTGTGCAAGAAGTCAAGTCTAACAGTAAAAAGAGTGCTCAACCATCAAAGCTTCCTTTGGATGGTTATGTAGTCTCAAAAATTAAAGCATACATCGAGAATAAGATGTCTTGAGTTGAAGACTCGTTGGGAAAATCTTAAGGTCTCTTAAAATTGTTCTGATGTCATTAAATATTTATCCTTATGTGACTGAAAAGGAAATGGGGTAACCAATCCAACAGACTTGGGTGATAGAAAGGGTCTCTCTCTCTCTCTCTCTCTCTCTCTCACACACACACACACACACACACAAACACACACACAGAAAGGAGAAGAGAACTTTTAAGCTCCCACACACACCCAATCAGAACAACCTTGAGCAAAGCATGTGGACCCTAAGGAGTAGAGTAGAAACAGTCCAAAAATTAGAAAAACAGGATTTTGTAGCATTGCCTGGGCCAAAAATGGTTTTTCAATTGAAGAACCACAGAGAGAGAGAGAGAGAGAGAGAGAGAGAGAGAGGGCATTAGCACGGAGGGCATATGAAGCCCTCTCATGTATACAGTTAATTTGTTGTCGTTTGACCTTCCAAATAGTGATCGCCAGGACTTCCTAACGTTTCAACGCACTTTCTACTTTACATCTTTAAAGCTTTCAATGCATTCTTCATTTGAAATGAATTGAGGGCACCTACTACTTGCTGTTCTCACTCAAAAACCACACCTAAAACTGCTTCGATTTGATGAACGTCACTTGATTAGGCTTTAGAAATTCTGTGAAAAAGTATCCCTGTTGCTCTGTGGTAGGGCTACTTTTGCTCTTAAGGCCTTGGCAGTGAAGCTAAGTAGGAAATCGAAAGAGGAATTAATCAAATTCTTGGATGCCAAACCTGCACATCGAGGCCTGAGGTATCCCCTTGATTTCAAGGTACTTCTCGCAGATAGTGGTGCACTCAAGAAGGAGATTCTCACCTAAAGTCAAACTCTTCAGCTCGGGTTCACTTGAAATTTTGCGATGAAAAATCCGATGGTATCCAAAGGCCCTGATGGATCAAACCTTTGAACTAGATACTTCTCTTCTTCCTTGAGCAGTTTCCTGGATGTTAATAGTCACAATATGAAGGACAAACTAGACATCAAAACACCAGTGAGTCATAGCTGTATTACTTACTTGCAAGATACGCCATCATCCAACGTTCCAATCAGGCCAGGCTCACCCAAGTAGGGACTCTGCACAAAAGTAACAGCATCTCATACTTAGCTTGATTTCACGATTTGCTGGTCCAATGTGACTGGTGATGACTACTTGGCGTAAAATAAACAGCCTCTCATTCACTTTACATGTGATTATGCCCATGTGGCATTATACTATCCAAATATCAAGGCACCACTTAGAAGGTTCACAGGCGCCAAACATCTCAAGGAGGCAACACAGAAGAAATGGACTCGAGCATACCTGATGTATAAGCGATAGACAACCGTAGGTATCCAATGCATACCGCACCACAGCCTCATTCTCTCCCGGATTAATTGTACATCTGGAGAGAGACTATGAGTAAGAAGCATCCCCAAGATCTGAGACTAGACAACCAGAAATGCAACCAGGTCCTCTTATTCATATATGAATCACATGCTCTGTTCCAGCACATAAAAGCACTAAGACCATCTCTTCCAAAAGGAAAGAAAGTTCCAACTCTGGGGGTGGCAACTAGCCAAGAGTAGAGTACCAGCTCATAATAGAGAGCAGTTCCTGCCCTACATGATGCCCATGCTGGAGTAGCCTTGATTACACAACCATTGTACAGGCGTAAGCAAATCAAGCTTACTTGACTAAAACTTGAAACATCTGAAATCCTAATGTAAGCTAAATACTAGAATTGAATACTACTACGAACCTACCTACGAGAGGCAAAACATAACCAAAGTAGTACAAAGTTCAAAAATTGACAATACGCGACCTTAACTTCGCTGCTTGTCCAAACAGGAAGAATAAATTATAAGACCATCACATGAACTCTGATGGGTTGCTGCATCATGGCGTCAATCTCCCTCTATACAGAACCTCGTAGGAACTGCTCTTATGTTAGTCACGTGGTTTGCTAGAGATAGGAGGCTGTCGAGGTCTACTAATCTCTGCAACTCCGTGTCCTAGGGTCTTGTTAAGAGCTGCTGCTCTATAAGAAATCCATTTCCTGACTCTGTTAGGGTGTGAAGAACTCCGTAGTGAAGCATGTCTCGGCCTGTGAAGCTCCAACAAGCATGGCATAAATAGTAAGCGTAGTCCATTGCCTTGGACAAAGGCCTGAATCCCTCTGTAAAGAGAGAATGAAATCGTCCCAAAATCTGCCAATATACTTGGCATCAACATATGTAGAGCTCCTCAGCCTCTGGCTTTAAGTCCCATAGCTGGTTTACCCGCTGCTCTCGGGGTACGAAGTAGACCAATGAGCACATGTGCTGCAACTATGCAAGGGCTGCATATCCTCGTGTCGATCTCCAAACTGCTGCCTCTCTCATAGAGAAAGAGGGTCCTGAGAAAATGACTCCCAGTCTCCAGATATGTGCAAGACTCTACATACTCCGCCACTTCCTAACATTGGTGTTAACTATCATCACCTTCACAGACAAATCTCTACTCTGTGCATAGCTCTGTAATGCATCTATGTAATGGGAGGGCACCACGTGCCAACGGAAAAGAATAGACTAAATAGACTTTAGGCGCTTCAAACCAACTGAACTGAAAGAGAAACACGGCACACACACATGGAGTGGCGGAGTTCCACCCCAAGAGAACTCTGACCCCAAACCATGGCGCCCCTTTCGGTATTCTTTATATTGCGACAACTCAATACAACGCTAGCACCACTGCTCTGCATCTCCATGGCGCCCCTTTCAGTATTCGGTAATTCTCTGTTTTGCGCTCTAATTCATGTGCCGATCACTCGTGTGGGTATCCCTCGAGCTCCTACACCTGTAGGGTCACTTAAGATTCATCGCGGGAAATCTCTCTAGTTGTCCTGTATAAGCACCCAAGGCTTTCTCGAGGCTCCCCTGGAGTTACCTTGTAGTTAAGGTGCAAAACCCTAAACCTGCAGAAAAACACAGCAGGCTGTAATTTTCTGTTTCGCATTATTTTCAGCGGAGCAAACACGTCCAAAAGCTCCCGCACACAATGGGACAATTCCCCTTTGAATTGGATGAATTTTCATGCGAGAAAACTCTCGGTTTTCGCAATTCTTCACGATGGAACTGTGCGTATCTGTGGGGATTAGCAATTAGCTAATCCAGTTCTTGTACAGAAGGCTCTTGCCTTGGCAAACGCGCATAAAACCCCCAGAACTGTACATGGTCAGCAAAGAAGCCCAACTAGAGGGGCATTACCCTATGTGAAAAGAGAAGAGAGGGATGCACGAGAGAAAATCATCGCGCTACATGAGACAACAGAGAAGGCAAGCTTTCCATTAAAGCTATGATCACCTACACCCACGATAATGGGGAGGAGCACCACGTGCCAACGGAAAAGAACAGACTGAACAACTTTAAGCACTTCAAACAACAATTGAACTGAAAGAGAGAGATGGAGCACACGCGAGTGACGGAATTCCATCCCAGAGAGTACTGACCCCAAACCTTGGCGCCCCTTTCGGTATTTCTTTATATTACTTGAACTCAATACAATGCCAGTACTCGCGCTCTGCACCTTCATTTGGAAGAGTGCCAGAGACTGAGCCCTCTGCACTTATATAAAGGCCCTTGGCCTTGAAAAGCAGTTTACATGAAAAGCTTGAAACTCAAAAGCAACTGGCTCAAAAGCGGGCGCCCAAAAACAAGCAGCGCGTTTTGCGGAAAATCCGTACAACTGCCACGTCAGCAATGTAAATCGCGGAAATCCGTACACGCTACCACGTCAGCATGTGAGCGCAATTTGTGGAGTATCCGTACTACTGCCACATCATCAGCTGCTACGCAAATCTCTATGTGTGTTGGTCGTGCTTTATTTTAATGCCTTTAGGTCCTCTGGGAACTCTTCTTTAAAATTAGGCCACACTCTGGGTCCTGTAAATTTATGGGAACTCTTCTTTAAAATTAGGCCACACTCGGCCAAAGTTTGCAAGTTGGTGAAACTTCTTTTGCTCCTTCTGCTGCTTCTAGGGTTTAGGCTTCTTGGTCGGGATCTGCACGTTGGCTCTGTTCTTCAGTGGCTTGGCACGTCAGTAGTTTGTGACATCCCCCCTTCTTGAAAGAAAGTAATCGTCTGCGATTACAACATATCTTCAAAACAACTTAAGTTAGCTCAAAAATTAATGAGGGACATTCCAAGGGACAATCCGTTTTCTCATTCCAAATCGAAGCTCTTGATTTCCTGGGTCGTTGGCTTCCCAAAAAAATCTTATTCAGTGGTGGACACATCATAATGCAACACAAATGCTCACATATGCATGTTACAAGACACAACGAACAGCGCCGCTGAGCACTCTCCCGAGACAAACGGTCTGCGGTATGAAGCTACTCAACGACTACCTCGTCACTCCCCTCGCAAATAACCTAAAAAGATGAGTTCACAGGACTAGTACAACCAAACGCTCCCTAGACTGCAGCCTGCGTCGCTTGGAGGTTCAAGCATACAACCAAATGCTCCCCGGACATCCCGTTTCTCACTACTCCACCCGGGAGTAAATTACCAATCAATGAAACCAGTATTAAACAGAGTCAAACAATTGAAATCACTACCAAGATAGGTTTAAAACAGATACCATCCATTTCAAACAACACTTTTTTTAGCATGTGAAAAAACCTTTGACCTTGCCAGGTTTGGGGCCAATACCTTTGGGCATGGAACTACATTGGGCCATGTCGTTTCGAATTGAAATGTGATTTAAAGTTGTGAAGTATTTTTTAGTGAATCTCTTTCTTGTGTTGCAACAGATTCTAGACTTGGGGTGCCCAAGTCGGTGACAGTGGTATCAGAGCACGGCCGAGTTCTCTTCTACCGGAAAATACGACCTTCTCCTCACGGCACATATGGATTCTAAAAAGAATTAGACAATTCCATCTGCCACCTCCGAAGTGGGAGGCAGTAAGGAAAATTCAAGCGGATTATCAAAGAATGAGTACGGGCCACCTCGGCCTTCGTAATATCAACTCATGGAGATGCAACGTCAACAGTAAGTTGACGAGTGCGCAAAGCAGATGCTTCAGTTTGCCAAGGATCCACAATATGCCAAACTTTTGACCCTGCACCTGATGGATGAAGTGCATACTCATTGGCAGAAAGCCATTGAGTCACCAATAAAACCGGCAATCAAGAAACCTCCTGTCCCAAGGATGTTTACTGAAGATGAACTCGAGGACATTGTCGAAAAACGAGTCAACCAACCATTTGGGTCAAAGGAGAAGCAATTGAAGAAACGTAACAAGAGAATTGACTTCCCTGGTTACTAGGGCTGAAAATCCTATTTGAGAAAGCAAGAAAACAGAAGTAGCGTATATGTTTTGAAGCATTGTTTAGTTCGTCCTCATCTTCTTCTGACAACTCGGATAGCTCATCCTTTTCTGACTCAAGTGATGAGGACATAAAGGGCAAGAACTGACGAGTGGATTTTATGTTTTATTAAAAAAGGAAGCACTTTTACAGAGCTAATCAGTATGATTTTCTCGACGACAAGGGCAAGAAGGCCAAGGAATTCAAAGAGGGTGGACAAGCAGTAAAGTTCGAGATGCTCCTAAGGCTTTAGCCTTTATCCAACAATTTGACATAGCATTTTTTGGAGGCCGCTATACAGAGCACTCCAAGATTAGACGGGCAGCATCCTTTCTGAAAGGTAATGCACGAACATGGTAGTCCAATCTTTTGTTACGGAAAGAAGCTCCGACAGAGTGACTGAAATTCAAGAAACTCTTTATTTCCTATTGGCTCACTCAAGATTATGAACGAGATGCGAGAACTGATTGGAACCATCTTCGGATGATCAGAGGTCACACTTTGGATGATTACTGTGAAAGATTTTGGGATACTTTCCTTCCGACGTCTTCTTTCAAGAAGATCAGTTTTAAGGAGCAGATTGAGAGGGTGGACTCCCCAAAGAAATTCAAGACTACTGCCTTGAGAAGAAGTCAAAGTCCATTCAACAATTGATGGGACATGCTAAGCGGAGATTCGCTATGCATTCGGGTAACTTGACTTACCCACCAGATGAACCTTTGACAAGTCAGAACAAAAACAGACGACAAACAGATACACAAACTCGACTGACAGAAGAACAGAAAGATACACGATCTTGGTTGACAGAAGACCGGAAAGATCAATATTTCAAAGCAGGAAAGTGTTTTGGATGTGGAGAACAAGGACATATCGTTGCACGGTGCCCCAACAAGGCACAAGAACAAGGATGACTGACAGAATGGAAATACAACGGAACGAGGAGATACTTGTTCCAGAACAAATTTTAGATAGAACATTATGGATGAATTAGCATTATTTTGCTGTATGAATTTATGAAATAAGACTTTTGGAAGAAGATTTTGATTTTTCGATGAAACCAAAGTTTTATGGAACAACCTGTTATTTGTGAGCATATAGCACGATTAAGGATGAGATGATGATGACTCTGGAGCAGTGACAGCTCCCGAATGAACGTGAATTGAAAAAGAGCGAGAAGATACTCGTTCAGAAACAGATACTGACTTTCCAAGATAGAAAAGAGAAAGGTAAAATGAACGGTGGTTCTTAGTTAAGAACCATCCGGCATTGAATGCGAATTGAATGGAGGAGGACCTAGCAGATACTCCTCAGATTTGGAACTTTACCTCGACGCTTTTGGTCTAGCTGTGGCTATTCCAAGAGTTCCCACAAATTAGCGGGTTGAATCAGGTGTAGGCGAGACTGCACAAGAGGGGAGTTACTCCACTCCTGTGTCACAAATTACCTCGATGGAATAGAGTCACTGATTTCCCTTTGGGTTTCAGCGATATTAATGGGTTGACAATATTCTACTAAATGACTTAATGAGAGAAGTACTTTGAAATGGGATCCCCAGAAATGATTTCTCGCACACGACATCTCTCTCTCTCTCTCTCTCTCTCTCTCTCTCTCTCTCTCTCTCTCTCTCTCTCTCTCTAGCACTCTCTTGCACTCTCACTCACAGTTTGCATTCCACTCTCGTTGTTTTGCTTATCGCACATTCTCTCATTAAGTCAAGGAAGGCTCTCCCTTCCCGTCAGTAAAAAGAACCTTGAGCACCCACTGATCACTCATCATATCAAGTAGAGGCAAAGATTCCAACAATCCAGTCATTGAGAAGTTGACGTTTAGTAAGTATGATGGGAAGATGGATGCATTTGTGCTTCATTCTTGGTTGCATCAATTTAATGCTAACTTTGCGACTAACAAGAAAACAAGCAACAATAAAGTGTTGACTGTTGCCATGTATCTAGCAAATGATACCATTAATTGGTATCAAGCTTGGCAAGAGTCACAGTTGGCTGAGCATCTTGAGAGTGCCAAGGAAGGCATACCCCTCTCTTTCAGTTGGGTCGACTTCCAAGACAAGCTCAAGGCTCGTCTCATGCCACCGCAATACCTTGATATTAGAGTGGTCTTAAGCAAAATGGATCTCCTGTTATGTCTTTTCTAACCGTATTTTGCAGAATGGCCTTCAATTGCATAAGTCGGATGAGGATCGCAAGGAGGCTTTCCTCTTTGGCTTAGACGAGTACATCAAGTTTGATGTGCAAGTTTTCAGCCCTAAGGACTATAATGACGCCGTCAGAATCGCCTTAGCATAAGAAATGAAGCATAACAAAGACAAGCCGAAAGAGAACAAGTCGAGTACTTCTCAAGACCAACCGAATGGTAAGCAGGGTAAGACCATTGGTAAGCATGACGATAATTCTTCTTCTCAATCTTCTTCTACACCTCAAGCACAATTTCTCACAATGATGATGAAGGAAAGGCTAAAACTCAGGACACCCCTAAGTTGATGCCTGATGAAAAACCTGCTCAAGAAATTTTAGGAGGTAGGTTAACTCTTGCAGAACGAGCCGAATATGCCCAAGACAAAAGATGTTTTAAGTGTCACACTAAACGTCACATTAAACGAGATTGTCCTACAGAAGCACCTAAAGAACCCACAGAATCCACATCATCTGTGAATGCACTCAGTGAGAACACTAATGTGTCCGAAGTTTCTCATGATCATGTAGATGAGTCTCTCATGCAGTGTTATGGTCATGTGAATAGTACACGCATTGTGATCTTGTTTGATTTAGGTAGTCTGCATGATGTGATTAGTGACTCTAGTGAAAAGCTCACGTTTAGAAGCTCTTCCCGTAGATCCCATTGTGATCTCTAGTTTTGCTTCTGCTTCTGGCATGCACTCTTCTTTTACACATGAATGTCCTGATGTGACAGTGTTAGTTCACAATGTCGGTTTTCGTCGTAGATTTGTGGTTTCTCCTCTCAAAGGATGTGATATTTTTGGCATCAAGTGGTTTAAATGTTATAATCCACACATTGATTGGAAAGAAAACACTCTCTCCCTCATAGTTGAAGGAGCACTTCCCGTGGCCCTTCGCTATGACAAGAACATTCCGTCTTTGCCACTAGTCTCTCACTCTCATGATTCGAAAGAGGATAAGACACGTAGTATGATTGTCTCTCTCAGTACACAGTCCCACAGTCTAGAAAAGCATGAGTCATTGCATGAAAAGAACTCTCTTGCTGTCATGTCTTCTCCGAAGCACGACACACATTTTATGCATCACAGCGATGTGATTTTTCATCAGGATCATGAAGTCTTCAAGTTGCTCCAGTCTGTACCAAGTACACCTTGGGATGATCGTCTAGCTAGATGGTTCCAGTCTTGTGAGCAATTTGGTGGTTTGAATGATTCTGTGCCTAGTAAAGCTAACCTCATTGTAGTTACGATCAGTCACGCAAGACCGATCTTGGCTCTCGAGTCGAGGTCCAAAGAACCCATTCAAGAAGTATTTTGCCTTTCCATGCTTAGTCAGTACGCATTGTTTGAGTTTCTCATTCGTGACGATCTCTTGTATTTTCGTCACTGTCTTTATATGTTCCCTTTTCACAAGTATGCCTTATTGCACAATGCACATGATTCACTCATGCATGAGCACGGATGTATGCAGATCACTCTAAAAAAGATAAAGAGTTTACACATGGGAAATCTATTTTTGATAGTGATCTTATTTAGTGCTCTATAGTCGACACACATGTGATATGTGTCGTCTTTCTTTTGCACTAAAAGAAATGGTGAACAAAATGAAGAGGAGCTAAACCTCACCATCCCTTTTTCCACAAATTCATACACTTGCCTCATGATCTCCTCTTGTTGAGCTTGTGAAACTCCATAAAGAGGCTTGTTAGACACTGAGCTTCCTAGTAGGAGCTCAATTGCATGGTCATCATCCCTCATTTTAGAGGTAGCTCACGAGGGATGTCATCAATGAAAACATCTTGGGATCCATTTTAGGAAATTAGACAACTCTAGTTCCTCTTGATTCCCTTTATTACAAGGATATGGTGTTCCCCGACTCATTAGCATCCATGTACATGCTCTTTTCCCTGTAGGTGAAGTAGATTCTTCTTTCAAGGAAATTCATGTTGGAAGCCATGCGGTTAAACCATGGTGCCCCAACGATAACATTCTCATGTTTGAGAGGGGAGATGAAGAAATCCTTTTTGTCCACATAGCTTTGGACATGAAGCCTTAATTTTCCAATTAAGGAAGTAACTGAGACGTCTTGTCCCTTGATAGCTCCATTGGCTTTCAATGCATCTCCCATCTCGTGGGCTTGTATGCCTAGCTTGGTGGTCAACTCCGTGGATATGAAGTTGTGAGTTGAAACAAAATAAAGGCATCATGCTCTTGCATCTTTCCCCAAGCATAGGGAAAGGAGAAATCCTTGGCAATGAGCATCCTCTTTTGAAGCTTCAAACATAGAGGCTCTAGGAGTCTCATTGCGGGCAATTCTCTTGGGGCAAGGACGATAAGCATGGCCTTGCTCCCCACACTTAAAACATTTGTATTCCTTATGAAAAGCTTCTAGCTCTTTAGGAGAGAGTTTATATTTACCTTTGTAACCTCCCTTCTCCTTGGACCGATTGTTAAGGGGACCGATTGTTGTTGTTTTTGTTGGAATAGCCTTGGTAAGAATTTTGGGCATTGGTTTTCCCCTTTGCATTACTTTTGTCTTTATTTTCCATGGGCTTGACATTTTGTCTAGCCCCTTGTTGGAAATTGATACGCGAAGCAACCATGGTGTGATGGATTACTTTGGTGATAGAACTAGGCTGTTGAGAGTTGACATACTCGGCCATCTCTTTGGGTAATCCCGCACAGAATTGTTGCTTTTGCTCGGCGAAGTCTATCTTTTGAAAGGCAATAGCCTTGAGATATAAATCCCAAAACTTGTCCACATATTTGTGGATAGACTCATGGGAGAGAAGATTCAAACTCCACCATTCGGTGAGCACTTTGTCCTTTGCATCGCTTGCAAGAAATTGCTTCATGATGGAAACTCGTAGAGTTTTCCATGTCTTTGGGGCTTCGTCGTTGCAATGAAGGCTACAACACCATTGACGAGCCGATTTTTTTTTGGAAGTGCATAGCTACATGGCGTAGCTTGGAGGACTGCGTGAAGACCTTGTCTCCAAAGGCCCATCAAATTGTTGGATGAAGGCCAATACTTTGTTAGTAGCACCAAAGGTGCCATCATAGGTGAGAAAAGAGATGCTCTTTCCTCCCTCTTTGAGCTTCTTGAGCTTTTGTGACCTTCGGCATGCAGGGTAAGATTTGCGATGTCCTCCCCTCTTGTTTTCTCTACGAGAATAGCCATAGCTTTCATCGGTAGAGGAGGAAGGTCAAGAAGAAGGAGAAGAGGGTGACCTCTTTCTTGTCCTTTTCTTCCTTTGTTTCCTCTCTTCCTTTTTGAAGTGACGAGGAAAAGGACTATGGGTTAACCGTTTCCTCTTGGGAGGAGTTGGCGATCGTTTAGTCCGCCTTCTTCGTGGAGCCACATCTTCGGAGAAATTTAGGGATTCATTACTTTCTTGATCTTTGGATTCCGCCTCTCGTATGGAAGAGAGTCTTCTTTTGGGGGTCTCATCAAGACGCCTCTTAAGCTCTCTCTCCTTCTTCTCCAATCCCATAAGCACGAAGTTGTTGAGTAACTTTGGCTTGCAAAGCGGAGTTGCCCATAGCTTGTTGCAACCTAGTGACAAGATAATTAACAAACATGGGGGCATCATCATTAGCACCTTCATGTCAAAATCAAAGTTATCAATGTTCATTCTACTCTCTTGGTTATTTCAGCCATGTTAATTAAACTTAGGTATTTACTTAGTGTATGCTTTGGCAATTCAAAACCTTAGTTGCTACTCCTCTTAGCCTTTGAAAATAGGCACTTTAAGTATCTACATCCACGGCTCGAATTGGTTAATTATAGAGTAGTGGAGTGAGTCTAACATAGCGAAATTACCGAGGGATAGCTCCTTTCAGACTTCTTATGGCTCAATAATGGTAAAGCCGTAGGCAAGTCTAAAAAGACTCAATTATTAAAACCAAAGCTCACGAGGTGTGCACCATATCCCACATAGTGGGCTCAACAAAACCGATAATAGATCCCAATCCCACTTACCTTGATATAATTAACAAAATCAACCATTAATAGGCTACTTAAGGACCTCTCTTCTTAAGCAAGAAAAAGAGAAACCAAATGCTCTGATACCAATGTAATGAAAATGGCCTATGAACTTTGAGAGTAGGGGAATTAGGAAATTAGATAAAGCACTTTTGTGAGATTACTTTGTGAGCATAGCGGGTGAACTTAATTGATGGTAGCAACATAAACATGGTACTTAGTTAACTTGGCATGAACAATACTTTTGCAAGAGAGAGAGAGAGTTTAGAGAACATGACAATAGTTGAGGACCGGATTCATACGGAGCCGGTCCCCCCTCCAATAGGCATTTGTATTATAGTTTCTCCCATCAAGAGAGACTTCGTACAATACAATCTTTGTGTTCCTTGTGACCTAGGTGATGCAATGAAGATGAAAGCTTCATGCATCACAAACATAACATAAACTTTGTAGAAAGCATTAACTATCCCAAGCCTCAGTCAAAAGGCCTCAAATACCTTCGAAGGTGGAGAGAGCTAGCGGGAAATGAGGATAGGGAAGTGGAAGAAGAAACATTCCATAGGAGAAAGAAATAATTCCTCACTTATCATCACTCTTCTTCTAGCATACATAATAGCATTAGTAATGAAGATGGAGAAGATGGCAAGCTTAAGCATTGAAGCATGGATCTTGGTTGGATTTGAATTCCATAGCCAAGAGTGTTGGTGTAGGCTCTCACTTCTCACAAGCTTAAAGAAGAAGGTGGAGTTCCTCAATTTCACCAAGTGAGAATGGATCCACAAAATGAGTGCGTGTGTGGTGTATATCCCCCCAGGCCCTAGCACCCCCCTTGCTTGCTTGGGGCGAGTTGTAGCTTTTACACATGTTTCAAGCTCATTGGACCCCTCTCCCCCCTAGCCAATCACATGCATTCAAGTACATGGGTAGTCTTTGGACAAGTGTCCTCCTTACCTTTTAGAGAGAGAGAGCTTGAAAATATCTAGATATTTGTCGGATGGAACTAGAAGCTCATTGGATCCCTCTTTAGCCCAACCAATAGCATTCAAACACACCGTGTGGCTAAGCATAGGGAGAGGCTGACATGTGTCCCATGTGCCCTTTGGGTGAGTGGAAAGTTAAGTCAAAGATCTCCTAACTTTAAGACTTTCATGCATAGGAAGCTTCTCAAGCACCTTCCTCATTAAGTTTGTAGGGTCTCTTTTTGACTCAGGCACCTTACGCCCCATGTATGGGAAGCTTCTCAAGCACCTTCCTCATTAAGTTTGTTTTACTCGAGCACCTTACCGCCCATTAAGTATGACAAGCACCTCAAGTACCTTAGTAATCAAGCATGACAAGCACCTCAAGCACCTTAGTCATCAAGCACGACAAGCACCTCAAGCTTAGGTCGGGTTCTCACCTCAAGCTCAACCCTAGCTTGCCTAAGGTCAAAGGACTTTTAACACTAACTATTGGAGGTCTTTAATGAAGCTAACCCGAAGGTCTTTTAAGCTTCATTAAATGCACATTGCTCTTTGATAGACTACCTCCTTTTGGACCCTTATTGAGATGTAACCATCTCTTCTCTTGGTCCCTTGCTGAGGTAAGTTTAGAAGCACTTATTGCACATTGCTCTTTGATAGACCATCTCCTTTTGGACCCCTATTGAGATGCAATCATCTCTCCTTTTGGTTCCGTGTTGAGATAGGTCTAGAAGCACATGTCTCTATTCTAACTCTTGTTCCCGTTTATTCTCCCAAAATAAATGATCAGTTTAATATGAGAAAATCATTTGGTCAAGTTAGATATTATATTTTATGACATTGAGAGAGAGCTTGAGAGAGAGAGGCTTGACTCCATGAGAGCTTGAGAGAGAGGCTTCACCTCTTGAGACCAAGGGAGAGAGAGCTTGAGGGCAAGCCCAAGGGAAATGAAATGAAATGAAATATTATATTAACGTCTTCAAAAGGCCAGAATGACCTATGAGACCAATCTCTTACAAAATGGTGAATCTAATACCATGTCTAGGTACAAATGAACTAGATACTACTACTAGAATCCATCCTCATCTGCACTCTGGATATTGAGAGAGTATGGCTCGAATCCTCTGCTGTAGTCTCCATCGATGCTGCGTAGCCCCTCTCCTCAATCGTGGCTTGAGAACTTGAGGCCCGAGCGGCGAGGGTAGAGCTTGAGAGCAAGGGAGAGAGAGCCTTGAGGCTTATTCCATTTGTGAAGGAATGGGGGGATTTTTTCTAGCCGTTGCTGCTGTTCCGGCCGTTCTTGCCCGTTGCAGTTTTGTCCGGCCTGTCGGAACGCTCGTCCATTCCGGGACATTCCCGGCAATTGCAACCGGCCGGAACGTCGTTCCGACGTTCGAGGCTCTGTCCAATCCGTTCCCTGGTAACTATGGTTTAGGTAGCCTAGGTAGTGTTCTGGCACCCTTGTGAGCTTGTACACGGGCCGTGCATGTCTAAGCACTCAGTAGCTGCATACCTTCTGATTGCACAACCCAGAATCATTAGCATCAGTACCTAGTACCCAACATGAGCATGTTCCACCGCATGACCCAGTTTGCGATCGCATGTGAACCACCTTTTATAGTCACTTATTTAATCAGTGACTTTTTGTCGATTAAATTGTGGAGGCGTCCTCTTGCACTGCTCGACCCAATTGGATGCATCTATATAAGGAAGGCTAGGGAGCTTAGTAGAAGCAAAAGAGGTAGAAGGCACAAGGAGGTTCAGCAAGCATCAGCGTTTTACAGACCTCAAGATCTTTAGCGTTTTTCTCAAGAGAAGACCAGCGTTTTCAGCAAGAAGAACTTAGCCTCGCGAGAACCTGTAGCACCTGTTTTGCAGATCCTCGCCGTCACGACCCCAACACCCAGATCAGCCTAGCGTTTTTAGTTTTCAAAACAAACCAGCCAACATTTTGCAGATTCAGCCCAGATCAGCCAGCGTTTTCTGTTTTCAGCCTCTAGTCAGTCAGCGTTTTGCATTCTTAGCCCTTGCAAGCATGGAAGGTAGCAGATCCACAGCAAGAGATCTTAGCGTTTTCAGAGTTCAGCCCATTGTCGTCGTCGTCGTCGTCATCGTCATCGTCATTGTCATCATCATCGTCGCCGTCGTCGTCATCAAGTACCACAACATCTAGAAGCATTGTACAATCTAAAGCAAATACCTCTCTATTGCTAGAGAGGGGGGCCCTTGCCCTTGGAGGGGGGTTTGGAACCCCATTTGGTGTCCTCTCTTCTCTCTCTAAGCACCCGGACAATCCATGCCACAGGTGAGCGCATATAGATGGGAGACACCATGCAGACAGGAGACCAGATCGGAGCATCGAGGACGGGGCTCAGGGGGAGTGGCAGTTCTATTCAAGGAGGAACTGCAGCCACTGATATAAATAGCACGCAAGGATGAACAAGCTAGGTACATGTGGGTGAGGCTCAAGGCAGAGACGGGTAGATACCTCTACATAGCTTTTTGTTACTTTCCTCCTAATACGTCAGTATATGCATCACCTAGAGGACAATCCCCCTTTGCTATTTTGGATAATGATATATGGGAGTTTTCCAAGGATGATGACATTATCATACTAGGGGATTTCAATGCTAGGACTGCCCACCACCAGACAATATTTTATGATACTTCTGAAGAAATGCTTAAGGAGCTCGACGTCACAGAGATGGGTCTGTCCAGACTATCACAAGATGAGGAATACACTGAATATGGCAGATACTTGATAGATATGGGAACCGCACACAGATTGGCCATTGTGAATGGCCTACAAAGATTTTCCACAGCAGGAGGTTTTACTTGCTTTCCACACTGACATGGTGCCAGCACAGTGGATTATGTTATGGCCCAGCCAGGACTCGTTCCATTTCAGGATTTCATGGTGGGCACTAGGCCAGTTGGAGTAGCAATTGATCATGCTATCGTGTCTTTCACCCTGACCTTTCAGTTCAGCACAGCTCCATTAGGAGAGGTCCCCACACACACTCAGCATACCTTCATGAGGGAGACGGATTCTGAGTATATGGATGAGATATACAGGTAGCTATGCACCCAGGAGCCGGGACGGCCACTAGACGAACTCACTCAGATACTGATAGAGACGCTCCATGATGCAGCATCAGAGGCATACCCCCATAGCCAGCCTACACGGAGGCGATCTGGGAGCATGCCCCAGAACAGTTGGTATGATGAGGAGTGCAGAGAGACGAGGATCAAACTACAGAGGGAAGTGCTCATGGGTATTACCACACATAGACAGTCACGGAATATCTTTCGCCGCCTAGTGCGACGAAAGAAAAGGACCCATCTATCTCAGCTAGAGCGGGATCTATATCAACTATTTATAAGTCACGACTCAGGCGAAGCATGGAGGCTGTTCCACGAGCACTCACCACCACCAGCGATCACCTCCACTGAGACATGCCATCTCTCTACACAGCATCAAGGCAACCGCCTCTGGCGAACCCACTAGAGACATGCCCGGAGACATGTTCTTTATTGCAGAGAAGGTAAAGAAAGCCATTGATAGGATGAAGACAAGGAGGGCACATGATCATGATGGTCTGGTAGCAGAACACTTCCTCCATGCCAGAGATATGCTTGCAGATTTCCTGGCTATAATGTTCAATCGAGCCATGTATGAAGGCTTCCCGGAGACTTGGAGTGTGTCTACGATTGTGCCTATTTTCAAGTCAGGAGATCCCATGATTCCCGTGAATTATCGCACCATCATGGTTGGTCACACATTAGCTAGGTTGTATGCATCCGTTCTTGAGCAGGAGCTGAGTAGATGGGCAGAGCGAGAGGGCATAAGAGCACCACGGCAAGCAGGTTTCAGGAGAGGTTTCTCCACTCTTGACCAGATTCTGACACTCAGAGCTATTATTGAGGAGGGTAGACACCATGGCAAGAGGATCTATTGTAGCTTTGTGGATTTCCGCAAAGCTTTTGACACAATGTTGAGAGCCAGAATTATACGCAGACTACAGGACATGGGTGTGCCTACAGAGCTGATATGGGGTACTCTGGCTCTATATAGGACAGTGATGGGGCAGGTACGCACCACTGAGGGAATGTCTGACATGGTCCACTCCACTATTGGAGTAAAGCAGGGATGCCCCTATCCTCGACTCTTTTTGGGATGTATGTGGATGAGTTTTCAGACTATGTAGAGCGTCAGGGGGGCATGGGGGCACAGCTAGCAGGGACATGGATTCCGTTGTTACTATACGCTGATGATATTGTGCTGATTTCTGACTCTCCAGAGGGGATGCAGTGTCATTTGGATGCTCTGCATACATTTGCTCGTGACAGTGGATTGTTTGTCAATCTGGGGAAAACCAAGGTTATGGTGTTTAACACCACACCAGAGTGGGTCAGGAGGTCGGCACCCACATTTATGTATGGCCAGGAGACTGTGGAGTACACAGATACATATACTTATCTTGGAGTAGTCTTTGGTGGACTGCTGTTTTCACTAAGGAGAGCATCAGAGACTAGACTGACAAGAGCATATGCAGCTTTGGGCGGACTGGAGAGGATGTGTTCGCAAGTTCAGTTTCAGGAACCGCGAACAATGCTTTGGCTTTTTGACATTCTGGTGACTCCAGCTATGCTCTATGGAGTTCAGGTATGGGGACCCTCAGTAGACCACCATGGGAGATCTGGCAACACTGATGGATGGAGATGTATGGAGAGGCCTCTGGTCTCTATGATCGCTCGAGGCCTCAATACCACATGAGATTATCCAAGCCGAGCTAGCCGCCCCCCCCCTCGTGGTGGAGGCATTGACGAGATCAGTATCCTTTATGCACGGTCTATGGGATCTCCCGAGGGACAGATACGCTCAGCTTGCCCTTGAGTCATCTCGACAACTAGCTCTACAAGGCGATACAGCATGTTGGTATGGACAAATGACAGCATGGTTTTAGTCGCATGGATAGATTACCTCCGCTTCAATACTCCCTAGATGCACCCTCCCTGTCTCTCACACGGACAGAGATCACCAGACTCATACGTCAGGATCTGATTGAACTAAATACCAGGAGCACAAGGATACAGCCGACACAGGAGTTGGGCACGAAGATGACCTGCTACAGAGAGCATCTTCTCCAACTCACGGAGGACGGCTCTGTAACTAGGCCTGCATACATGGATACACGCTTATCTCATGGGATAAGATGTGCTATCGGACAGATACGCACATCCTCACATCAGCTCCAGATCGAGACCGACCGATTTCCAGGGGTGCCGACAGGAGCCAGGATATGTCACCTATGTAACTTAGAGCCAGAGACAGAGCTGCACTACACATGTCACTGTCCGACATACTATGAGATACGCGGCCACTTCCACTGCCTGTTCAGAGAAGATTTCAGACTTTTTCTGGAGTCGTCTCAAATTGTTCCTGCTAGAGCTGCGTAGACTTAGGGAGAGCTTGCTGAGGACATCAAGGGAAAGGCAGCCTCAGAGACGAATCACAAATTTCTTTACACTCGCCAGAGGAGAGCCAACGGAGCAGTCATTACATCAGATCTCAGAGCTCACTCATACTAGGGGTACACTGCTTGACCGAGCCACTGAGCTTGGCAAATCCAGACGTCCACGACCACAGGGGGTCTCCCACTACCGACGAAGGTTGCAACAGAAGATACAGATCACTCTAGCTCAACATGCAAGACGCCCAACCAGAGTACTGACCATGGAGGAGGTCGATGATATCCGACAACGACCGATGAGAGATTTCATCTGAACCCACAACCCCCCCCCCCCCCCCCCCCCTCCCCTGCCTATTTCCTTTCTCCTTAGTGCTTTAGTGTCTTAGTGATAATTCTTTGTAACTTTGTAATTTCCGTACTCAGACATGGTATCAGATTCACCAATTGTAACTTTTTGGTCTCATAGGTCATTTCGGCCTCTTGGAGACGTTAATATAACATTTCATTTCATTTCATCTCTCTCTCTCTCTCTCTCTCTCTCTCTCTCTCTCTGTGTGTGTGTGTGTGTGTGTGTGTGTGTGTGTGTGTGTGTGGATACAACCAGCACAAGAGTTGGGCACGAAGATGGCTTTCTACAAAGAGCATCTCCTCCAGCTTACGGTTGATGGTTTTGTGACGAGGCCCAGATACATGGACACCCACTTGTCTCATGGGATACGATGCGCTATCGGCCAGATACGTACATCTTCACACCAGCTGCGGATCGAGATTGGGAGATACATCGGAGTACCAGCAGAGGCTAGGACATGCCCCCTGTGTGACATCGAGCCTGAGACAGAGTTGCACTACACATGCCACTGCCCCGTCTACTACGAGATACGAGGCCGCTTCCATTGCTTGTTCAGAGAGGGCTTTGGACCATTCTCCAGAGTCATGCAGTACGAGGATCAGAGATGCTTGCAAGGGTTTGTTTTTGCTCGAGCTACGCAGACACAGAGAGAGCCTGATGAGAGGAGAGGCTAGCCAGTCCCAGAGACAGATCACAGATTTCTTTAGAGTTGCCACTGGACACCCGGAGGAGTTACTACCACAGCAGAGCTCGTCGCCTCACACCAGAGGCACACTGATCGACCGAGCGACTGAGCTGGGAAGATTCAGACGCCCACGACTGCGGAGGACTACACAGCATCGACGGAGGCTGCATCAGAGGATTCGGATCACTTTGGCTCGACATGCACGACGCCCGGTCAGACTACTGACCATGGAGGAGATTGATGAGATCCGCCAACGAGCGATGCTGGATCTCTTGTGATCTAGCTATCCCAGCTAACTGCTTAGTTCACACCTAGTAGTTTAGGATTCCATAGTATTTTATTGTGACATTTGTCATTTCATTTTTGTCATACTCTGACTTTGTATAGATACAACAGTGTAACTTTCTGGTCTCATAGGTCACTTTGGCCTGAAGTCGTTAATATAACATTTCTTTCATTTCTCTCTCTCTCTCTCTCTCTCTCTCTCTCTCTCTCTCTCTCTCTCTCTCTCTCTCTCTCTCTCTCTCTCTCTCTCTCTCTCTCTCTCTCTCTCTCTCTCTCTCTCTCTCTCTCTCTCTCTCTCTCTCTCTCTCTCTCTCTCTCTCTCTCTCTCTCTCTCTCTCTCTCTCTCACATAGAGCCAATACAAGAGTTGGGCACAAAGATGGCTTTCTGTAGAGAGCATCTTCTCCACCTCACGGGGGATGGGTTTGTGATTCGACCTAGCTATATGGACACGCATCTTTCTCATGGTTTACGTTGTGCCATTGGCCAGATACGCACGTCCTTGCATCAGCTCGAGATTGAGACTGGCAGATTCAGAGGGACTCCATCTAGAGCTAGAGACAGAGGTACATTACATATGTCATTGCACAGTGTACTATGAGATACGAGGCCGCTTTCATTGTCTATTCAGAAAAGGTTTTGGGCCTCTATCTAGGGTCATGAGTTATGAGGATCAGAGATGTCTTGGGCTATATCTACTCGAGTTACACAGGCATAGAGAAACTTTACTGAGGAGAGCTAAGGAGAGAGAACCCCAGAGACATATCACAGATTTCTTTACACTGGATAATGTGCACCCAGAAGAACAGACAGAGGAACAGCCAACACTGGAGAGGTCTGTCAGCACTACTAGCATTCTCATAGACCGAGCATTGGAGCTAGGGAGATCTAGACGACCCTGATGGAGAAGAGGAGCTACACAATTCCGAAGGAGGCTACAGCAAAGGATTCGAGCCATACTTTTTCGTCGACCAGAGCGCAGATGAAGATGAATCTCTACTTCCCTCCCATATTGTCTACTTATTGTACTGCTTAGTTCACACATTTCAGACTTTCACGCCTATCAGCTTAGTTTAGGATTCCGGAGTATTTATATTTTGTTATCCTAATTTAACTTTTTTTTTTGTCAGTTTGACTATGTATCAGAGACACAGCATTGTAACTTTCTGGTCTCATAGGTCACTTTGGCCTTTTGAAGACGTTAACATAACATTTCATTTCATTCATCTCTCTCTCTCTCTCTCTCTCTCTCTCTCTCCCCTTCCAGATCCTACAGAGCCATGTCCACCTACGAGCACCTTCTTTACCACTGAGATGGTAAAGAGAGCCATTGACAGGATGAGGACCAGGAGGGCTTACGATCATGACGGTCTAGTAGCGGAGCACTTTATACATGCTAGGGATATGCTGATGGAGGTTCTTGCAGTGTTGTTCAATCGTGCCATGTGTGAGGGATTACCTGAGACTTGGAGGTTGTCTACTATTGTGCCTATATTCAAGGCAGGTGATCCTACAGACCCTGGAAATTACCGCACTATTATGGTTGGACACACACTGGCACGATTGTATGCATCCATTATTGAGCAGCAGTTGAGTAACTGGGCAGAGGGTGAGGGTGTACGGGCAAAGGGACAGGCAGGTTTCAGGAGGGGTTTCTCCACTCTTGACCATATTCTGACACTCAGAGCTATCATTGAGGAGGGCAGGTCACATGGGTGACGGATTTATTGTAGCTTTGTGGATTTCCGCAAAGCATTTGACATGGTACCGAGAGCTCGACTGATGCGCAGACTGCAGGAGATGGGGGTGCCCACAGTGTTGATTTGGGGGATTATGGCTTTATACAGATCAGTGATGGGACATGTACGCACCCCAGAGGGGATATCTGACTTAGTTCACTCCACTATCGGGGTGAAACAGGGTTGCCCATTGTCTCCTACTCTATTTGGTATGTATGTTGATGAGGTGTCTGATTACATTGACAGAGAGGGTGATAGAGGTGCCCAGCTGGCAGGGACGTGGATCCCATTGTTGTTATATGCTGATGATATTGTCTTGATCTTTGACTTACCAGAGGGTATGCAGCGACAGTTCGATGCATTACACAGTTTTGCAGAGGATAGTGGATTGTCTGTAAACCTTGGTAAAACCAAGGTCATGGTGTTTAACACCACACCGCAGTGGATCAGGAGATCGGCACCGACCTTCACGTATGGTCAAGAGATTGTGGAGTATACAGATGCATACACTTACCTTGGGATAGTCTTCACTGGGCCGAGGTTTTCTTTGGGGAGAGCAGCAGAGACTAGACTGACCAGAGCTTATGCGGCCTTGGGAGGCTTGGAGAGGATGTGTTCGCAGGTTCAGTTCAGGAACCTCGGACAAAGTTATGGCTCTTTGATACTTTAGTAGCCTCAGCTATGATGTATGGGGTACAGGTATGGGGACCTTCTGTAGGCCAGGATGGTTGGAGACGTATGGAGAGGCCCTTGGTATCTATGATCTCCCGATTGATTAGAGCCAAGGCCTCCGTACCTCACGCGATCATTCGAGCAGAGCTAGCTGCCCCCCCCATGGAGATTGAGGCGCTTACCAGATCAGTGTCCTTTTGTGCACAGCCTATGGGATACTACTAGAGACAGATATGCTAGACTGGCCCTTGAGTCTTCCAGACAGTTAGCTCTACAGGGGGACACTTCATGCTGGTATGCACAGATGACTTCATGGTTTCAGACGCATGGCTTCACCATGGACAGGTTGCCCCCTTTCCAGTATTCTCTTCAGGCACCCTCGCTGTCTCTTACACGGGTGGAGATCACTAGACTCATTCGTCAGGACCTAATCCAGCTCGACACCAGGAGGACATGGATAGAGCCGCCTCAGGAGTTGAGCACGAAGATGGCTTTCTATAGAGAGCATCTTCTCCACCTCACAGGAGATGGGTTTGTGATTCGACCCAGCTACATGGACACACATATGTCTCATAGTTTGCGTTGTGCCATTGGTCAGATACGCACATCCTCACATCAGCTCGAGATTGAGACTGGTAGATTCAGAGGGATACCAGCAGACAGCAGGATATGCCGATTATGCCAGAGAGAGCCAGAGACAGAGTTGCACTACATATGTCATTGCACAGTGTTCTATGAGATACGGGGGCGTTTCCACTGCTTATTCAGAGAGGGTTTTGGTCCTCTATCTAGGGTCATGAGTTATGAGGATCAGAGATGTCTTGGACTATATCTGCTTGAGTTACACGGGTATAGAGACACTTTACTGGGGAGAGCTAGAGAGAGGCAGTCCCAGAGACACATTACAGATTTCTTTTCACTAGATATGGGACAGCCAGAGGAGCAGCCACCATTGCAGAGCTCGTCCCACACTCATTCGACCACTACTGGCACTCTCATCGACCGAGCATTGGAGCTACAGAGATACAGACGACCGCGACCGAGGAGAGGAGCTACACAGCATCGACGGAGACTACAACAGAAGATTCGAGCCATACTCTCTCGACATCCAGAGTGCAGATGAGGATGGATCCTCACCATTTCTTCCATCTTTGTTTCACACACTGTTACATCCAGTTTACCGGGTACCTATTGTATCAGCTGCTACACCCACGTAGTTTTAGATTGTAGTAGTAGTAGTAGTATTTTGTTCCACTTCTAGTTCTTTTCTAGTTCTTTTGTACCCAGACATGGTATTAGATTCACTATTTTGTAACTGATTGGTCTCATAGGTCATTTTGGCCTTTTGAAGACGTTAATATAACATTTCATTTCATTTCTCTCTCTCCTCTCTCTCTCTCTCTCTCTCTTCTCTCTCTCCTCTCTCTCTCTCTCTCTCTCTCTCTCTCTCTCTCTCTCTCTCTCTCCATGGAGGAGATTGATGAGATCCGCTAGCGACCGATGCTGGATCTCTTGTGATAGCTCTCTCTCTCTCTCTCTCTCTCTCTCTCTCTCTCTCTCTCTCTCTCTCTTCTCTCTCATTCGACCACTACTGGCACTCTCATCGACCGAGCATTGGAGCTACAGAGATACAGACGACCGCGACCGAGGAGAGGAGCTACACAGCATCGACGAAGACTACAACAGAAGATTCGAGCCATACTCTCTCGACATCCAGAGTGCAGATGAGGATGGATCCTCACCATTTCTTCCATCTTTGTTTCACACACTGTTACATCCAGTTTACCGGGTACCTATTGTATCAGCTGCTACACCCACGTAGTTTTAGATTGTAGTAGTAGTAGTAGTATTTTGTTCCACTTCTAGTTCTTTTCTAGTTCTTTTGTACCCAGACATGGTATTAGATTCACTATTTTGTAACTGATTGGTCTCATAGGTCATTTTGGCCTTTTGAAGACGTTAATATAACATTTCATTTCATTTCTCTCTCTCTCTCTCTCTCTCTCTCTCTCTCTCTCTCTCTCTCTCTCTCTCTCTCCATGGAGGAGATTGATGAGATCCGCTAGCGACCGATGCTGGATCTCTTGTGATCTAGCTATCCTAGCTAGCTGCTTAGTTCACACCTAGCAGTTTAGGATTCCATAGTATCTTATTTTGTCATTTGTCATTTCATTTTTGTCATCTTGTTACTCTGACTTTGTATCAAATCCACCACATTGTAACTTTCTGGTCTCATAGGTCACTATGGCCTTTGAAGACGTTAACATAACATTTCATTTCTCTCTCTAGCACTCTCTTGCACTCTCACTCATAGTTTGCATTCCACTCGTTGTTTTGGTCATCGCACATTCTCTCATTAAGTCAAGGAAGGCTCTCCCTTCCCGTCAGTAAAAGGCACCTTGAGCACCCACTGATCACTCATCATGAGCCATACACCATCATTCACTTCCGCTGCACATTACAAAAAATTTAATAAAAATCAAGGGAAAGAAACCGACAAATATATATAGTGGTTACCACAGTCTTGTGACAGCCCCCACTGAGAAGATCTGGCTGATTAGCACACCCACTGTCAGAGGATTCAAGAGCTGAATGTTGGCTGCAAAAACGTAGACCTGATGCAGAAACACAGCAAATTTGGTCAAATTCTTGACGCTAGATGAGGCTGCTAATGGGCTGAATCTGCAGCGCAGAAGGGTGCCTCCAATGTCCCGGTAAGGGCTGATGCAAGAGGGGGATAACCTGCTCACAAATGCTAGGGGAGCAAAGGGTGACTTGGGCTGGAAATGCCATGGGTGGAGAGGGGTCGCTGGCTGCCAAAAATGCTGATAGGCGAGTGCTAGCAGATTTGGAAAAAATGGGGAGAAGGGCCGTTTTACAGGGGTTTTGGACCTGGAGTCACCACCACTCTTGTGTGTGAGAGCTAGACCTCCAATTCCCTAGTCAGTGGGGGCACAATGAGTGAAGACAAGCAGCCCTTGATTTTAGTGCACTAGCCTCAAAGTTCGCTGGAGAAAATCCTTTTAAGTGTGTCGCCCTAAATCTTGAAGTGCGTGTCAAATAACTTCCTCCAAAATTGCACAAATGTGCACATGTGCATGCACATAATTTTAGGGTATTGTGAGACCCGTATATCACATCCTATTGATGTATTTGACCTAGGAACTGGACCAACATGTTGCATTTATCCTAGGCTATGTGTTACTTTTGCCCCGGAGTGTAACACCTAACGACCACGTTTTCGCCATCAAATCCTCTTGTGTAAAACACCACATCAACAGATCCGGAACCTTACAGCTTTAAAAAGCCTTCTGTCCTGATAAAGTAAGGCACCTATAGCATAATTATTGGCATCCATCCACCGCAAATGATCCACAATCTGCTACATTTGTGCAAAGGTTACTAGCTGCTTCAATGTCTAAACTTTAAAGAGCCCATCTGTCCATGTTATAGATGGAATTGCACAATGCTTCTTGCTTTGATCACCTTTTGTTACTTTTGAAGGGCCTAGGTGGTTAGCTTAGTGAGTTGAGGCATATACTTCGCAAGACCTCAAAAAGCTGTGATAAGACACAAAGGAGTTCAGACAAACTCGGCCGCGTAACTAGCTGTTGCATATCTGGCATACATTAATTGCAAGAACACAGAACACATGATGCTTGAAGACAAAAAGAGTAGCAAGCCAAAATGAAGTAGCCTTCCACTACAAGACTGAAACAAGTGAAAACAGGCTGCAGAGAAACGCTAGGACTTACGTTGAATATACAATGATACCCCCGGGCCGGCAAAGCTGCACGGCTTGGTCAAATAGCCTCTTTTGATAGATTGCATGCCGCCTCAGACCTTCTATTGTCTCCTAATTGAGCAAAAAATCAATTGAGGTTTAAGGTTTACTAGTATGAAGTGGATGTAACAAAACAAGAAAGTAACCAATGACATACCAGTCCCGCAAATAGCCGCGGCCTTAATCCTAATGCAGAGCAAGGGGGATCTAATAGAACCCTGTCAAAAGTATGTGGTAGAAATCCCTTTACATGGCTCACTGTGACATGGTCTTGATATTTTTTAGCCTCTTTAAGCCTACTCTTCAATTTCCTTTCCTCTTTTATGGCTTTAGCATTGCTTAGGTAATGCTTTCTCTCAGCTACCTCGCCTGCCCCAAACCAAGACTTGATTAGCAAATATTTGTGCATATCATAAAAGAAAGCACAACATCACTCAACTTACGATCTGGTGAACCCCTTGGAATATCCAGACAGTAATCTGTAACGCGACAAGTCTTACTATTTTGTGCCAGACCAGGATTACCACCATTAGTCTCATGAAAGAGCAACACTTCTGGTGTCGTACACTCAACAGTCTCTTCATTGACAAAGCACTCTCTAGTTGTTAAGCACTCGGAATTTTTTTGTTCCGCTTGTACAGCCTTGAGAGCATCAAGTTTATATGAATGAACACAGGTGATTTTCATCTCCTCGGTCAGCTTCTTGATATCCATAACCTGGAAGAGTGCGACTCACGCTTTAAAAACCAACTCCATAGTTAAACAGCAACATTCAATACACCTAAGTTTTCCAATCACAAATCCAAATACCCAGCCTATGTGAGAGCACATTCTAGCTCATGTTGAGCCATGAAGAACCACACAAAAGAATTTGTTGGACAAGCCCTTTAGTAATTACAATTTGGCAAGCGAAGATCACCCTGTTATCTTATCCGGAAGGTGCCCAAGAAACATAAGGGCGCTTACGAACCTTCGTAAAGTAAGAAGCTGTTCAAGACCGATTTTGCAACCATGTGGCTTCTTCTGTATCACTTATATGCTGTTTTCAAAAAGCTAAATGGTGCCTTCTCGTAAAAGGAGTGGAAGAATTGACTTATAGATGGCACAAGACCAAGTCGGAGAAAAGGTATTCAACATTCTTGTTTCTAAAATGACAACTATTGGCAGCAGGTGGTATTGTTACTGCCACTACTTCCTTATTCATGCGTGGCAACAAGTGACTGAAATCAAAGAAACCTCTGATCTTCTCACAATTCTGCTACTTATAAGAGGGGCCACCAAAGAATCAGTGTAACAGCATTGGATGATGTTGCACTTGAGTACCATGTCGATAAATGCCATTTTATCAGTTTTATAATAAATGTCGCACAAGGGAAAAGATTAACAATTGGAATATTATGAGCCGTCGACAATACCATGGCATCAATTACGGTTTGTTGTTTTTAAAAAACTCCCAACATGCATAACCAAAGATCTTTGATTGAAGCCAAATGATGAGGCACATCCCTTGCTATCAAAAGAAGTTTCTCAGCGACTCTGATGCTTGCTTGACTCAAGGTTACCCTTGGAAGGAAGGAAGAAAAGAAAGACCGAATTAAGTTATCTAGAGGCCCAACGATCTTTAATGTGGCTAGTGTATGGCATCAACATGTCTAGCTAGAATAAAGTGGGATACAATAACACGTATAAACAAAGCGTAGCGCTCACAGTGTGGACTGATGGGTATGTGGACTTCATACCAAGCTCTTAAACGGAGGTCGATTGTATGTATCCAATGATGGCATGTATGTCCATCAACTACCATAGACCTGGTGTAAGATAGCATTCATCAGGTTCAGAGCAAGACATATCCAAAATCTACTTCTAATCAATGTGCAGCCCGCTACCCACGCTGTGTTTCCTCAGAATGTCATCAACCTAGGTCTACTGAAATTGATGAGTCCATTGTTGAGTCGAAAACAATGTCTTCTCTAGTGGTAGTAAATGTGGCCATCACATGTCAGTGAGTGACTTGAAGCTGCATGGGTAATTCCATAGGTGAAGGCCCAGCATTACAATACTAGTGATTGTGGCTGAGGTGTTGAGTCATTGCATTGTGCCGCCCTGTGTCACCATAGCTCCATTAAAAGAAAAGGAACCTAGACACCTCTTATCAGCACAACAAATCCATCACTAGCTCATTAGCAACAATGACAAGGGGAGAGAAGAAAGTTGCTGTACTACATCTTGGCCTGGTCTAGATGACAAGCAACGGGGAAGCAGTAAGCAATGCAGGCTCGTGATCAACATAGCCCTGAATCAACCCGTTTCTGGCTGGGCGAGGATTCACGACTATACTTGGTGGAGTTGATTGGCAGCATCATTGCCAGGTTCATATATGGATGCATGGCTTGATGAGAGGGAGTGTACAGGATACATAACAATTTATACATGAGAATCCATGTCTCATGGAGAAGGACGGATCTACTTACTCACAGAGCCAGCCAGCAGGCTGCCTGTTTGGTTATTCCCCCAACCTGTTTGTTAGAAATTTAAACAGAGAGGTATGTTGTGAGCAGGGATATATAATTTCCCCAAAATGAACTCTCTTTGTGCTTTGACCTCCTCCATTGTAAAAATTTATCCTATGGGTATTTCTTTGCAATTAACTATATATGGTAAATTGTCAGAGATCTTCTTGCCTTATTATGAGATCTATCTATTGCAACTATAGTGCCTTTATCCTTCATAAGGATGGCCAGCGCTGTGGTCTTTCCTCCAGGTGCAGCACACATGTCCAGAATTCGTTCTCCAGGTTGTGGATCTGAAAGAAGATCATGTTTTAGACCTTGTTACTGACGATTCAAAGTAGACTACCATCTGAACTGTTACATGTATGAGTGACTCTCTTCAAAACATCAAAATTTGGTTACTGAGCATGCCAAACCTTCTGCGTCAGGTTTCATTACACAAATTCATTGAATTGAGGTGACCAGATTATCTAAATCATTATATGTATGACTGTATTCAAGACATTTACTGAGCATGTCCAACTTCGGAGTCAGGTTTCATTACAAATTGATGGAGATTGAAATGACCAGCTTATCTATTTTGTGATGAGTACGGTAGGTGTGACATGTTCTGAATGTTTTTATGCAGGGGTAAAACATCCAACTATATTGCAAATACAAATACACAACAAACTTAAACAGGAATGGAGTGTCGTCACATCCAAAAACAAATGCAAAGCAGTTGAAGATTGATGATTTACATACGCTTGGAAGCCAAAGACTCCATATAAAACACAAAATGGTCAAGGCTTGTGTGAACTAGAATCACTAGTAGCTCCTAGTGGGTAGTAACAAAGTTTCGAACATTGGCAGATCCAGATTGGTAAACATAAAATGGAAGGCTGGCAAAAGGTCTATTTGTACTTCTGCTGTTGATGCTAAAGCTCATTATGTATAATATGTGTAATACCCTTAGTGGCTTCTCAAAGAGAGTGTAGGTAATTTGTGAAAAATGAGATACCTAGCACCCGGGCTGCAACTATACTGGGAAGATTTTGAAGAAAAATGTCTCCTTTCAAAACGCCTGCCAACATTGACAAATCCTCTTTTGTTAGTTACACCTGAAAAGAAAGCATTGTTTTAATTAATGCTGCTTGACAATAAGAGCCTATATTTGCTACCAAGTGAATTTAAACCATGCATGGCAGTAAAGAAAACTTAAGGTCTTTACCCACCATGCAAAGGAGGAAGGCTATACACACGATCTACCATTTCAACGGCAATTCCATGTAATTCTCTGAATATGGCTGTTCTAGACAGCATTGCTCTTCCCTTTCCGATATAACAACGCGCTCGCTCATTTTGTTCCAATTCTGCGAGGCATCAAAGCTTTAATGACTGCCAAAATTTAACCATTGATTCCATTTCAAGTGCATGTTACTCTACGCAGTGAAATCACATGCATACTGTTTTTTATGGTCTCCAAAAAAAATTGAATCACAAAATACATAATAAATCAAAAACAGCTTTCCAATTGGAAACTACTTTTGATAATCATTTAGAGGTGCCTCTTTTCAAACATGAAATCAGTAATCTCTGCTAGCTTCGCAGGTCCATAGAACCTGTGATTTCTACATATCACCTTTCTTGTGGAGTATAAAAAGCAGTGTAAGCAATGGTGAGCTTCATAGGTGTTAAGAAGTGTTTACCCAATTTTCTACACAATATGATAATTATCTAAGAACTAGCCAGCAACAATGAGCTTCATGAACACTTGAAATCGTTTAACTGTTCTTCTGCACAATACATCAGACCTCATATTCAAACTAATATTCCAGCCATCCAGTCTTTGTTGGGGGCATTTCTTGGAATCATATTGGGAAACAGCAGTAACGAGGAAACAAGGCTACAATATGTGTGAGCTCTTAAGGGACAATGGAGACAGGTAGGGGGTAGCTTCAAAAGGGCCCCCTCTCAATAAACGTGACAAAAACACACATCTGGACCTCTCGTGTACAGAAGGCAAAACAATAAATGCGGATCTGTGGACTTCCGCAAAATGAGGAGACTTACGAAGCATCTCTTAATACCTATCCCTGCTCATGGCCTGGCATCAGAGGCTAATCACCAGATTTCTCTGCCAGATGCATGGGACCTCAAAGTGATACATAGTCTCCCCTCACAGGGGTGTATGGTGTGGTGTGTGTTATTCTCTTTTTGTGTTCCTATGAGTGTCTTTTGATGCTCAAGTATGCGGGTGAGGTATGTTCCGAGAGCTGTAGGAGGGAGAGAGAGAGAGAGAGAGAGAGAGAGAGATGAAATGAAATGTTATAATAACGTCTTCAAAAGGCCAAAATGACCTATGAGACCAAAAAGTTACAATTGGTGAATCTGATACCATGTCTGAGTACGGAAATTACAGAGTTACAAAGAACTAAATCTAAAACACTAAGCATAAAGGAAATGAGGGGGGGGGGGGGGGGGGGGGGGGGGTTGGTTGTGGGTTCAGATGAAATCTCTCATCGGTCGTTGTCGGACCTCATCGAGCTCCTCCATGGTCAGTACTCTGGTTGGGCGTCTTGCATGTCGAGCTAGAGTGATCTCTATCTTTTGTTGCAGCCTTCGTCGGTAGCGGGAGACCCCCCGAGGTCGTGGACGTCTGGATCTGCCAAGCTCCGTGGCTCGATCAAGCAGTGTACCTCTAGTATGATAGGCTCTGAGATCTGCTGTAATGACTGCTCCGTTGGCTCTTCTCTGGCTGGTGTAAAGAAATCTGTGAGTCGTCTCTGAGACTGTCTTTCCTCTGAGTCGTCAGCAAGCTCTCCCTAAGTCTGCGCAGCTCTAGCAGGAACAATCCGAGACACCTCAGATCCTTGTATCTCATGACTCTAGAAAAAGGTCCGAACCCTTCTCTGAACAGGCAGTGGAAGCGGCCACGTATCTCATAGTATGCCGGGCAGTGACATGTGTAGTGTAATTCTGTCTCTAGCTCTAAGTTACATAGGTGACATATTCTAGCTCTTGCCGGCACCCCTCGAAAATGGCCAGTCTCGATTTGGAACTGATGTGAGGATGTGCGTATCTGTCCAATAGCGCATCTTATCCCATGAGATAAGTGTGTGTCCATGTATGCAAGCCTAGTCACAAAGCCGTCCTCCGTGAGTTGGAGAAGATGCTATCTGTAGAAGGCCATCTTCGTGCCTAGCTCCTGTGTCGGCTGTATCCATGTGTTCCTGGTATTTAGCTGAATCAGATCATGACGTATGAGTCTGGTGATCTTTGTCCGTGTGAGGGACAGAGGGGGTGCATCCAGGGAGTATTGAAGCAGAGGTAATCTATCCATGTTAAGACCATGCAACTAAAACCATGCTGTCATCTGTCCATACCAACATGCTGTATCGCCTTGTAGAGCTAGTTGTCGAGATGACTACAGGGCAGGCCGGGCGTATCTGTCCTTGGGGAGATCCCATAGACCGTGCATAAAGGAAATTGATCTAGTCAATGCCTCCATCATGAGAGGGGGGGGCGGCTAGCTCGGCTCGGATAATCTCATGTGGTACTGAGGCCTTAGCCCGAATCATCTGAGCGATCGTGGAGACCAGAGGCCTCTCCATACATCTCCATCCGTTTGTGTTGCCAGATCTCCCATGGTGGTCTACTGAGGGTCCCCATACTTGGAACTCCATAGAGCATAGCTGGAGTCACTAGAGTGTCAAAAAGCCAAAGCTTGTTCGCGGTTCCTGAAATTGAACCTGCGAACACATCCTCTCCAGTCCTCCCAAAGCTGTATATGCTCTCGTCAATCTAGTCTCTGATGCTCTCCTTAGTGACAACACCGGTCCAACGAAGACTACCCCAAGATAAGTATATGCATCTGTGTACTCCACAGTCTCCTGGCCATACATAAATGTGGGTGCCGACCTCCTGACCCACTGTGGTGTGGTGTTGAACACCATAACCTTGGTTTTCCCCAGATTGACAAACAATCCACTGTCACGAGCAAATGTATGCAGAGCATCCAAATGACGCTGCATCCCCTCTGGAGAGTCAGAAATCAGCACAATATCATCAGCATATAGTAACAGCGGAATCCATGTCCCTGCTAGCTGAGCCCCCCTGACGCTCTACATAGTCCGAAAACTCATCCACATACATCCCAAAAAGAGTCGGGGATAGGGGGCATCCCTGCTTTACTCCAATAGTGGAGAGGACCATGTCAAACATTCCCTCAGTGGTGCGTACCCGCCCCATCACTGTCCTATATAGAGCCACAATCCCCCAAATGAGCTCTGTAGGCACACCCATGTCATGTAATCTTCATATAAGTCTGGCTCTCGACACTGTGTCGAAGGCTTTGCGGAAATCCACAAAGCTACAATAGATCCTCTTGCCATGGTGTCTACCCTCCTCAATAATAGCTCTGAGTGTCAGAATCTGGTCAAGAGTGGAGAAACCTCTCTTGAAACCTGCTTGCCCTGGTGCTCTTATGCCCTCTCGCTCTGCCCATCTACTCAACTCCTGTTCAAGAATGGATGCATACAGCCTAGCTAGTGTGGGACCAACCATGATGGTGCGATAATTCGCGAGAATCATGGGATCTCCTGACTTGAAAATAGGCACAATCGTGGACATACTCCAAGTATAGGGGAAGCCTTCATACATGGCTCGATTAAACATCATAGCCAGGAGCTCTTCAAGCATATCTCTGGCATGGATGAAGTGCTCTGCTACCAGACCATCATGATCATGTGCTCTCCTTGTCTTCATCTTGTCAATAGCTTTCCTTACCCTCTCGGCAGTAAAGAAAGAACATGTCTCCGGGCATGTCTCTAGTGGGTCTGGCAGAGGTGGTTGTCCTGATACTGTGTAGAGAGATGGGGCATATTCCCCCCATGTCTCAGTGGAGGTGACCGTTGGTGGTGGTGAATGTTCGTGGAATAGCCTCCATGCTTCGCTTGAGTCCTAACTTATAAATAACTGATACAAATCTTGCTCTAGCTGGGATAAATAAGCCCTTTTCTTTCGTCGCACTAGGCGGTGAAAGATAATCCATGACTGTCTATGTGTGGTAATACCCATGAGCACTTCCCTATGTAACTTGATCCTCATCTCTCTACACTCCTCATCATACCAACTGTTCTGGGGAATTTTTCCAAATCGTCTCCGTGTAGGCTGGTTGTGGGGATATGCTTCTGATGCTGCATCATGGAGCGTCTCTGTCAATATCTGAGTGAGTTCATCTAGTGGCCGTCCTGGCTCCTGGGTGCATAGCTTCTTGTATATCTCATCCATATACACAGAGTCCGTCTCCCTCATGAAGGTATACCAGACGTGTGTAGGGACCTCTCCTAATGGAGCTGTGCTGAACTGAAACGCAGGGTGAAGGACAAGATAGCATGATCAACTGCCACTCCAACTGGCCTAGTGCCCACCATGAAATCTTGAAAGAATGGAATGAGACCTGGCTGGGCCATAACATAATCCACTGTGCTGGCACCATGTCGGTGTGGAAAGCAAGTAAAACCTCCAGCTGTCGAAAATCTGAGAGAGAGAGAGAGAGAGAGAGAGAGAGAGAAATGAAATGAAATGAAATGTTATATTAAGGTCTTCAAAAGGCCAAAACGACCTAAGAGACCAGAGCGTTACAATGTGGTGAATCTGATACAAAGTCAAAGTAACAAATGACAAAATGATAAAATAAAAGTACTATGGGATCCTAAACTCGTAGGTGTGAACTAAGCAGCTAGCTAGGATAGCTAAATCACAAGTCACAAGAAATCCAGCATCGGTCGCTGGCGGATCTCATCAATCTCCTCCATGGACAGTAGTCTGACCGGGCGTCGTGCATGTCGGGCCAAAGTGATCTAAATCCTCTAATGTAGCCTCCGTCGATGCTGTGTAGTCCTCCGCAGTCGTGGGCGTCTGGATCTGCCGAGCTCAGTCGCTCGATCGATCAATGTGCCTCTCGTGTGAGGTGACAAGATTTGTTGTGGTAGTAGCTCCTCTAGGTGTCCAGTGTCTGCTCTAAATAAGTCTGTGATGTGTCTCTGAGACTGGCTAGCCTCTCCTCTCTGAGACTGGCTAGCCTCTCCTCTCATCAGGCTCTCTCTGTGTCTGCACAGCTCGAGCAGAAACAAACACAAGCATCTCTGATCCTCGTACCTCATGACTCTAGAGAGTGGTCCAAAGCCCTCTCTGAACAAGCAGTGGAAGCGCCCTCATATCTCGTAGTAGACGGGGCGATGGCATATGTAGTGTAACTCTGTCTCAGGCTCCATGTCACACAGGGTGCATGTCCTGGCCTCTGTTGGCACTCCGCTGTATCTCCCAGTCTCAATCCGCAGCTAGTGTCAAGATGTGCGTATCTGGCCAATAGCACACCGTATCCCATGAGACAAGTGGGTGTCCATGTATCTGGGCCTCGTCACAAAACCATCCGCTGTAAGCTGGAGAAGATGCTCTCTGTAGAAAGCCATCTTCGTGCTTACCTCCTGTGTTGGCTATACCCATGTCCTCCTGGTGTCTAGCTGAGTCAGGTCCTGGCGGATGAGCCTCATGGTCTTGGACTGTGTAAGAGTCAAAGAGGGTGCATCCAGTGAGTACTTGAAGGGGGGCAGTCTGTCTATACTGAACCCATGTGCCTGGAACCATGACGTCATCTCCCCATACCAACATGCTGTGTCTCCCTGCCTTGCTAACTGTCGAGAGGACTCAAGTGCAAGGTGGGCGTATCTATCTCTGGGAAGTTCCCACAAGCGGTGTATGAAGGAAACAAATCTGGTGAGCCCCTCTACCACTAGTGGGGGGGGCAGCTAGCTCTGCTCGGATAATGGCACGTGGTACCGAAGCCTTGGCTCTAACGAGCCGCGAGATCATAGAGACCAAAGGCTTCTCCATGTCCGCCCATCCGCCAGACTTCAGTGCGACCTGTTCTCTCGTGATGATCCAATGAAGGCCCCCATATCTCAGCTCCATAGAGCAATACAGAAGCCACCACAATGTCAAAGAGCCAGAGCTTCATCCGAGGCTCCTGAAACTGAACCTGTGAACACATCCTCTCCAGTCTCCCCAATGCCGAATGGGCTCTGGTCAATCTAGTCTCTATTGCTCTCCTCAAAGAAAATGTTGGTCCACTAAAACCACTCCAAGGTAAGTGTAAGCATCTGTATATTCCCCCGTCTCCTGGCCATATGTGAATGTAGGTGCTATATGTGAATGCGGGTGCTGACCTCCGGATCCACTGTGGGGTGGTATTTAATACCATGACCTTGGTTTTACCAAGGTTGACAGACAAGCCACTTTCATGGGCAAACCTATGCAAAGCATCCAAGTGACGTTGCATCCCCTTAAGAGAGTCGGAGATCAACACTATCATCAGCATATAACAATAGCGGAATCCATGTCCGTGCCAGCGGTGCACCTCTATCACCATCTCTCTCAATGTAGTCAGAAACCTCATCCACATACATGCCGAATAGAGTAGGAGAGAGCGGGCAGCCCTGCTTCACTCCAATAGTGGAGTGAACTGGTGTAAATAGACCCTCTGAGGTGCGTGCATGCCCTACTATTGATCTGTACAATGCCATGATCCCCCAAATGAGCTCTGTGGGTACTCCCATCTCCTGTAATATGTGCATCAATCTAGCTCTGGGTACTGTGTCAAATGCTTTGCAGAAGTCCACAAAGCTACAATAGATCCGTCTCCCATGGGATCTGCCCTCCTCGATGATGACCCTGAGTGTCAAGATATGGTCAAGAGTAGAAAAACCTCTCCTGAACCCTGCCTGCCCAACAACACGCATGCCCTCCCTCTCTGCCCATCTACTCAGCTGCTGCTCAAGAATGGATGCGTACAACTGTGCCAGTGTGTGTCCAATCATGATAGTGCGATAATTCCCAGGCTCCATAGGGTCTCCTGACTTGAAGATAGGTACGATCATAGATAGGATCCAAGTATCAAGCAAGCCCTCACACATGGCACGGTTAAACATAACTCCTAGAAGCTCTGCTAGTAGATCTCTAGCATGCATGAAATACTCAACCACTAAGCCATCATGATCATATGCTCTCCCAGTCCTCATCCTGTCAATGGCCTTCTTCACCATCTCAGCGATGAAAAAAGCACATGTGTGTGGGCATGGATCGGGGGGGGTCGGGAAGGGGCCGCTGTCCGGAAATTGTGTACAAAGATTATGCTTACTGACACGAGGTCTCTGTAGAGGTAATGGCAGGGGGGGGACTGCTCATGACAGAGCAGCCATGCCTCACATGAGTCCTGACTCAAGAATAGCTGGTATAGATCCTGCTCTAGTCGAGCCAAAAATGCCCTCTTCTTCCACCGCACTAGGCGTCAGAAGTCAATCTGTGACTGTCTGTGAGTGATGTCCCCCAAAAGCACTTCCCTCTGAAGTCTAGCTCTAGTCTAACGGCATTCCTCATCATACCAGCTATTCTGAGACATGCTCCCAGAACGACGTCCCTGCTCAGGTTGTGTGTGGTCTGCCTCTACTGCAGCATCGTGTAATGTCTGTGTCAATATAGTAGTAACCTCCTCCAGAGGTCGCCCCGGCTCCTCAGTCGATAGGCGTCTGTAAATCCTGTCTATGTATACAGAATCCGTCTCTCGCGTGAAGATGTAGCGAGTAGGGGCTGCTCCCCATGGAATGTGTGCTACATTGAACTGGAAATTTATGGTCAGCGACACAATAGCACGATCCACTGCCACCCCAACAGGTCGAGGCCCAACTATGAGATCCTGTATTTTAGATATGAGGCTCCGCTGTGCCATGACATATCTTCCGTGCTGGCTCCATGTCTATGTGGAAAGCATGTGAAGCCTCCTGCAGCGGGAAATTTCTGTAGGCCATTCAAGATGGCCAATCCATGTGCAGTCCCCATGTCTATCAAGTGTCGTCCATACTCAGTATGTTCCCCATCCCCTGATATTCTGGATAGGCCCGTCTTTGCAATATCCAGCTCTCTCAGCATCTCCTCTGAAGTATCATAAAATACCGTATGATGATGCGCAATCCTAGCATTGAAGTCCCCTAGAATGATAATGTCGCCATCTCTAAAGAATTCCCATATGTCATCATCCAAAATAGAGAAGGGGGACTCTCCTTTGGGTGGTGCATATATTGATGTACTCGGGGAAAAGTAGCAAATGGCAATGTAAAGATATCTGCCAGTCTCTGCTCTCAATCTCACCTACATGTACCTAGCTTGCTTATCCCTACTAGTTATATGTATCAATGACTGCAACTCCTCCCTGAATAACACTGCCACTCCTCCTGAGCCCCGCCCTCTGTGCTCTGATCGTGTCTCCTGTCTACAAACTGTCTCCCATCTATAACCACTAATGTGAGGCATAGACTGCCCAGGGACTTGATGTGTCTCAGAGTAGAAAATGATGTCTCTCCCGCTAAAACTCTCCTCAAAACCACCCACATCAAGACGCATAGATCCATTACAGTTCCAGGTGGCAACTTTGAGTGTGGTCCCATAGGCCTCACACCGTCATGTGGGGCGTGGCTCCAATATCACAACTTTTCCATCTCGGTAAAAAGCAATCTTACCTTCGTCCCTTGCCACTCTAATCTCTTGCATTACTTCCTGTACGTGGGCAACCTGTGAGAGGGTAAGGTCATCCCCGAGAAAGATGCCCGTCTTCTTAAGAGTTGGTCTCTTCTTCAAAAAGTCCTTCGCTTCCATGGAGGAAAGCGAAGGATGAGTGCCCTTTCTTTCAAGGTTTCCCCCTTGCTCCCATTTTTCTTGTTGCCCACTCTCCAAGCTCTTGAGTGCGTCGGCTCATGAACTCCCATCAAAGCCATGAGTTTTTTTACCTCTTCATCTACATTATCTTTGTCTTTAAGGCCGCAAATTCTCACATGTAAAGAGCGTACACGTCTTCTTTGCTCCGCTTCTAGTGTCAGGTTGATAATGGTGGGTGTGGATGTTGTTTCCTTGCTTTTCCCTTTCTTGGCAACCTCAATCCATTTCTCAGCCTCATCTGCTTTCTGTTGAGTCTTTGTAATAACGTCCACCCAAGAAGTCGTCATTTCTTTATGTTACTCTTCCCCTTCTTTGATGGCTCGCACTTGCTCTTTAATAGTGTTGAGTTCTTCTATCACAGAGGGTTGCAATTCTCTCTCTTCAAGTGTGTTTCGTGATCGTGCCTCAGCGAGCTCCTTCTTGAGTGACGCAGTCTCTTCGTCTTGGGGCCGTCATCCGATCTCCCATTGCCGCAATCTTGCTTTCTTGGGCTGAAACGTGATCTTCGAGCATTTTTATTGTCCCTAATAGGTGACGGTTGATCTTGTTAATGGTTTCGGTCATTTCTTCTTTACAATTTTGAACTGCATCTTCTAAGGGGTCGACCTTATCATTTTGCTTCCTCGTGTTTGATCGGTGCCAAAAACGAGGAAAAAATGACCTACACGCACAAGTGCTTCCATATTATGCATACATGTTCCACACTAAGCATACATGGCGCATTTTCTGCAATTTCTGCAAAATACGACCAAAGAGACAAAAAAACCCCATTTTATGTAATTTCTGCAATTTTCTGCCAATTCTGTAATTTTTGAATTTCTGCAATTACTGAATTTCCTGTAAATTCCCTGAATTCTGCAATTGTTCGAAAAAACCGAAAAATTCTGAAGGCCTGTGATTTCTGATTTTTGGCGAACTGTCTGCTGCTGCTGCTGTACCTACGGGTGGGAGGGTAGGTTGGGAGGGGGGGGGGGGGGGGGGGGGGGGGGGGGGGGGGGGGGGGGGGCAGCGTGCATGTGCAGCAGTGGGTCAGCACCACAGCTTCTTCAACAAGAGAGAGAGAGAGAGAGAGAGAGAGAGAGAGAGAGAAATGAAATGAAAATGAAATGTTATATTAACGTCTTCAAAAGGCCAAAGTGACCTATGAGACCAGAAAGTTACAATGTGGTGGATTTGGTACAAAGTCAAAGTAACAAGATGACAAAATGACAGAATGACAAAATAAAATACTATGGAATCCTAAATTGCTAGGCGTGGACTAAGCAGCTAAACAGCTAGTTGGGATAGCTAGATCACAGGAGATCTAGCATCGGTCGCTTGCGGATCTCATCAATCTCCTCCATCGTCAGTAGTCTGACCAGGCGTCGTGCATGTCGAGCCAAAGTGACCCGAATCCTCTAATGCAGCCTCTGTCGATGCTGTGTAGTCCTCCGCAGTCGTGGGCGCCTGGATCTCCCCAGCTCGATTGCTCGGTCGATCAGTATGCCTCTGGTGTAAAGCGACGAGCTCTCCTGTGGTAGTAACTCCTCCGGGTGTCCAGTGGCAGCTCTAAAGAAGTTTGTGATCTGTCTCTGAGACTAGCTAGCCTCTCCTCTCATCAGGGTATCTCTGTGTCTGCGCAGCTCGAGCAAAAACAAATTCAGGCGTCTCTGATCCTCGTACCGGATGACTCTAGAGAATGGTCAAAAGCCCTCTCTAAACAAGCAATGGAAGCGGCCTCGTATCTCGTATTAGACGGGGCAATGGCATGTGTAGCGCAACTCTGTCTGAGGCTCGACGTCACACAGGGGGCATGTCCTGGCCTCTGCTGGTACTCCGCTCTATCTCCCAGTCTCGATCCGCAGCTGGTGTGAAGATGTGCGTATCTGGTCAATAGCACATCGTATCCCATGAGACAAGTGGGTGTCCATGTATCTGGGCCTCGTCACAAAAACATCCTCCATAAGCTGGAGGAGATGCTCTCTGTAGAAAACCATCTTCGTGCCCAGCTCCTGTACTGGCTGTATCCATGTCCTCTTGGTGTCTAGCTGAGTCAAGTCCTAGCGAACGAGCCTGGTGATCTCGGACTGTGTAAGAGTCAGAGAGGGCGCATCCAGTGAGTACTGGAAGGGAGGCAATCTGTCTATGCTGAACCCATGCGCCTGAAACCATGATGTCATCTCCCCATACCAGCATGTTGTATCTCCCTACATGGCTAACTGTCGAGAGGACTCAAGTGCAAGGCGTGTATATCTGTCTCTAGGAAGCTCCCACATGCGGTGTATGAAGGACACAGATCTGGTGACCGCCTCAACCACCAGTAGGGGGGCAGCTAGCTCTGCTCGGATTTGAGTTGACCTGATTAGACCCCACCAAACAGACACTATCTCAAACAAGCATTCCGGAAGCATCTAAAAAATGTCCACTTCTGTCAGTTACAACATGCACATCTTGTCCGAATTGGTGTTCCCTTTACCTTTTTCAATAGGACCTCACAAATGATTGGATCCTTTTAAAGCCACAAAAATTGAATCTTGAAAGAGGGAATGCAGCACGTAAAATGCTTTCCACTTACGAGCGTTTCCATGTTCTGACAGCAGAATAGTCCCTCTTGTCAAACCAACGACCCAGTCTCCCTTCTCATCCAGATGCTCTACTGCAACAGAGACTGCAACTATATCACCTTGCTCTACATGTCCACTGCAAGCAAGTACACCGGGTACAAAAACCTGATATGACATTAAAGTGCACTGAGTACCAAAACAGTCATGATTTCTAGCACACCAAACATCAAACCTAGAGAGATTTTATACATGAGAGCTGACATACATTGGCTCCACGCAAAACGGACTCCGCGCATTTCCGGCTTACTACTACCTCCTTGAAGACACCATGCTTTCCTATATAATCTATCTGATGTGGACCATCACCTTGAACAACAATGGTGTTCTTCACGACAGGATGCTCAAAACAAAGTGTATCTTCATTTGCTTCATCTATAAACAAGCAAGCATCAAATCACAGAGCTGACCTTGATTGTATGGGTTTAAGATTTGCAACAGTTGTTACTGCTAAAGCAACCTCCCAACGGAAGTAGTAAATACTGAAACTTACCAGGCTTTGAAATAGATGTGGTGTGAGAGTCCTTCAAAACTTTGAGAAGATTCGTAAGCACTTCCTGGCAGGTTTTCTGAAGAGTATTCACTCTGACACATGCATAGCTTGAAGGGCAACTGATCCAAATCGAGAGAACAAATAAATGCAGAACACATTGTTCGGCATAAATTCAAGTATTTGTTGTGCCAAAGCAGATACATGCAGGATAAAAGAAAAAAAAAAATGCAAGCAAGGTCGGGCAAGGCTCGATATTACTGTCAAACCAGATGCCTCAATGAAAAAAAAAAAAAAATGCAAAGACTCACGTGAATGCCTTATAAAGTTGGCTAAAACACTCGAACAAAACACTCAATCAAGAGATCAGTACACCAATAAAAGAAAAAGAAGGGCTACAAATCCATAGTCAACAAAGGAGAAAAGAAAACAAATGTCAAATTAAGACGTGAATCAAACAAAAGAGAGACGTAAAATAAACAGGAGAAGCTTGACATGGAATTAACTTACATTTAATGCAACCTCCACTTTACAATCAATAATCCCATGGACGTGAGAAAAAAGTTGAAAGGCTGATCTGTCCACTCCTTTAAAAAATGAGCATCTTAACGTAAAAACCTGGAATCAAGCATGAACAACAAACTGAAACACAATCTTCAAACTTGACATAGTGCATCCTTAGATTCCCCGCTTTGTCGGAATTAAAATTGAAATTATAAATTAACTTCCCATGGGTGGTCACTGATCCTTAAACTGTAGTTTTCTCTCCTGAATGTTGTTACGTGTACTTAAAACATTTAAATTTTTCAACAGTAACGACCTGGAGCCCAAATCTTAATTTAAGAAACATGTTCTTGTCAAGGTCATAACTGTCAGACCCTATCAACACCTTTGTGAGCCTGTACATCATAGGATCCCTATAACCGGCCGGCACCACATGCCAGCGGGAAAATCACCGGTACACACTTTAAACAGTTGGAAAGAATTGAAACACTACTAAGTTTATCACTTGGCAAAGACACGGAAGAGGCGTGCTTCCCCTTCTAAAACGAGGTGTATATGTCACAAAACAGGGACGTATCACTACCGCACCGGGTTGACAAGGATACAGCTGACTGGGAGGAAAAAACCGCAACGTCGAGCACTAAACAAAGCAGCCTACGAATCGCGGTGTGATTCACCAGACTGTATAGACACAGTGATGTAGCAGCATTCAGACAAGATAATGTGGCAGGCATACATAAGTTGTTGTCGAGGCACTTTTTATGTAGAGATCGCTTGCTGGTGACCAGTTATTGGTAGCAGATGTGTTAGTCCTTTGCCGGATCCATCCTGCACACATGACGTGACACAAGCCACACTCACACAAAGACAAGCATAGAGAGCAGACATCAGATTCATTTCCCAGCCATAGAACCAATACGGGCTCACCCCCAAGCTTGGGTGTCTGCAGCCAACATGCTAGCCTCTACCACCAGGGCTGGTGTCCCATATCACCAAGTCCACACCAATACGGGTGCGTGGGTAGAGCTACCAAGGGCCTAGAGTCCACGTGTGGAAGGGCCGTGCAAGAAAATTATGTAATTAAAAAGTATTTGAGGTCCTCAAAAAAGGCATCTAGTACACGTATTATACTTCGACGTATTATATGTCCCGTTCCGTACTTGACTACTATGAAACCAATACTTGATTGATTAGTCAACAGGGCCCACTTGAGCTTGTTACAAAGAGCACCAACTCACTTGATACAAACCATCACCGGATTGATGTATCAACCTTGTTCTATGTTTTGTTGTTTGTTTGAAGTTGTATCTGTGTTTGAAGATGATGGACTACATCATTCAATCTAAGTCAAATAATGTGTCTAATGATCGGATTTATTTGCATGACCACATGTACAATAATGTTTAGGTTTTTGTGTATGCATGCATAATTGTAGACAAGTACTCTTCTCTAGCCAATGCCCCACCACCCACACCCACACACACTTTTTTTTTGGTAAAGCAATTTGATTTATCTATCTGTGGGAAACCTCAAAGAGAGGAAAACCCACCAAAAAGTTGTACAATGAAAGGAACACAACAGTGTTCGGCTGTACAAAATTTCTAAAAGCATTCATAAGAAAGATGATGTATCTCTGCCGTGATATCACCGACTTCCAAGGCGAACCGCAAAGACTGCCGAAGGGAAATCTTGAAAAAAGGTAAGGGATCTGTATGAATGCGATGGAACATATAGCCATTATGTTGTCGTCACAGGCTCCAGTACGCCCAGAACCTCACCCACATGAAGAAGGCTGCAAAGCACTGCAACGCCGGCGAGAAGATACCAAAAACCCAAAACCGCTTATGGAAGACCGTCGTGGGAAAACGTAGCCGCATACACGCAGATACCCGGCGAAGGAAGTCTCGAGTGACACAGCAATCCCATAAGAGGTGACAAACATCCTCCTCGGCAGATAAGCAACGAACACATGATGAATGGCAGATACGGCGCATCCGAAGAAAGGTACCCACCGGGAGCACACCAAGTAGACACCTCCAAAGAAACAAACGCTCTTTCGACGGCAAATGGCTTTCCCATATTGCAAATATAATCCTGCGCCACCAAATATCTGATTTATGCATGTGCCAAATAGCATTGCAATGATCAGCAATCCATGGACAAGGCAGAAGAAGAGCATATGCCCGGCCGGCAGAAAGATCTCGAAAGGGCATTTCCCCAAGCTTCCAATCAGACATGCGATCACCATCAGCCAAAGGTGAAATAGGCAAGAAACCTGTCAACATTTGCTGTAATTCTCTCCAAAACTGGCGATAATGCATGCCCAATCCAAAGCGGCGAGCGGCAAATGGAAACTCGAAAATGAAACCAGCTGCATCCACCACATCCTCAACCACTCGAATGCCACGGCAAGAGAGGAAATACGCTTGGCGAGGCGAGCGGTCAACCAAAGTAAGAGAAAAAGCCCGACTCCAATGAAGGCTCTCCGCACGAAGTGAGTTTCCTTCCCTCCGAGCATTCCATGAGAGATGAATCGTAACCTGTTTCCATGCAGAAAGCAAGGTGGAGGAAAGTGGGCATCCAGGAATATGACCATTCATCTTACCAAATACTGCCTCCCACATGGATGATTGCCAGTGACCAAATGAGGATGTAACCACATGCTGACTCAAGTGTGCAAACATAAGAGTCCAAGGCTGAGATTATTGCACAAGTGTAAGCAAAAGCATAGCCTTCCTAGCAATGACATGCCTACGCAGGTCCAAAATATTCAAACCGCCAAATCTCTTTGGTGTACAAAGTTTTGCCATCGATATCAGGCGCAAACCTTTTTTGTGAGCACGCGTTCGCCACAAATGAGACAAAATGGCCGACATGAGAGAGTCAAGACGATGACGAGGCCAATGCAACAATGGCAAAAAGAACTGAACATATGCCATGAGGATACTCTGAACAATTCGCAGGCGAACATGTAGCGGCCAGGTAGAAAGCTTCCAGTAATGCAATTTAACATTCAAGCGATTCATAACCCAATCCACTTTCTGCATGTGAGTAACATTCCATCCAATTGGATAGCCCAAATGCCTAGTGATTACATTTGGAAGAACAATCTCTCCTGGCCACAACAGAGCACGCCAATCACAAGAACGAAGCGGCAGAAGCTTTGATTTACGGAAATTGACTTTAAGACCAGCTGCAATCGCAAACAATTCCAAAGTGTTCATAATCTCTTGAACATCGTTTTGCTGATTGCAAGGCATAAACAGTGAGTCATCCGCATAAGCCTGCCCAACAAAAGTATGACCCGATGGTAGCTGCAAACCATGAAGACGCTGCGCAGAGGTCAAGTGATCGTGATCCAGATACATCAACAAAGGATGAGAGGCAATTGCATACAACAAAGCACTAATAGGGCAACCTTGCCTAACCGAACAACCAAGCGGCCACGATTCTGTCAATTCCCTGTCCAGGATTCCCGAAGACGTACTACAATCATACAAGAAATAAACCACATTGGCCAACTTAGGACCAAATCCTAGACATCTCATTGTGGCAGCAATGAAGTCCCAGTGCACAGTGTCAAAGGCCTTTTCAATATCAACTTGCATGATCAGCACATCTTGCTGCGTATACTTAGCATACTCCATGCCAATCATAAGATTGGCCAAATTGTCCATGATTTGACGACGAGGAATGAAACCATACTGAGCCTGATAAAGTCCTGTAAACAAATAGTCCTTGATGCGGTGGACCAACATTTTAGCCAAAATCTTGTATATCACTGGCATCAAAGTTATAGGCCGCCAATGAGAGAACTGCTCACAAAGCGCTTGCTTGGGCAACAACTTAAGTAAGCCATCTTTCCATGAAAGTGGTAGAGCCTGTTTTTCCCATGCCACATTAATCATGAAGATCAGGGGATGTTTAAGAGCATCCTAAAATGAGAGGAAAAATTCCACAGTAAGTCCGTCCCAACCAGGAGATCGCCACCGGCCCAATGCAAGCAAGGCACTATGCAATTCTGAGACAGAAAAAGGAACCTCCAGGCATTGTGCCTCCTGCGAAGACAGGATCGGACGAACATAGGAAAGCAACAATTCACGCGCTCGACAAGCTGCCAAAGAAGGCTGAGATGGAGCAGCAAGATAATGTGAAACCATAACCTCAACAAGTTCCCGCTTCGAAGAAGTCCAAGCCCTTGACCCGTTTAATCGACTGTGAGACTCTTGAATGATGCAAATGCTTAAAAAATTTCTTCGAAGCACAACCTTTATCCATAAAAGCCTGTTGACGTGCGTGCGTCTGCCACTTAGCAATCTTCCTCTTATCATTTTGCTGAATACACACTTTAGCTTCACATAACTCCGTCATTTCAGAGTCAGACAGTGAGCGAAAATCAGCCAACTGTTGTAATCGTGACTGACCTATTTCGCATCAATGACATTCTCTCGAATACGCTGCAAATGCTGCCTACCATAGTCACAAATCAACGTTTGTACTCTCATGACAAAACGATACCAAGCAGCATCCAAATCAATATGCATTTGAGCCAACAGCGGAGGAATAATATCGCCAATCATGCAACGAAAAGCTTCATGAGTAAGATAGGCATTATTAACCACACCCACACACACACACACCAAAGACCCTTCTCTATGCGTAGATTTTCATAAATCAAGGTAAAAATCACACGATTGTACCGCCCATGCTAACGCGACAGTGTACAATAGGCAGACATGGCGTAATTCTACATTGAAAGCTTTTGACGTTGGAATTAATGAAATATGATGACTATGGCGAGTTTAAAGAAACCTATAATTATTAGGTTGCTTTTTAAGTTGCTTTAAGGCCAAGGGCCTACATATTAATGGGCACCGCCCAATTGTAGACCAGACGTGCGTGGTCACATTAACAATTATAAACTCTCTTGTATAATCAATAAGAAATACTGCCAAAGGCGCTTCACTTAAGAGCCAGCACTCTCTAAAGTATAACTGCACCACTTCCGTGTCAGTGATCTTTTCTTACCCGTTCAAGTCTTTTCATTTATAGTTTTTCGAGTTCGAGTCGATTATCCAACTAGCCGGTGATTACATCAGTTGACTCCACTCAAAAAAGAAGACTACAAGGTAGGAGGAGAAAGTGTTATAAGTTTGATACTTTTCATGGAGTGCAAGATGAGTCAAAGGATTTGTCTTTTATTCAACAATTTGATGCTTCTTTGTCACAAACTGTTGACGTATCAAGTCACTAAAGAACAGAGCCAACCAGCAAATCCCAGCCGAGGAGCCTAAACCCTAAGTGAAGAAGCAGAAGAAGAAGAAGCAACAACAGAAGTTTTACCAACTTACACAGCCTCGTCGAGTGGGGTAATTTTATACGAAGTTCTTACCAACTTATGGGACCTCGTCCGATGGGGGCCAAGAGACCCAAAGACTAATATTAAGGTAAAGCAAGCCCACACACAAACACACTCAATTGCATGGGGAACTGATGTCGTGGCAGCACTGTACGGACTACCGCAATTTATGCTAACTTGCTGACGTGGCAGATTGTACGGATTTCGGCATTTTTCGCTGATGACGTGACAGTTGTCCGGATTTCCGCAAAAGCCGCTGGCAGCTTTTGGGGCTAGTGCTTTTGGGACCAGATGCTTAGATGCTTTTGAGTTTGAAGCTTTTCATGTAATTGTTTTTCATAGGCCAAGGGCCTTTAAATATGTGCCATGGGCTCATTTTCTGGCACGCTCTAGAGCTTGGAGTACCGGCAATGTTCTGAATTCAAGCAATATAAAGAAATACCGAAGGGGCGCCAAGGTTTGGGACCAGTCCTCTCTCGGGGTGGAATTCCGCCACTCCCCGTCTCGTGTGTCGTGCATCTCTTTCAGTTCAGTGTTATTTGAAGTGCTTAAAGTTGTTCAGTCCATTCTTTTCCATTGGCACGTGGTGCCCATCCCCGTTACATCTTACTTGGGAGGAAACTTCACAGAAGCCTCCAAAGCGACAAAAGCCTCATCATTTGGAAGGGCAATGCTTTGCAATGGTGTTCTACTCTTCTAGTCACAACAACAAGTTCCTAGGACGACTTGGTTAGACTTCAAGCAGTTGTTTGCTTTATAAAGGCTTACACAAGCTTTTGAAAAACGTTTTATTTCCATGAAATCAATTATCATTTAAGGAGGAAAACAGATCACAAAGCTACAATCAAGAGTTTTGGGATTATTTAACCTTAGACTCGTTACTTTAGAATAACGACTCAAGAAAAGTCTTGTAGACTTCCCACAAAAGTTAAGCATTGTTGCATTGAGCAAAGAGAATATTCTGCATTACTCACCAAACGTGTGAAATCTAGCAATCCCAAGGATCAATTCCAAGAGCAAGAGCAGAAAACGGTTACAAACTTAAAGAAAGACCAAGCTTTGGTTGAGAGTGGTTCAAGCAAGGAGAGGGTTTTTAAAGCAATAAACTGGGACAGTAGTCGGCACAATGTCCATCGAGAGAGAACTCGATACAGACAAAGGTTTAAGGAACAATGGTTAGTGAAAGCAACAGATGCATAGATTGCAGACAAAAATGGATCAAGACAAAGAGAAGGACGTGGCAGAACCAGGATCGTGACAAATTCAAAGGTTGATCTTCGAATGATAAGTGGAAAAACACTTGGTAACCTTTCTGTAAGAGGAAGGACAGGTAAAACGGTAAAACAGAAAATCTTTCAGAACCATTCAAGGTGGGCCAAGAAGTTTGGATGGAGGGTGACATGGCTCCTGAAAGCTTGTAACAATACAGACAAGCTAATGAAGTGGCACTGCTCGCATGGCAATAAGGTCGGACAGTACAGACAAACCTGACCAGATAGATTGTACGCACTTGCTGTTGTGGCTACAAGGACATTGCATTTGACACTACTTTTTTAACGTGACCTGATAGATTGTATGAACATTGCTGTTGTTGAATGACAATTATAGCATTGGCCACCGATTGATCGGTGGCGACACGCATGGGAATGTCACAAAGACATCTCTTATGATCAACACAACATAACGTAAACAACCATGGCAGACACCGACCAAACAAATCACAAATTGACAAAGGCGATTCTTTTGGAGGAGGAGAACACATGAACTCCTAGTTATGAAGCTCAAGCCTTTACCATCATCAATAACACCAATTCACTGGCACGGGAATGTCACAAAGACGTCTCTTATGATCACAACAACTCCAACCACAACAAATTAACTGAGGTGATTTTTTTCGAGGAGGAGAAGAAATGTTATGAAGCTCAAGCCTTTCTTTAATTTCATAAAGCAGAAGGTAAATCATCACAGTGCGTGCTGAGCTCTAACAATGCTCTTTCAAACGCAGCACACGTAAGTTGTAGAAGAGCATTGCAGGTAATAGGAAGAGGAACCAACGTGAGAGCCTGGCAAATAGCTTCAAAGTGGTCCATCCCGAAGACTCTACGGAAGAAAGCCTCGACGTCCGCATTGAACTGCAGGTTGGGCCTGTACCCGGGGCTCGCCTGCTCCACCATCTCTCTCTCTCTCTCTCTCTCTCTCTCTCTCTCACACACACACATTTGTGCGTAGTGTAATATTTATATGAGGATCACAGTATGTCAATGACATATATTGTCATTTTGGAAAATTATTTACCACCATTTACGATTGAAACAAGTGAGTAGGGGGTACGAGTTGGTGAAAAATCAAAAAATGGTGGTAATAGTTTGAAAGGAAAAATGGAAGGGTTTAGAAGCAAAGGGATGGGGAAAGAGAGTGGGCATGTGCATGGCATGGTAGCGCAAGGAGGGAACACATGGCAAAGACACAGGCAGGGGGGCGGGGAGGAAAGAAGCTAGTGCTTCGTGCATAGAGGACTTGGGAAGGAAGCAGTGGATGACCATGCACGAGTGTAGGAGGGCTAGGGAGGGGACAAGGTGGGATTACTTTTAATTTGCAAGGCTTCAACGTGAGGCAGCGTTGGCTCTTAGCCAGATTGGTTAGCTCATTGCCCATAGAGGCGACATTTGAGGTGCACAGGTTCGGGTCCTACTTTTAAAATTTTGATGAGAGCATCCTTTGTGTGGGCACGATTCTCAGAAAATAAAAATTCTTTCAAAACATATCAAGTGTAAGTGAAGGGTGAGTTTAGGAAATGAAAAGACAAATAAAGGTGGAAAGTCAAAAGACCTTTTGTGTCCATATAAAGAGGTGTTTCTCTTCTCTTTTATTTTGTGTATAGCATTTTCTCCTCTTTAAAGGGTCCTTGCACTCTCTCTCTCTCTCTCTCTCTCTCTCTCTCTCTCTCTCTCTCTCTCACACACACACACACACACACACACAATGTTGTATTCGTCCTTCCTAGCTAATAATGTTGCAAATCTACATGCTTCATCATTGCCCGTTGCTCTATAGACTGTAGAAGGCAAACACAGCTCCAACAGATGGGAACTGTCTCCTGCAAGGCTCAGCAAAGAATGGGTATCACAAATCTGAAACCAACACCTTTCAAAGTTCGAATGGCGGATCATCGTGTTGTGCAGGCAACTGGGATGATAGAGAGTATACAGATAAGGGTGGACAAAGAAAAGTTCAAGACTAGCTTCCTAGTACTAGATGTGTAAGGCTCATATGGGATGCTACTAGGGTGCCCACGATTATGAACGGCATAGGTTATTCACGACTATGCCAATCAGACTCTGACCATACAAGGTGCCATTAGAGCAGAATTCACATTCAGATAAACAACATTAGGAGTTGCGACCAGAAGAGCTTTGCCATAAGTATAAGGTGAAGAGAATTGAGAGGATGTTGGCGGCAATGAATATTTTTCCACTAGCTAAAATAGATCTCAACGCAGTATTACTAGACAAAGATCACGATGAAAAGCAAAAGAAGCAATTCCAGATCAGTTCACTGAACTGAACTCTCGGGAACGACTAGTTCAGTTGATTGGAAGGCCGGAAGAACCAGTTGATTCTAGTACACCAGCGATTTCTGAACAAGCACACTCTGGAGAAGTTACTAAAAATTAGAATAGCAGTTCAGAGCTCAGAGGACCGTCTTGGGATTATGCTGAGGAGCCAACCAAACGAAAAGGTGGTGGGCCTAACTGGTTGCTTCTAGATGATCAAGAAATAGAGGAATGGAATCTCGGTTCTGAGGAGAATCCTAGACTGATCAAAGTCAACAAACATATGAATCCACTAATGAAAGAGAAGGCCCGACACATGTTCCAACAGTACAAAGATGTGTTCGCATGGAAAGATACTAATCTCAAGGGAGTAGATCCAGAGGTATGTCAACATCGTATACCATTGAAGCCAGATGCCAAACCAGTACGGTTGCAACGATACAGAATGAATCCTAATTATGCTAAGAACGTCAAGGAAGAGATCAATAACCTTCTGAAGGTTGGGTTCATTACTGAAGTAGCCAGTAGTGACTGGTTATTTCCAATTGTGGTGGTGCCCAAGAAGAATGGGAAGCTTTGAGTCTGTGTGGATTATCGAAAGTTGAATGCTCAGACCATCAAGGATCCCTTTCCATTAGCATTTACGGACATGCTGCTTGACGAAATTGTAGGAAATGAGATGTATAGCTTTATGGATGGTTATAGCGGTTATAAACAGTTACAGATTGCTCCTAAAGATCGGAGTAAAACTACTTTTATTACTGAGTGGGGAGCATTCATGTATCTGGTTATGCCGTTTGGTCTTTGCAATGCTCCAGCGACTTTCCAACGATGTATGATGAAAATATTCAGTGAATTTCTCCACAAACTCCTTGCTATATTCATGGATTACTTCTCTGTATATTCAGAGGAGGATAAGCATTTACTCTTTTTGGAAATGGTTTTCCAGCGTTGTGAGGAAAAGTGGATCTGTTTAAACCCATTCAAATCTGGTTTCTTGGTCTGAAAAGGACAACTACTGGGACATGGAGTGTCCAAAAATGATATAGAAATGGCCAATGACAAGATTCAGTGTGTCCATCATGACAAGGCACCCCGCAATGCATCAGAATTAAGCTCTCTTGGGATATATCAATTTCTATAGAAGATTTGTGCATCAGTTTGCTTCCCAGGCTCTACCTTTGTATGAGCTCACAAAGAAGAACAGCAAGTTCAGTTGGACTGCTGATTGTGAAGAAAGCTTTCAGAATTTGAAGAATGTCATTATTAGTAAGCTAGTACTTCGACAACCGAATTGGGATGTCATTTTTCATGTACATGTAGATGCTTCAGGACTGACGATGGGAGCAATATTAGCTCAGCCAGAAGGATGGACTGATTATCCAGTTATTGTGCCAATCGGAGATTTAGTTAGGTTGAACAAGGATATACCACTACTGAAAGAGAAGCCTTAGGAATGGTTTTTAGCGCAACTAAATTTCGACATTATTTGCTGGGAAGCTATTTCATTTTTATGTGGATCATCAAGCATTATTAATTTTTATCAACAAAGTCATTATTCAAGGCAGACTGATAAGATGAATGATGTTCCTGATGGAATTCGAGTTTTGCATTTTTCATAAGCCTGGTAAAACCCATTTGGTGCTGATTTCCTGTCCAAAAGTACGGATGGCTACTCTGAGACATCTTTGAGAGATGAGCCAGTGGATGCAGAACTATTTTAGATAACAGTTGAAGAAACAAATGATCCACAGTTTTATATGATGTATATCAGTTTATTTCTAAGGGAGGATTCCCAGACAACTAGACATAGAATCAGAAGAAGGCTCGGATTATTAAGAGTCTGAAGTTCACCATCATTGGCGGATCACTTTAGAGACTGGGAGTCAATGGGGTTCTTCGAAGATGTGTACCTATGGAAGGCAGAATGCAAGTTATTTTAGAGGCACATGATGGGGATTCTGAAGGACATTTCTCCACTGATATCACTTACAAGAAAATTTTACAGGCTGGATTGTGGTGGCAAACTTTAATAGCTGATGTTAGAAGCTTTTTAGAAACATGTGATATATGCCAGAGGATGGGCAGACCCACAGAAGCAGATATGACTCCTCTAACTCCAGTCCAGCCACTGAGAGTGTTTATGAAATGGGGTCTGGATTTCATGGGTCCATTCAAGAAATTTACTCCAAGGAAGAATAGGTATATATTGATGGCCACTTGTTATGTCACCAAATGGGTGGAAGCTAACGCTCTTCCCAACAACACTGTGAAGTCCACTGCTGTGTTCTTATTTGAAAATATTATATGCCATTATGGATGTCCTGTGGAGATTGTATCTGAACACGCTTTATAAATGATACTATGAATATTTTAATGGAAATGCTCTCAGTAAAACATCGAAAATGAACACCATATATATCCCCGATGCAATGGGCAAGCAGAGAGCAGTAACAAAACTGTTAAGACCATTCTCACTAAGATTGTGCAGGAGGACCCACACCAGTGGGATCTGAAGCTCCAGTCTGCTCTCTGGGCATATATGACAGCTTATAAGGTCACCACTGGATTAACACCATTTCGAATGGTGTATGGCACTGAAGCTGTCGTGCCTATGGAATTTGTCATTCTCACTCTCAGGATGGCAGTAGAGTATGGATTGGATTTTAATCTCAATCTTAAACATAGAGTGGAGAAGTTAACACAGTTGGCTGAGTTAAGACAGAGGGCTATGCTAGAACATAAAATTGTTCAGCAAAGAAGGAAGACTGGCATGATAGAAGAATCAAAGTTAGGGAATTTCAGAAAGGAGATTTGGTTCTGCTCTATCAATCTAAACTGGGTCGTAAGAAACCAAACTTAAAGATAGCTTGGGCAGGTCCATACGGCACGGTAAGGCTGAAAGATTTGTCTGGGTTACTGTTGCTAGGTGTGTATAATGGGGCCAAAATCAAGCTATATTATATGACAAATAGACTTTGAGGGCTAATGATACTGGTATGCTAGGAATTGAAGACCAAGAAAATTCAGAATCAGTTATTTTAAGTCTTTTTCATGTACAACCTGTACCAGAGCCAGTAAAGGGTCAGAAACGTCTCAGCACGACAAAACCATGCCAGTGCTAGAATCAGTAAAGTGTCAAAGCTAGTATCAGTTTTTATGGGAAAAAGGGCCAGTCGGACTGTCTGTGATAATCATTTCAAAGAACATGGAGTGTGTTAGCCAATGCATGTATGCCACATCATTAGCGGTGCACAGAACTCTAGGAACAATAAGTAGTGGAGCTTTTATGACGAGAACGCATATAACAGTAAGGAGAGTAGGCATTTTTTCTTATAAGTCTCCTGCGCGACGTCTGCTTGCTGTCACATATTCGCCATCGCCAAGCTTTGAAGCTTCTTCACTACAACCACAAACTTCTTCGTTTGAAGCAAGTGTTGATTGTTGCCTATCTTTACCAGCCACACCTAGATACGGGTTTGAAGATTCAGTAAGTCTTCTTCTACTAATTCATTGTCTTCACAGTGCATGGGTAGGAAGAAAATGTTGGAGAAGACACAGGAAACCATAGAGGAAACCCAAGCACTTATTGCCGCTGCTAAAGCTTCTCTACCACTTATTCCCCATAGTAAGATACAGCTGTATGTGTTTACCGAGCAAGCAGAAGCCTTGCTATGACTGTGGGGTTTGCATGTGGTTGTGCAAGCCACAAGAATTGAGTTTGACACAGCTATCATTAGGCAGGTTCTTAATTCCTTCAATGTTGATGAAGGCAGCGCTGTAGTATATGGCAGGAAAGTGTCAGCAACTCCAGATGACATTGCTTATGCTTTCAAGATGCCAAATGAGCCAAAGCCGACTGTCGCAACTGTCGAACAGATAAGTGCAGCTCTGAAGGAAGATGACGCAACCAAGAAAAAACGCAAGGCCAGTTCACAAGGGGTTCCAGTAGCAAGTCTAGACGTCCCCACTGCCTACTGGTTTGTGGTTGAAGCTATGAGTATGAAAAATAACCCCACATATGTCTCAGAGAAACTGTTTGCTATGTTACTGGCAAAGAAATTAGATGCCACAGCCTCAATCAACTTATGTTAGATTCTGTCACATAATGTGTTTCAGCAGACTGCCAAGTTGAAGTCTCAGAATGTTTTCAAAGCCTGGTATGTCTGGCGATTTCTTTACTGGGCAACTTCTTCTGCTGCTCATGACCAGGTACGGACGGCTTGGAGTCAAAGATCCATCCCAGCAACTAACAATGTTGATTTATCTTCCGATGAAGAAACCCCAAGCACTCAGTTGGCTCTCACTGGTCAAAAGAGAAAGGCCACACAAGAGAAAGCTGGTAGTTCTAAGAGACCCAGCAACTAACAATGTTGATTTATCTTCCAATGAAGAAACCCCAGGCACTCAGTTGGCTCTCACTGGTCAGAAGAGAAAGGCCACACAAGAGAAAGCTGGTAGTTCTAAGAGACCAAAAACTACATTGGCCAAGAGCAGTGCTTTCTTGAAGCAGCTAGAAAGTCAGGTCAAAACTGTGTCTGCTAAAAAATCCCCAGTAGACCCATCTTCAGTTGGCCAAGCAGACCAGCCTCCAGTAAAGATTACTGTTGGGACCAGCCAGCAAGCATGGCAGAGTTCAGCAAACACCAGTGCAGACAAAGACTAGCCAGAGTAGTCGGTAGTTCATACTGATAAGGAAAAAGGTCTAGCACATGCTAGTCCAATTAGTGAAAGTCCTATCCCTTTCAGTGAATTGGCTTTAGCCTTATCCAAGAAGGACAGGTTACAACAACTGCAGACTCATCTGCTCACAAGACAATTAGTCTTACACAAACCTGACTTTACCACATTACCATATATGGCTTCTGTTACGATTTATAAGTCAGTGCCTCTGACCCAGCGACGGTCAATGATGGCTGCTCAGTGCTTATCCAGTCATCCTGGAATACGATTATCCATGCTTTCGGACAAATGTTGGATGCCTCAGCGTCTAATGATGAAGTGACCAAGTTAAAAGCTGAACTAAGGAACAGAGAGCAACAAGTCGAGAAGTTGAAACAGGATATAGGGGCACAATCATTGTGGCATAGTGTTCTTGAAAATCAGTCAGCCAAGACAATTCAGAACATTAGAAGGAAAGTTGTCTAAGCTTGAGTTTAAGATGAGGCAGTTAAATGAAGGAAAGGCAGAGGCTGAGAGAGCTGCTGACAGATTTGAAACTATGATGAGGATGAAGAGAGTTGATTTCAACTCATTCCTGACCAGCCACACTACATTGAAAGCCTCTATAACTGAAATATACATATACAATAATTTGGTTGATATACTAAATCCAGAAGGCAACGCCGTCTTCAATATGGATAATCTGAGGGCGCTCATGGAAACAATGCAAAGTGATTTGCAGGATAAACTTTCTGAATATAATAGTGCTTTGGAAAATCAAGCTATTCTGGACTATATTGATAAGCAGAATGACCTCGACGAGGATTCTGAGAAAGCAGAAGAGAAGGATGAAGAGAGGGAGGATGAACCAGCAAATAGGCATGATGATGATAATGACTCTCCGCCTCCAGGATCTGGTGTTGGTGGATCAGCCGCCATAGGGGGCAATCAGTCCAACATAGACCAGTATAAGGATCAGCAGTCGGGAGACCAAGGGGCTGATGATCAACAACCAGGCAACACTGAAGATTCCCCAGTACACCAGTCACAACACAATTCATATGTGCAAGGGAAAGCTAAAGCTGTGTGACTTAGGCTTCGAAAGGTGATGAGCAACATTCATTATAGCTCTCACACTGAACAAGAGGCTAAGACATCAACAAGCTCCTATTACAAGGATGTATCTGGAGGATGATGTTCTTCTTTCTGATCTAGAACGGTTTCAACGACTATATGTCGGCGCTAGAATGATCCAGCATTGGAAATCAGTCACTTTCCATGATCAGGAGTTGTGCCAATTACCTGAGCATCCTAGCAGAATCCAACTGCTAAAGAGAGTACCTGAATGGGCACTAACCTCTGATGATAAGCTGGTCAATCCACACTGGCAGCGACAGTCTATTGCAGACTGTCAATCCCTAGCCATTGAATTAGAGCTCCTGCTTGGGAACAGGCTGACATATAAATGTATGACAGAGGTTAGAAATCAACTGAAAGAAGTCCTATTGCAAATGCAAATTGCCAGAGGAGTGATGGACCAGAGGGTACAAGCTATTATTGAAGATCAGACTTCCAACAGTAAGGGACCACAAACTCAAATGACAGTAGGGGAACAAGCAACTGCTCTTCGAAAACTGTTTCAACTAGTTCGAGTCACCAAGAAGATGATGCAGTAGGAGAACCAGACTGTTCTCAACATTCTGGAGTTTGTACCTGATTCCCCACTTCTCCTATATACATTGCCGGCCAGGGAGACTGAGCTGCCTAGGTTTTTCCCAGCTTTGTATCCTCAACATTTAGAACCAGTGGATTGGCTCACATATTATAACATCATTGATGATCTTCAAGATTGGTATGAGCGAGCCATTGTAGAGTGAAAAACCTAGCACACAATGATCAATGATGCTCTCCAATTAAATGATGTTTTGGAACTGCAAGGCGAAATGCAGAGGATCAAGCTCTGTATGGGACAATGGAAAATCCAGCTCAAAGGTCTCACCAAGGTCACAAATCAGCTGCTTCAACTTACTATGGAGTCCTCTATGATTCTTGAAAAGGATATTACGGCTAAACCAGGTATGGGGCCACAATACAGAGTGTTAAAGAATATGATGTTAAAGAATATGTCCATTGTGCTATGGGCGGCCGAACACTGACTATATTATGTTGTAAATATACTTTTGATAATAGTTCAAAGAGAAGAAGAGTGAGAGCAGCACGTTGAATGGCTGCTGGGCAGGGTAACGATTGTGTGTGTGTGTCTCGATGTGTGTTGGTGTGTGTGCATAGTTTTCTTTCCTACCTTCTCCATCACCTACGCACTCTACAAAGTGGTATCTGAGCTCAGTTTAAGGAGCTACAGTCAATACACAGATTTTCGCAGCTCTGAAAAACAGCAAAAAAGAGAGGTTTTTTGGTCATAACTCCCTCACCCGAACTCGAAATATAGTGATCCATGGGTCTATCTTTATGTTTTTGGGCATTCCAGACGCATTGGCATACTCAGATTTACCAAAATCTGCAATTTTCCACAGCAAATAGCTAGCTCACACAAGCATAGGAGATTTTCAGTTTTGCACTCGGAAATAGATTTACAGGTTACAGGTGAAGAATTCAACATTTACACAGGTTTTGGAGAGCGACATAGAGCTTTTGCATCATGATATTGTGTTATCAAAGATTATGTTTGGTTGTTGTGGGTCCGTTATGGACAACCGCCTATATAAGAAAGGTTGTGGAAAGAAGTTGAGGTGGTTATATTGTCAAATTGAGTACTTTGAGGTTAGGTATGGATATGCGGTTAATGTATTTTGAAAAACTGGAATCTTTGTGAGGGTCGAGTGAGGGTTTTTTGAAGCCTTGTCTTGGGAGCTTTGGTACCTTGGCAAAGTGGATTAGGTACTGGAGCAAACCCCTGACTGGCCTCGCTAAAGACCTCATATATCGTTTACGACTATGGGAAGAAGGTGGATGTATGGATATGTGGTACAAGACAGCGTATGGATTGCATTTGCATACAGGTCAATGTGGACATTGTTTTAGAGTATTTATGCATAGTATTGAGTCAGTCTGTGGCAAAGTGAGTCAGTGGATTTTTCCTTGGCAATGAGAGATTTTATGTCAGTGTTTATGAATACATTGGTTGAGATTGTCACTTGAGATATTGTCCAAATACAAACAAAACTCTGCCGAAATTTTTTCAAAATCCTTTCGAAGCAATTTGAGAGAGTGAAGATGGCAAAAAGTTCAACTCAAGTCACACAGATTATTGGAGAGAAGCTGACCAGAGAGAACTATAGCATATGGTCTTACAGGATGGAGAACTTTATCATGGGCAAAGGTTTATGGGACTACATTACAGGTGAACAAGAGTGTCTCGAGGTTGGTTTAGAACCAAACAGAGAGAATTTTGAAGTACATAAAACATGGCAAGCAGGAGTAGAAGCTCACAAGAAGTGGATCAAGAATTCAAGGAAAGTGATGCATTGGATTTCACTATGCATTAGTGACTTCTTTATACCACATGTGAAGAAGGCTCAATCTCGAAAGGAAGCATGGGAGATACTAGCAAGAATGAACAGCTCTAATACAGAACCACGAAAAGTTCACTTGAAGCAAAGGTTACATTGTGTATGGCGAGGAAATAGATCCATATCAGATTATGTGATAGAGATAAAGCAAATACAGGAAGATCTTGCGAGCATTAATGTTGAAGTTCCAGATGATGACTTAGTTTCAGGGACATTGAATGATTTGGGACCGGAATACAAGTCATTGGATACATCTATATCTGTTCGAGGACACATACCTGATTTTGAAGAGTTAGTAAACCTTTGTTTGCAAGAAGAGGTGAAGTTAGGCAAGTCAGGTCCTTCTACATCAAATAACAATTCCAGAGATCAGGTTTTTTACTCTAGAGGTCGTGGAGGTGGAAGAGAAAACTATGGTTGTGGAAACAATGCTGGAAGAGGTCAATGACAAAACCAACAAAGTCAAAGTTACCATGATTACAGCCAAAGAGGCAGGGGGAGAGCCCGACCTCGTGGACGTGGAGGTGGACGATTTGTACATCCCCAAAGAGATGGATATTGTAACAGATGTGGCATTAATGGTCACTTTGAAAGAGAATGTTACACATGGCTAAATCAAAATTGTGATCGTGGTGGAAGAGGCCGAGGTTATGGTAAACATGGAGGAAACTTTGTTGGATACAATCCTCATGATCAAAATATATGTGACAATAGATCGAGTGGACATTTATTTCCTATGGAGCATATTGTTGGAAGCATGGTGGAGCCACATCATACAGATGATTGGTATTTAGATAGTGGTGCCACAAATCATATGACATATCATGGTGAATGGTTTGACAGGAAAGAGAAGTTAGAAGAGGATGAGTTTGTCGCTACAGGTGATGATACTATGCATTGGATTACACATGTTGGTTCAGTTCCATTGCTAGAAAAAGCCTGGACATACAACACATTGGGAGATGTTCTATATGTGCCTTCAATCACAAAGAATTTGGCATCAGTTGGACATATGACAAATCAAGGGTTGCAAATCCGTTTTAATCGTTATGGCTGCTTCATAGAGGAGTTTCACAAAGACAGACCAGGCAAGATATTGGCATGTGGAAGAAAGAAAGGTCGCTTGTTCTCATTGGAAGCTGGAGATCCATGTTTACACAGCGGTATGTATGCAAACAAATCAGCCACTCAAGATAATTGGGCAGAGTTATGGCATAAGAGGATTCGTCATGTCAATTTTAGAAGACTAAAGCATATGCAATCAAATCAAATTGTACGTGGATTATCAAAGTTTGGCAGATTGAATTTTGATCATGTTTGTGAAGCTTGTCAATTTGGAAAGCAATCTCGTTTACCATTTCCAAAGAGGGGGAGAATTAGCCAAAATCCTTTGGAAATTGTTCATTCAGATATTTGAGGACCTTGTGATCATGCTACGTCGAATGGTTGTCGATATTTTATCACATTCACAGATGATTACAGCAGAATGACATGGGTTTACTTTCTAAAGGCAAAGTTAGAGGCTTTTTGAGGTATTCTTGGAGTTCAAAGTTATGGTTGAGAAAGAGAATGGTTGTCAAATTAAATACGTACGTACAGATGGAGGGGGAGAGTACATGTCACACAGTTTTGATGATTACTTACGTGAACAAGGCATAAGAAGACAAATTACTTGCAGATACACACCACAACAAAATGGAGTTGTTGAGGGAAAGAATAGAGTCAAAACAGAGATTGCAAGAGCCATGATGAACGAGATGAATATGCCATTAATATACCAGAAGAATGTCATGAGGCTAGGCATGCACCCTAGTGCTACATTAGCATATGGAGAGGAAGCTCAAACTTAAGTTTGAGCCTAAAAGTGAACTTTTCTAGCCAGAAGGATGTCATGAGGCTAGGCATGCACCCTAGTGCTACATTAGCATATGGAGAGGAAGCTCAAACTTAAGTTTGAGCCTAAAAGTGAATTTTTATTCCTTGATGCACTTGAGGCTCGAACTTAAGATCGAGACTAAAGGTACTATTCTATGCCCTTGATCGCCACAAATATGTCATCAAGCTAGCCTTACATGCTAGTGCTACACTCGAATATGCAAGTGGGGATCAAACTTAAGTTTGAGCCTCTTGTTATTGGTAACTAGAAGGATGCCATGAGGCTAGACTTAAGTTCAATCCTAAGTGTTTTTCTATTCTTTCATGAATCCTAAAAGGACTTAGTGAATGTAGATTTTCATGATAGTGCTATACTAACATATCTAGGTGAGGCTTGAACTTAAGCTTGAGCCTCTTGCCTCTGGTAGCCACAAGGATGTGCCTCGGCTAGCCTTACACCCTAGTGCTACAATAGCATATGCAAATAAGGCTATCCACAAGGATGTCATGAGGCAAGCCTCGCATCCTAGTGCTAAAGAATATGCACTTGAGGCTTGAACTTAAGACCGAGCCTAAAGGTGTTCTTCTATGCCCTTGGTAGCAACAAGCCCTACATGCTGGTGCTAAACTAGTATATGCAAGTGAGGATTGAACTTAAGTTTGAGCCTACTGGCATTGGTAGCCACACAGATGTCATGAGGCTAACCTTACACCCTAGTGCTAAAGTAACATATACAGTTGAGGCTCAAACTTAAGTTCAAGGCAAACTTGCTACATTAGCATATGTAGGCAAGGCTCGAACTTAAGCTCGAGCCTCTTTCCCTAAGTGGCCACAAGGATGTCATTAAGCCAGACTTGCTACAATAGCATATGTAGGCAAGGTTCGAACTTAAATTTAAGCCGCTTTCCCTAAGTAGACACAAGGATGTCATTAAGTTAGACTTGCTATACTAGCATAAGTAGGCAAGGTTCAAACTTAAGTTTGAGTCTCTTTCCCTAAGTAGCCACAAGGATGTCATTAAGCTAGCCTACAATAGCATATGTAGGCAAGGTTCGAACTTAAATTTGAGCCGCTTTTCCTAAGTATCCACAAGGATGTCATTAAGTTAGACTTTCTATACTAGCATATGTAGGCGAGGTTCGAACTTAAGTTCGAGCCTCTTTCCCTAAGTAGCCACAAGGATATCCTCGGCTAGCCTTACACACTGGTGGTACAATATCATATGCAATTGAGGCTTAAACTTAAGTTTGAACCTAAAGGTGTTGTTCTGTTCCCTTGGTATCCACAAGGATGTCATGAAGCTAGACTTTCATGCTAGTGCTATACTAGCATATGTAGGCAAGGCTCAAACTTAAGTTCGAGCCTCTTGTCCTTAGTAGACACAAGGATGTCATGAGGAAAGCCTTGCATCCTAGTGCTACACTAGCATATGAAAATGGGGCTTGAACTTAAGGTGCTATTCCATACCCATGGTAGCCACAAGGATGTCATTAGGCTAGTCTTGCATTCTAGTGCTACACTAGCCTATGCAAGTGAGGATCAAACTTAAATTCGAGTCTCTTGGAATTAGTATCTCTAAAGGATGAGTCTAGACTTACTCCCTAGTGCTACAATCGCTTATACAATTGAGGCTCGAACTTAAGCTCAAGCCTCAAAGTGTTTTTCTTTTCCTCTAGTCCACATGGATGTCATGAAGCTATACATGCATCGTAGTGCTATATTAACATTTGTAGACAAGGTCTATACTTAAGTGCAAGCTTTTTCCCATTGTTTGCCACAAGGATGCTATTCTATGAACTTAGTAGCTATAAGGATTTCATGAGGCTCACCTTTCACCCTAGCGCTACAGTATGAAATACTCAAACTTTAGCCATGTCCTTGATAAAGATATTTTGCCATGTCCTTGATAGCCACAAGGATGTCATGAGGCTGTGCCCTTGCATAGTAGGGCTACACTGCAAGCAACGCTCTTTCCATTAGTAGCTACAAGGATGTTAGGAGGCAAGCCTTGCATCCTAGTTCTAAAGAATATACACTTGAGGCTCGAACTTAAGATCGAGCCTAAAGGTGTTCTTCTATGCCCTTGGTAGCAACAAGCCCTTCATGATGGTGCTACTCTAGTATATACAAGTGAGGATCGAACTTAAGTTTGAGCCTACTGGCATTGGTAGCCACACAGATGTCATGAGGCTAACCTTACACCCTAGTGCTAAAGTAACATATACAATTGAGGCTCAAACTTAAGTTCAAGTCAGACTTGCTATATTAGCATATGTAGGCAAGGTTCGAACTTAAGCTCAAGCCTCTTTCCCTAAGTAGCCACAAGGATATCATTAAGCTAGACTTGCTACAATAGCATATGTAGGTAAGGTTCGAACTTAAATTTGAGCCGCTTTCCCTAGAGCTATTATGCTCTGGCCCTGGTTAAGTCTCAAGCACGTGCATGAGGCAACACTATCATGCTAAAATATCCACAATAAGCTCATGAGGCCACACTAGAGTGGAATATGCTAGTGCTTTGAGAGCAATAGAAGGTGAGGTTTAAGCTACATCAGTTCATTGTTCTAGTTTCTCAACAAGGAAACAAGGCACCAAAAACGAGCTAAACATTAAAAGCAAAGAATCTATGTCAAGTGGAAATGTCACACTTAGTACCCAACCAAGTAAGTGTTGTTATCTATCTTTTTCTTTAAGTAGATTAATTACTTAATTACAGCTTTAAAAGAAGTTAATTAGAGTACTTATTGATTAAGTACTCTAATTAGAGAATAGCCACTTACTTTCAATAGAGCGTGATTTTAGACGTAGTTGTAGTTTGATTAACTTAATGATAGAGTTTAAAAGGTGTATCAAGGAGGCGGTAGAAAACAATAATGAGTATATGTAGTCATTAGAAGTAGATTAAATAGAGATTAGAAACTAATAGAATGAGATTGAAGACTGAATTTTGAGATGCATTTAGAATTGAAAAAGGACATTAGATTAGAGGAGAGGAAAATATTAATATCTGAGAGGAGAGTAGAAGTTTAGAACCTGTGAATTTAATCTCAAAAGACAAGTTACAATGGTTAGTAGAATGAAATTTTGATTGATGCAGGTTTAGGAGAGATTAAGAGGAAGGGAGGGAGTGATTAAGAGGAGGCAAGGGAGATTACACAGAGAGATTAGAAGAGATTAAGGAGTGATTTAAGAGGAGGCAAGGGAGATTACACAGAGAGATTAGAATAGATTAGGGAGTGATTAAGAGGAGCTGAGGGTAATTACACAGAAAGATTAGAAGAAGATATCACACACACACACACACACACACACACACACACACGAGAGAGAGACAAAGAGGTGCACCTGGATAAGCCTTTCGAATTTGAAATTCAAATTTCAAATCTGGACTCCACTGCTATATCAGATCTTCACCTACAATAAAAAAGAGAAAGACATACACACACACACACACACACACACACACACAGAGAGAGAGAGAGAGAGAGAGAGAGAGAGAGAGAGAGTTAATGCAGAGCATTTTGGGACTGCAAGTAGATACATAGAGGAGAGGGAGATGGGAAAGTAAAGAACTGTACCTGTCACGTCGTCATCGGTTTTTTCACAGTCTGCAAAAAAATCCAAATCTTATTTTAATGTAGAAGAGAGAGAGAGAGAGAGAGAGAGAGAGAGAGAGAATTGATGTAGAGGTGTGAAAAAGAGCCTTGTGGGGCTGCGAGCAGATGCGCAGAGGGCAAGGAGATGCGGGAGTAAAGAATCTCACTTGTCGCGACGTCGTCGAATTCGTCACCGTCTGTAGAAAAATCCAAACCTATTATAATATAGAAGGTTTCAAAAGCATTAAAAGGTCTTTAATAGCTTTTCTCACCAACCCTACCAAGGTAAGATTAGCAAACTCACATGTGTGGACCAAGACTAATGGTTTTCATGATGGTTAAAAGAAGTGGAAAAAAAACTTTTCACGAAAATCAGCATAACTTTCACATACGGAGTCCGATTGCAAAACTTTTTTAATGAGCGTGTAGCTTGAGAGTGGCTCTATGCTTCTATGAATAAACATTATTCAGAAAAGCTGTTGTCAAGTTTTACGAACAGATTTCAAAAAAATGACGTTTAAGGGGTCAAAAAATTCGACGAAGTTAGGGGTGTCTAGAACTAGTTTTTTGAGAGTTTTGGGAAAATAATACTCACAAGTTGGACATAGTTTTGACTTCCCTTGGCTAAAACCTCTATGGATCAATGAGTGAAGAACCCGCCTCCACCAACCCTCTTCCTTAACCGATTTCGTGGCACCTTTTTACATGTAAAATTGTCCTGCTAACACGTAAAACACCAGGACTATAATCACCAAGACTCGATTTACACATAAACAACTGAGAAAAAAACCTCATTGTATTTTGAATGTCCATCAAGGCTCAATTGTCATAGCATAATCTCCAAGGCCACCTATACTTAAACTAATGTCCTATCCTAAAAGAAAACTATATGACTAATTAGGCTCGAACTTAAGTTTGAGCCACTCATGCAACTACTTTGAAGCCTCACCTTCTTGTAAGCTCCGGCTCTTTTGATAGGTCATTCAAGGAAACGTAGGTTTGATGTAAAGCTCATCAATTAACTTGGCTCCACCTTACAATTTTTTAAATGTATAATGTAGCTCAAACTTCAATTTGAGTCTCCTTCCAAATTCAAGGCTACTTCAACATAGCTTGGGTTTTTTCTCACACCTCTTGTTGCTCGTAGATTTCTAACACTTGAATGTGCATCTATGCTCAAACTTGAGTTTGAGCCTTCTATCAAATTCCATGGGTGCCTCCATGTAACTTGGGCTCCATCTTGCAACCCCGTGTGACAAGTATAGATTTCTAACACTTGGATGTACATTAAGGCTCAAACTTGAGATCGAGTCACCTACAAAATTCCATGCTTGCCTCTATGAAACTTTGGCTTTGTGAAAATCTTTTTAGCTAGGTATTTATAGCACTTAGATGTACATCTAGAATCAAACCTGAGCTTGAGCCTCCTACCGTCCTCCGTGGGTTGACTCAATATAGCTTGAGATCCATCTTACAACTATTTTAAGCTATAGATTTCTAGCACTTAGACCTACATTTAGGCTCCATCTATGCTCCGGCATTGTAACTGAGGCACCATCTTGGACCTATTTTCAGCTTTAGATTTCTAGCACTTAGATGTACATTTAGGCTCAAACTTAAGCTCGAGCCTCCTACTATCCCTAATGGGTTGATTCAATATAACGTGAGATCCATCTTGTAACTCTTGTGAGCTATATATTTCTAGCACTTGGATGTGCATAAAGGCTCCATCCTCCTATCAAATTCCATGGGTGCCTCTGCAATGTAACATAGTCCCTATCTTGCAACTCTTGTCAGCTTTAGATTTCTAGCACTTGGATGTACATACAGGCTCAAACTTGAGCTCGAGCCTCCTACCATCCTCCATGGATTGACTCAGTGTAGATTTTCTTAATTGAATGGGATGCAAACTTTTGCCAAAATTGTGAGTGTATCTTGGGAATGCATTAAATTTTGAGTTCTATGTTCAGACATACAATTTTACTGATATCTCTTGATTTTCTCAAAAATTGCAGAGTCCAAAACAAGGTGATTCAGTGTTTCTTGTTGATGGTTCCACAAGGAAAGCTCGTGGGGTTATTCATTCCACTGATGCATCTCAACGTTGTGGTTTTGAATTGATTGGCACAACATGTATGGCGATACATTTACTAGAAAGTTTTGATGACACCTTCTTGATTCCATTCGTCACAATGGATGCAAGAACCATGTCTCAAGCAGTTGGAAGCATCATCAAATGGCCATTGCATAATATTGTTATGGAAAAAGGAAAATCTCACACAATAGATGAGGATTTTCTTGTTGGTCAAGAAGATGACTTTGATAGATAGAGCGAGTTGGAAAGAGAAAAGAGTCATCCTTTGGGCTAACGATAGATCTACAAAACTTGGTAATGGAGTGGTATTGCTGATCCACCCATATGAGGCTATAAACTGTACTGAACTAGGTGAGAGTAGCTTGGGTGTCATTGTGGAAGGGTCGATGCATCCACATCAGAATGATATTTTAAGTTTGAATTTGGTAATCTGGCCTATTAGGCAGCTCACATTTCAGAATGGTGAGCCCTTGATCAAAGACACTGGATCTTCTTCTACCATTGAGGGTATTCAAGATCCCCTCATGGAAGAAATGGGAGATTCCCTTGACAGCTTATATGCTTCCAGTGATGAGTATGAGGATGATGGCATAGATAACAACACTGAAACTAGTTTTGAAGAAGGTATCACCAGTACAGAACTAGGTCTTCTTCTTCATACTCAAAATGATAGAGAACAGGATGCCATTGCCGGTGACTATGATATAAGAGATGGGACAGATAAGAAAAGGAGTTATGTACATAGAGTTAGGACTAGAAAAAAAAAGGTAATGCTCATGCTTTCAAAAAACTATGTGATGTTGCAAACATTCACAAAGTTGCAACAATTGATTGTTGTGAGATGCGATGCTGTCAGATTGGAAATAGATCCAAAATCATGCGAGCAAGGGCAGACTTTTGGGGACAAAGCTACACTGGCCGATGCACATTTGTATTGGATTGTATGAGCATGGCTCATAGAAAATATCAAGAAGAGGAATGCTTTGAGTTTACTTTTGATGGAAAGAAGGTATGCAGTAAAGCATGGTATGTAATGCATGGAATAGGAAAGTCAGCATTTTACAGGCTGCATAAAAAATTTCTTGGATGGAGCATGTGCTGGCAATCATGGAAACAGTGGAATAATAAGGAAGAGTTTGACACATGTTGAGATGGAAAAAGCACTCATACAGGGCTTCATAGATAATAATGCAGATCAAATGCCACATAAGTCAAGGACAACCATGCATGGCACTCAGGAAACTCAACGTGTTCTACCAATGATGTAGAAACAAGTGGACATTTTGCGGGAAGTAAACAACACACTTGTCACAATGGAATACAAAACGTTGTCACAGCCAACATTCTCAAGGTTGTGGAACACAGTCTTCAAGACAATCACTTTATCAAAATCAAGCACATTCTCTAAATGTGACATTTGCACATCAATAAAGGTCAAAAAGTTGGAGTCTACCAAAAATCAGGTGGAGCGTGCTAGATACATGGTACGGAGGAGAGCACACATGTTGCAACAAATGATCTGTAGAAATTTGTACTATGCTTGGAGGAGCTCTTCAGAAATGAATCCAACCAAGTTCTTGTGCATTATACATGATAAGATGGACTAGAGTAAGACTGCTATACCACAAATTAAACTAGTTCCAAAATCTCTCAATGGAGTTGAGAGGCTTCCAGTATCCTTGACAGGAATGCTCACTCATGGACATGGACAAACAGCTTATGGTCACTTTGCATTGGGATTATGGCCGAGTAATCCCAACTTCACAATTGCATCTCTCTCAAAATGTTTAAGAAACTTAGAAAGAAGAGATAAACATATGTTTGGTGACTTGAGCTTAGAAAACTCAAGTGTAGAACCACGAACAAATCTTTTTGATTGTGTTTTTTCTACCACTTCTCTCTATCACCATATGAAAGTGCTTAAGGAGAAAAACCAGTACTGCAAGGAACAGAGTGCTCAGAATGAAGAGGCAGAGATTGATCTAATCACACATGTGAATGTGGACACTGAGAATTTTGCTTCTAGACAGGGAAATGATTGTCCAAGGATGCAATCAATCTTTTCTACTAATGCACATGTGCAGGAGGATGGCAATGTATTTGGGTTCAAGAGGTTGCTAAGAACATTGTTGTTGCAACTTGACAATTGTGGTTTAGAAAATAAGAATCGATATGTGTTTGCATACCTATCATTGTTGGTTGCACGAGGAGTATTTGACACTATGGTTGGTCACACTCATGAATACATTGATGCATTGTTCAATCGCTTTTCTGAGAAGCTTAGAAAACAAGCCATTTTTACATTTCCACATTTGATGAAGATCTTCAGTGAGTGTGTTTGCATGCATCCAACACCTTTTCTCCTACAAAAGGTGGCAGACTTTAAAGGATTTGTAAAGGGGTTCTTACATGATGGAGCAGATAGCTTAGTGGGTCATTCAAAGCCATTGAGATTTTGATTCTATATGAGTGATGGAATACCTTTGATGCAGTACAAAGTAAACCCTAAAAATGTGGATTGGTTACCCGAAAATGGTATAGAGTTATGAAAGAGAAATGACCAAGGAGGAGCCAAGGTTCCTGAACATGTTCCAAAAGTATTACCACCCTTTGAGTATGTTAAAGATAGTGAGAAAGTTATGGAAGGATTAAAGAAGTATGTTAGTTGGTGGAAAGGTCACTTGCAAGAGAAAGGAGATGAAAGTGAGTATGCTAGCTGGATCAACCTAGTTCTTATGTACTGGGAGAATCTCATGCAAGCTATGCAAAACCCTGAACAAAGTGAAAACACTTTATTTGATGACTTATGGCCAAGGAGTATACGTGAACAAGCTCATCCTCTTGAAGTTCCATTGGAAGATGGTCTAGATGAAGTACTTGACATAATCGAGGGCCACTATTGTGGTCCAATGCACGACAAACCTGTTGAGGAGTTCAACCCAACTCTTGATGTGGCAAAGGGAGACTTTGTACTTGTGCAACCTTGTGATGAAAATTACCCAATTTGGTTAGGAGTGGCAACAACAGATATTGATCAGAACAATGACTCAGCAACCTATCTTCAAGTGAAGGTACAATACTGGGCACCGATTTCAAAGAAGAAGAATGCAAGTGATGTGGAGGTTTACAAGGATTGTTGGAACAAGTATTGGAGAGAGGACATCAATGATCCTCAATGCTGGGAAGACACTAGCTGCATCATTTGGGCATGGAAGCCCAAGGGTGGATAAAATCAAGATTCCAAAGGCAATAATCCTCAAGGCCAAAGAGAGTCAGTTGAAACTTGATAAACATGAGGCACCATCAAATGTCAATGAAAATGAGGAGGAATGATCGCTTAGCATTTGCCTTTCACCTTTGTAATCTTCTAGCAATGGTTCCAATTAGTCCACCCATTGTTAGGGTCATTAGCAACATTGATAATGGCATCCCACCTGTGTAATCTTCAAGAAATCTTATTCAATATGAATGGTGTTTTTTTTCACTTTAGTCACCCAAGTTTTTCTTGCAACTTACATTTTAATTATTTTATCAAATGAAGCATGTGTGGGAAGAAAATTTTCTTTTGGGTGCATGAGTGTGTGTGTGTGTGTGTGTATTTGTAAACTATCATGTGCAAAAACACTCTAGTGTATAATATGGTTGTTGAAAACGGACCATATTGGATCTTGCAGACTCATAAGCATCCACTAAACATTGTATCTCAGTTTTCATATGTGCAACAACCTAGTACAATACAACCTTACCTCAAGTCCATGAGACACAAAGAATCGTCCCAAATGTGTGAATTTTTCCCTATTTTCCTAAATATGTGTTTAGTATTAAGAAAGCAATCAAAGGACAACTTTTGCATTTAAACAGGCAAAATGACTAGTTTATTTAAATTCAAATCTTTTCCCCAAAATGAAATTTAAAATCTAGCGGGCAAAACCATATCACGTTTAGACATATCTACTGAAAGAGATCAATGTATAGAGTATAAATCTATATTCTCCCCTCAAATTGGAGATCATATGCAGGAGTTACGGAAGGCCAAAAATCATAAAGTTGTCCACCCTCCATTAGGGGAAGTTGGATATCTCTTTTTTTCCTTCTAACATTCAGAGAGACAGTGCTGTAAGCCAATGAGGGGAGGGCTTCCACTACGGAATCTTCTTTTTGGAAATTCCATTTGATTTTCTAAAATGAATTTTCTTTGAGCCACAATCTGCGTTAACTTTTAAGTACATGGTCCTTTTATCTCAAAAGGGTCTCTTTCACCACCCTAGAAAATTAGACTAGATTTACTCTAGTCTAATTCTCATTGGTCCACCTCTATGGCCATCCAATAGGATTTGAGTGCACCTTGTGGGCAATTGGCCTAGGGAGCTGACATGTGTCCATTATGCCCTTTGTGTAAAGGAAAGCCTTTGAGTGTGTGTGTGTGTGTGTGTATTATCTCACAAGATTCTCTCTCTTCCCCTAGCTTTAGGGCTCGCCCCCTCCTCTTTAGGAGTCATGAAAGACTTTTTGGTCATGACTAAACCATCTAGGGTTGGACCATTTGACATAACCTTTGAATTTGGGAACCTTAGCATTTTGGAAGTCTAAATGGACTGAACTTTAGGGTGTTTGAAGCCCTTTGTTGCACATTGCTCTTTTGTAGATGGACCCCCTTTTGAATCCCTATTTTCCCTCCTTTGGATCCCTACTGTGGCCGGTCTGCCAACTTAACCAATATTCTAGCTTTTTCTCCCTTGGTTCTTCCTCATATTAAATGATCAGTTTAACATGAGAAAATCATTTAGGAGAATTAGATATTATGACATTACCTGTCTCTTGAAATCATAGTCGTCCTCGACTATGGGGTAGAGAAGATAAAGCCTATTCATTAGTCCTTTTTCTAGTGGGTAGAGGATCCCTATCTTACCCTATGACATCATTCCAGAATGGATGACTAATCCAGTTGGCGCTTGAGAGTCTAAGCTGTCGCAAGCATGTCTACACATTAGTCCTATCAATCTTCCATAGTAGTGACAAGCTCTACTTGGTGTTTGGAAGACGCCGTCTCCACAAACTTGATTCTAAGCATGCATACTACTTAACATTTGTGCACAATAAAGAAAAAGAGAGTCTTATAAGACAAAAACTTTGTTCGTTTTAAACATTTGTACATTTGCTTACTTTAGGGAAGCATTGTAAGCATTGACAAGGTTTAGGTTATCCTTTAATTGTATGCCTTGCATCCATCTAGCATCTTCAAAAGGATAATTTTTAAACTTAATAAGATATCGTTGGATAATCTTACCGCCTCTTAATACCTTGTCTTCATATCGGAGAATGGACTCGGGCTACAACACCTCTTCTTCGTCCTCGATCTTTGGTGGCTCTCCTTTGTAAGGCTTTAGTAGGCTCACATTGAAAGCATTGTGTATGAGACAATGGTTGGGCTACTTGAGTTGATAGGCCATCTCATTGATTGGTCTAAGAATTTGGAAGGGACCATAGTACCTTTTTGCTAACTTAGCATAATACTTTTGGTGTCCCGTAGGATTCTTGCTCGTCGTGTGTCTTAATCGAGCCTTGGGAAAATTTAAGTAAGACCCAATCATTTTCTTTAAAGGCTTGGGTTCTTATGTGCTTATCATTGGCAACAGCCTTTTGCTTTGCTGTGAGATAGAGATAGCATCTTTAATCTTTTGGAAAGATTCTTGTAGGTCTTGGCTATACTCCTCTGCAGCAAAGATCTTCCTGTGTACCTTAAGTAGCAGGGGACTTTTTGATCTTCCCTCAATTACCTTGAAAGGTGCTTTTCCCGTGGAAGTATGTACAATGTTATTGTAGGCATACTCCATAAGGGTAAGTACTTCTCCCATTGGGACCTTTGATCTACTTCCGTTACATAGGCTTTTAGTAGATCAAGGATTCTTGCATTAGCTATTTCACTTTGGCCATCGCTTGGGGGCAATAGGCCGAAGAGAAGTTTAGCCTTGTTCCTAAATTCTCAAAGAGACCCTTCCAAAAATTACTGGTCATTCTAGGATCTCTATCTAGCACTATGGACATTGGCAAACCATGGCACTTGAAGATTTGTGATATGAAGAGGGTTGCCATATGATGGGCTTTGATAGTCTTTTTGACAGGTATAAAATGAGCGTGTTTTTTGAACCTGTCTACTATCATCCATATTCCTATATTCCCATGGATAGACTTAGGCAATCCAAAGATAAAATCCATGAATATGCTCTCCCATGGTGAATTAGGGATTGGAAAATTTTGAAGCAATTTCTGTTGCTTCCCTCTATCAAACTTTGTCTTTTGGCATACCACACATTTAGAAACATACTCTTGTATGTTTGCTTTCATTGTAGGACAATAGAAATATGTTTCGATCCCTTTTAGGGTAGACTAAATCCCTCTATGCCCCGCATAAGGAGGAGCATGAGATTCATACATTACTTTCTCACGGAGTGAGTTGGTAACGCATAGTCTATTGCCATAGAGAAGATAACCATCTTGTAAAGTAAATGGTTCCTCTTTATTCCCTAGTGCAAGGGCTGAAATCACATCTCTAAAATCAGGATCAATAGCCTACTCATCTATCATAGAAGATAGGTCATTGTGAGTTGCTATGGAAAGTGCATTCACTCTCGACCGTCTTGAGAGTTCATTGACTACTTGATTATGCTTGCCATAGCAATTTGAGCGATTTGAAAATGAAATTGCAAAAGGAAATTTGCCCACCCCATTTGTTTGTCAGAGAGCTTGGTCTGCGTCATGAAGTACTTAAGGCTTTTGTGATCCATCCGCAGAATGAAAGGAGTCCCCAATAGATAGTGCTTCCATGAATCTAAGGCTTGTAGAACTGCGAGGAGTTCCTTTTCATATATGCCCAGAGATTGATCAACATCGTCGAGCCTTTGACTTTCATAGGCTATGGCGTGCCCTTCTTGGAGCAAAACAGCTCCAAGCCAATCACCACAAGCATCACATTGGACCTCAAATGGCTTTGAGAGATTCGGTGGTGTAAGCACAGGTTGTGAGATAAGCTTTTCTTTAAGCTTTTTGAAAGCATTGCTCTCCTTGGCAGACCATGTGTACCTAATGTTTTTCTTTGTTAGGTCATGTAATGGTACGCTATTAGTGAGAACTTTTCTATGAAGCATCTATAGTATGCACACATACTTATAAAACTCCTTAGTTCATGAAGAGTCCTTTGATTAGACCATACTTTTATTACCTCTAGCTTTGATGGATCCATTTGGATGCCATCTTGAGAGATAATGTGACCTAAATATTGAATCTCTTGCAAGAAAAACTCACTTTTCTTTCAATTAACATAAAGTTTATTCTCTCTTAAGACTTGAAATATTACATGGAGGTGTTGCTTGTGTTCGCCTAGTGAATTAGAGTAGATGATAATATCATCCAAGAACACTCCAGTCTAGGTTCGGTGAGGCCTAAATAGATTCTGCATCAAGCGATTGAATGTGGCTTGTGCACATTGGTCAAGCCAAAAGGCATGACAATGTATTCATAAAGACCAAACAAAGTGCAAAATGCGGTCTTTACAATGTCTTGATCAACTATCCTTATTTGATGGTAGGCATTTTTTAGGTCAATTCTACTAAAGTAGGTTTACCCTTGTAGCTTATCAAATAGGTCTTCTACCCGTGGAATGAGAAACCTATTTTTGATAGTGATCCTATTTATTACTCTAGAGTCGACACACATATGATATGTGCCGTCTTTCTTTTGCACTAATAACATGGGTGAGAAAAACGGAGATGAGCTAGGCCTAACCATGCCCTTCTCAACTAACTCATGCACTTGCCGCATAATCTCCTCTTGCTGAGCTTGAGAAACTCTATAAGGAGATTTATTAGGCGATGAACTTCCTGGAAGAAGTTCAATTGCATGGTCATCATTGCCTCGTTTAGGAGGTAGTCCACAATGAATGTCGTCAATAAAGACATCTTGAAATCCTTGAGAAAATTGAATAACTCTAGGTCCTTGTCATTATTTATGTTTTCTTTTGCTAAAGCATTAGGTTCATTTTGAGAATCTTTAACAAAAATCATGTACATGGAAATAGAGCTCTTTATTGACTTATTGAAAGCTTGCATATGTACAATGGGTATGGTGTTACCCATCTCTTTGGCATCTATGTACATATATTTTTCCTTGAACCTAAAGTAGATTTTTCTTTCAGGGCATTTAACATTGGCAGCCATGCGATCAAACCATGGTGCTCCTAGGATTACATCCTCGTGCTTGAGAGGAGAGATAAAGAAGTCCTCTTTGTCCACATAGCTTTGCACATGGAGCCTCAATTTCTCGATTAAGGGAGTGACTAAAGCTTCTTGCCCCTTGAAAGCACCATCTGCGGGTAGGACATCTCCCATTTCATAGGCTTGGATGCCTAGCTTGGTGGCCAACTCTATGGACATGAAATTGTGAGTAGAACCAGGGTCAAAGAGAATAAAAGCATCGTGTTTTCTTACCTTTCCCCAAGCATGGCATATAGGAGATCCTTTGTGGTGAGCTTTCTCTTCTTGGATTTTGACCAAGGTAGCTCTAGGAGGCTAATTTTGTATATTCTTGTGGGGGAAAGCACGATAAGCATGCCCTTGCTCCCCACACTTGAAACAGCAGTTATCTTTACGATAACGTTCAAGCTCTTCAGAAGAGAGTTTAATTTTGCCTTTATAAACTCCCTTCTCCTTAGCTTTGTTGTTGTTGGCGTTGCCTTTAGGAGACTTTTGGACACTGTCCTTCCCCTTAGGCTCATTAGAACCCTTGTTTTCTGTGGGCTTAGGATTTCTCTTAGCCCCTGTTTGGAAATTGAGTCGTGAAGCCACCATGGTATGATGTATAACCGCAGATATGGTGCGTGGCCTTTGGGAGTTGACATACTCCACCATTTCTTCAGTTAAGCCCACACAAAATTATTGTTTTTGCTCTCCAAAATCCATCTTTTTGAAGATAGTGGCTTTGAGATGTAAGTCCCAAAACTTGTGTCATAATAACTAATATCTAATTCTCCTAAATGATTTTCTCATGTTAAAATGATCATTTAATACGGGGAAGTGCGAGGGCAGAAAAAGCTACAATATTGGTTAAGCTGGCAGACTGGGCACAGTAGGGATCCAAAGGAGGGAAAATAGGGATCCAAAGGGGGGGCATCTGCACAAGAGCAATGTGCAACAATGGGCTTTAAAGACCCTAAGATTCAGCCCATTAACACTTCTAAAATGCTAAGGTCCCAAAATTGAAAGGCTGTGTCCAATGGTCAAAGCTTAGTTAAATTGGATGCTTTGTGTGTGTACAAAAAGTCTTCAATGAGTCCTACATAGGAGGGGGCGAGCCCTGGAAGTAGGGGATGAGAGGGAAACACAGACACACACACACATTCACAAGCTTCCTTTACACAAAGGGAACGAGGAACACATGTCAGCTCCCTAGCCCAGATGCCCACAAGGTGTACTTAAATCCTATTGGATGGCCATGGAGGCGGACCAATGAGAATTAGGCTAGAGTAAATCTAGTTTAATTAATTAAAAAACACTTAATAAAAAACCAATAAGAATTAAGCTCTCTAGAAGACTATTGGACAGTCTCTCAAGGGGTCCAATGAGCATTCATCAGCAACCCAATGGCCTGCCTGATTCCTATTGGCTGAGAGAGAAAGGAGTCCAATGAGAGTTTAGTTACATTAATTAATAACCTAAAGCTCTCACAAAAGGGGAAAGGGGACACATTTCAGAAGGCTATCACTTATGCTGCTTAAATTTCATTGGCTAAGCCTGGACCAATGGGATGCCTTTATGAGTAAAATGGAAGAGGGGTCGACCAAGAGAGAGAGGGGGACTGAATTTATGAAGTCATTCACACACACACACACACACACACACAATCTCATGTGTGGAGCAAGAAGACTCTCTCTCTCTCTCTCTCTCTCTCTCTCTCTCTCTCTCTCTCTCTCCCCTTCTGAAGCTTTAATGGAAAGCTTATCACCTACTCCAAGCTTGTGAGAAGGGAGGCCTACACCAACAACTCTTGGCTTTGTGATGGAAATCCAACCAAGAGCCAAGCTTCAATGCATGCTCATATCCTCTATCATGCTAATTACTAAGCTATGCTACACTAATATGAGTGATTATGTGAGGAAATGTACATCTTTCTCGTAAGACTACTCCTTCTTCCTCTCAATCTACTCTCATACCCCGCTAGCTCTCACCATCTTCGAAGGTGTGTGAGGTCTTAGGTCTGAGACCGTGAGGGAATTGATGTTGTGTTTTATAAGTGTTTTGCTTAGTGCTTGAAGCTTCCATCTTCATTGCACTAGCTAGTATTGAAGGAACACAGAGAATTGTATTTTAAAATGTCTCTCTTGATGGGAGAAACCTATAATACAAAGCCTTTTGGAGGGGGGACTGGCTCCATGTAAATCCGGTCCTCAACTATTGTCAATAGCTTAATTTCTCTCTCTTTTGGAAGTATTTTTCATGCTATCTAACTAGGTGTTATGCTTTTTGTTTCTCTCTCCACCCAAGCACTCTTGTTATGCTCATTAGGAATCTATTCTAATGAAATGCTCACCATGTTCATGCTATTTTCCGCTACACACAAGTTACTAGGCAACCACTATTGAGCTATTAGAAGCTTGACAGGAGCCGATGTTGTTTTGGTGTTGAATGCACCTCTCTACTATTCCTTGCAATTAACGGTATTCGAGCCATGGGTACAGTAGCTTGAGTGCTTTTTTAAAGGGGTAAAGAGGAGTAGCAACTAGGGCTTGAAGTGCCAAAGTACACCTAAAAAAAATTTACACCTAAAAGTTGTTAGAATGGCTAACAATAGTAAAGAGAGTGAAATTAATGTTGATAACTTTGATTTTGCTAATGAGCAAGCTACCAATGATGCTCCTATGCTTGTTAACTACCTTGTTTCTAGGCTTCAACAAGCCATGGGCAATCCATCCCTCCAAAGTGAAGTGCAACGACAGCTTCGTGCTCATGGGATTCTCCAAGCTCCCCACCATGACAAGAGAGTACCTAGGAAGCCTCCTTGTGAGACTCCCAAAAGAGGCCTCTCTCTGATTCGGGGAGAAGAAGAGGATCCATACAAAGGGCTCAAAATTTTGCTTCTTGATGACGCATCTCCTTCTCAAAGGAGAACTCAAGAGCCTCCATCGAAGGAATGAGAAAGAAGTGAGTCTCCTACCACCTCGGTGGAGATGGCTCCATAAGGGCGACGGGCAAAACGCTCTTCGTCACCTCCTAAACAGAGAGACCATCGCACACTTCTCCACACCATAATTCAAAGAGGATGACAAAAAGCAAGAGAAGAAAAAGGCGAAAAAGAGGTCACTCTCTTCTCCATTTTCTTTATCCTCTTCCTCTTATCAAGAAAGTGATGGTGCAGACAAAGAGAACCAGGGCAAGAAAAAGGCAAGAAAGAGGTCACCCTCTTCTCCATCTTCCTCAAATTCTTCATCTTCTAAAGAAAGAGATGGTGAAGAGGCCATCAAAAAGAAGAGGCGATAGGAAATCATATGCTGCGTGGAAGAGGTCATCCAAGCTCAAGAAGTTCAAAGAGGGAGGAAAGAGCATCTCTTTTCTTACCTACAATGGCACCTTTGGTGCTACGGACAAAGTCTTGGCCTTTATCCAACAATTCGATGCGGCGTTTGGAGATGAGGGCTTTACGAAGTCCTCTAAGCTACGTCATGTAGCTATGCACTTTCAAAAGTTTGCCAGGCAATGGTGGTCTAGCCTATGAGCAAACGGTGAAGCTCCACAAACATGGCCACCGATACCAAAGACAAAGTACTCATCAAATGGCGAAGCTTGAAGCTCTCTCTCTATACAAATCACAAATATGTAGACAAGTTTTGGGACCTACATCTCAAAGCCACTGTCTTCAAAAAGATGGACTTTTGAGAGCAAAAGCAGCAATTTTGTGCAGGCTTAACTGAAGAAATGGTAGAGAATGTCAACTCCCAAAGGCCACGCACCATATGCGCAGTTATACACCATACTATGGTGGTTTCTCAAATCAATTTCCAAACATGGGCTAAGAGAAATTCTAAGCCCACGGAAAACAAGGGTTCCAATGAGCCTAAGGGAAAGGACAATGTCCAAAAGTGTCCTAAGGGCAGTTCCAATAACAACAAAGCAAAGGAGACGGGAGTTTACAAAGGCAAAAACAAACTCTCTCCCGAAGAGCTTGAGCGTTATCGCAAGGATAACCGTTGTTTCAAGTGCGGCAAGCAAGGGCATGTGTACCACGCTTGTCCCCAAAAGGACAACCACCATGAGCCTCTTAGAGCTACCTTGGTTGAAATCCAAGAAGAGGAAGCTCACCACAAAGGATCTCCTCTATGCCATGCTTGGGGAAAGGTAAGAGAACATGATGCTTTTATTCTCTTTGACCCTGGTTCTACTCACAATTTCATATCCACAGAGTTGGCCACCAAGCTAGGCATCCAAGCCTATGAAATGGGAGATGTCCTACCCACAGATAGTGTTTTCAAGGGGCAAGAAGCTTCAGTCACTCCCTTAATCGGGAAATTGAGGCTCCATGTCCAAAGCTATGTGGACAAAGAAGTCTCTCCTCTCAAGCACGAGGATGTAATCCTAGGGGCACCATGGTTTGATCGCATGGCTGCCAATGTTAAATTCCCTGAAAGGAGAATCTACTTTAGGTTTAGGGAAAAAACCATGTACATAGATGCTAAGGAAATGGGTAACACCATACCCATTGTACATACACAAGCTTTCAATAAGTCAATAAAGAACTCTATTTCCGTGTACATGATTTTTGTTAAAGATTCTCAAAATGAACCTAATGCTTTAGCAAAAGAAAATATAAACAATCACAAGGAATTAGAGTTATCCAATTTTCTCAAGGGGTTTCAAGATGTTTTTATCGATGACATCCCTGTTGAACTACCTCCTAGACGAGGCAATGATGACCATGCAATTAAACTTCTTCCAGGAAGTTCACTGCCTAATAAACCTCCTTATAGAGTTTCTCAAGCTCAACAAGAGAAGATTATGCGGCAAGTGCATGAATTAGTTGAGAAGGGCATGATAAGGCCTAGCTCATCTCCATTTTGCTCACCCATGTTATTAGTGCAAAAGAAAGATGGCACATATCGTATGTGTGTCGACTATAGAGCACTAAATAGGATCACTATCAAAAATAGGTTTCCTGTTCCACGGGTAGAAGACCTATTTGATAAGCTACAAGGGTCCACCTACTTCAATAGGATTGACCTAAAAAGTGGCTATCATCAAATAAGGATAGTTGATCAAGACATTGTGAAGACCGCATTTTGCACTATGTTTGGTCTTTACGAATACATTGTCATGTCTTTTGGCTTGACCAATGCACTAGCCACATTCAACCACTTGATGGAGAAGCTATTCAGGCCTCACCGAACCTTTACTGGAGTGATCATCTACTCTAATTCACTAGATGAACAAAAGCAACACCTCCAGGTAATATTTCAAGTTCTAAGAGAGAATAATCTTTATGTTAATCAAAAGAAAAGTGAGTTTTTATTACAAGAGATTCAGTATTTAGGTCACATTATCTCTGAAGATGGCATCTAAATAGATCCATCAAAATTAGAGGTAATAAAAGGATGGCCTAAACCAAGGAATCTTCATGAGAACTAAGAAGCTTTATAGGTATGTGTGCATACTATAGATGCTTCATAGAAAAGTTATCACTAATAGCACGACCATTACATGACCTAACAAAGAAAAACATTAGGTACACATGGTCTGCCAAGGAGAGCAATGCTTTCAAAAAGCTTAAAGAAAAGCTTATCTCTCAACATGTGCTTACACTGCGGATCTCTCAAAGCCATTTGAGGTCCAATGTGACGCTTGTGGTGATTTCCTTGGAGCTATTTTGCTCCAAGAAGGGCATGCCATAGCCTATGAAAGTCGAAGGCTCGACCCTGTTGAACAAGCTCTAGGCATGTACGAAAAGGAACTCCTCGCAGTTCTACATGCTTTAGACTCATGGAAGCACTATTTATTGGGGACTCCTTTCATTCTGCGGACGGATCACCAAAGTCTTAAGTACTTGATGACGCAGACCAAGCTCTCCGACAAAAATATGAGGTGGCCAAATCTTCTTTCACAATTTCATTTTCATATTGCTCACATTGCTGGCAAGCATAATCAAGTAGCCGATGCACTCTCAAGATGGCCAAGAGTGAATGCGGTTTCCATAGCAACTCACAATGATCTATCTTCTATGATAGATGAGTATGCTATTGATCCCGATTTTAGAGATGTGATTTAGTCCTTGCACTAGGGAAGAAAGAGGAACCATTTACTTTACAAGATGGTTATCTTCTCTATGGTAATAGACTATGTGTTACCAACTCACTACGTGAGAAAGTAATGTATGAATCTCATTCTCCTCCTTATGTGGGGCATAGAGGGATTCAGTCTACCCTAAAAGGGATTGAACCATATTTCTATTGGCCTACCATGAAAGCAAACATACAAGAGTATGTTTCTAAATGTGTAGTATGCCAAAAGACAAAATTTGATAGAGGGAAGCAACCTAGATTGCTTCAACCTTTGCCAATCCCTAATTCATCATGGGACCTCATAGGTGTTTGCCTAATAATGAAGACCGTGGGGCCTAGCTTTATAAGTGGATACTCCTGTTGGGAGATCGAGAGAAGGAATTCTTAACTATCCAATTTTCCTCTCACACGCACAGACCCATCAACCTCTCATCATCTCTCCCAAAACTCAAGTACACACAATTAGACAAGGATACTACACACAGACACACACACACACACACATAGAATAGACTTGATATTGGGAGAAAGAGATGTAGACATAATTTTTTAACACACAATTTTGCACAAGAGCTGAGAGAGGAGAATCTTGCACAAGAATGGCCTAAATTGTAGCCCCCAAACTCCACGGCACCTCTTGTGGAGTTGAGTATTTAATTTTATTATGAAACCTATTTTAGGTGCCAAGTATTTGAGGCCCCTCTTTACAATTTAGTCCATGAGTGGTGGCTATCACTTAATATTGCATGCCCCTTTATAGGGTGAGTTCTCACTAGATATATACGATGGAACCATATTGAGTTATTAGGAAAAATATCTACAACATTATGCAAATATAAATGGTCGAGAGATATGATTTGGTGCCTTTTCCTCAATTTCTAGAGTTCCAATCTACACAGCATCAATCTCACTATTAGTCAAAATAAAAGGACAGCGTCGTAATTAACTATTAGATTCCAGCTATCCCAATTGTAATGCTAACCACATACAACAGGAGGGTGCCCAATATCATAACATCCCTCCCACCAAGGATAGAAACTATCCTGAATTGCTCAATAGAGAATCCACTCAACCATGAGTGACAAAAAGTGCGGAGAAGATCTGAAAAGTTTCGAGAAAATAATTGCATGCATCCATTTAGCATCTTCTCTAGGGTGGCCGTTGAAAGTTAAAAGATAATGGCTATAAACCATACTAATGCATGTGGTGGTGGTCTCATGGTCAACTATTTGGTCACTGATGAGGTTCTCTTCTTGATCTGCAAGTGTTGGTGGATCCTCATAAATATATTGTGTGGGTAGGGGTCCTCAAAAGGGTTGTAAGAGTCTAATGTGAAATGCACTATAAATGTATCAGTGTGAAGGTAATTCTAAATAAAATGAAACATCATTTATTACAATCAAAATATTGAATGGACTATAAAAAGGAGCAAAAATAAAAATTAAAGAAAAGGAAAAAAAGAAAGAAAAGAATGCCTTCATGGCTCACCTTTCACAGCCACCCTCTATTACTAAACATCTCACAGGATTGCAACAATTACTTGCATATGAGTGCGTATGAAAATAGGAACTAGAAGATAAGTTATTGCACATTGTACGAGCCAAAACTATACCTGTTCCAAAGCAAAACAAAATTAGCAAAAAGGCTTTCACTTTCAAAGATTTTGATGGCACTAAAGATGCTAGCAATGTTTTGGCATGGGTTATTCAATTATATGACTATTTTTATGAGAAAGACTTCCCTAAACATGACATGGTCAAATGTGGGTCAATCACCTCACACCAATAGTGCTCCATTATGGTGGAATGCCACTAAACAGCACGATAGAAGACCTTGTACTTGGAATGCATTTAAAAAGTTCTTTCTACCCCATTTCTTACCCACATAGTAAGAAGCTAAAGCACACTACCATTGGGATCTAATTCATCAAGGTAGAAATGAAGATATACAAGCTTACATTGATCATTTTTGGAACTATCTCATTCAGCTTCAAACTATTGAACATGCTAGCCGCAAGAAGCTAAAGTGTAAGTGCATGTCCGGGTAGCACTACAAATTGGTGTTGACGTAGATATGTTTGAACCAAATTCATTGTCAAAATCTATTAACTTGGATCTTAATGTGGAGAAGAAGAAAGGTGGACATCAACTCCACATTGATCAACCTTCTAACAATAACCGTAACATGAGATTTCCTTTCTGTCCTAACTTTGATAGGATCATGAATCAAAGCCATAACATCTTCAAGAGATGCAAATTTTACAATTGTGCTACACCTTTTAAGGCCCATGGCAACTACAACAACCACATGTAGTAGAGAGGCAACCAAAATCTTCCCAATAGTGAACGTCCTTCTCAACATTCCAACAGTAATGAAAAGGTAAAATGCTTTGAATGTTTTTAGTTTGGCAACTATGGAAATAAATGTCCAAACAACGCTACTAAGAGAAATGGTCGTCTCAATGGCCAACCCAATGCAGTTACACCTAATCTCAACCATACACCATTCAACAAAATCTTCCCAAATGGTGTACAAGTAAACCTCATAGAATATGCTATTCTTGTGACGATAAAGAAGTTGAATCCAATTACAAGGATTATGACCCCAAGATGCCAATGACAACCCCTCTTCATTATTCCTTTAGCTTCATGCACTTTACTTGAAGATATCACAATTCTCTTAGAAAATGGTAGTAATCATGATTTCATATCGGCACGATTGGGACAACAACTTTCTCTCTCTGAAATCTCTTCACCTCACAAAGTAAAGACTGTTTTTAAAAATCAACATTTCAAATGTAAAACTTAAGTCACAGTTAAAGTTTGCATTGGTGACTTTCACATACACATACATTTTTAGTCGCACCACTGCATGGTATTGATATGATTTTTGGAATGCCTATCCGACATGAATTTTCTTCACCAATCAATTACAAAACACACACTTTGACTCTCATCCATGAAAAACCTTCCCCATCTAAGAAATACTCTTAACATTAAAAAAAAATCACTACTTTCTCACACTCATTTCATTCTATGTCTAATACTTATGCACAATATGATGATTTCAAAAGCACATGGTTGCATATTCTTAACAGTTCTATGCACACTTTCACTCACATCCATGAAAACAAAACCTTCCCCATCTAAGAAATCCTTTAACATAAAAAAAAATTAACTACTTTCTCACACTCATTTGATTCTATGTCTAATACTTATGCAGAATATGATGACTTCAAAAGCACATGGCTGCATATTCTTGACAGTTCTATGCACACATTTATAGAATAGACCATGGGTGAAAGAACGTATTGGTGTTAACAAAAAAAAGACCAATTTTGAAAACTTGGTTGGTACTGCTTTGTTATGGCCCTAAAACAAAAGATGTTATATTCTTATTTTTTGGGGGAGGCCCAACTCTCAATTTTATATTATCAGCTACTTTTGACAGAAAACATGTGTGTGTGGTGGAATAATTGCAACGACAACCACTACAAATCGTTCTCCCTCGCGTACGAGACAAGCTATCCTCTGTGCTTGGAACTCACAGGCCAATTAGCCTTCCTATTGTCACATCACAAGCTTCCTCTGCATTGAGTTGTGTTGTGTGGCTGTCCTCTTTGTTGTGCTCATCCCATTCTCTTCTTGATGACCCCTTAGTCGTTTGCTATGAGGTCCGTGCAGAGGGTTGCTGCTACTAAGTCCACTCCTGAGAGAGCATCCAGGCCTACCAAGGGCAATTCCAAGCTCATGTCTCCTCGCAGCACCAAGACCACACCGTCTGTGCTGTCCTAGGAAGTGAGGACACCAAATACTTGCATAAGCAAGCTGAGTTTCTCAATCACGCAATATGAACATGGAGGGTCTTCTATCCGACGATGACTAGTCTACATCGAAGAGCAGACGTGACATGGGGAGTCCACTATGTAAAAATTCCATATAGCACGTGCGAACAAGAGGTATTTAAATAATCCCTTACCTGTATATTTTCAAGTATTATATGTAGCCCCTATGTATGCATTTTTGAAAAAAAAAAACTAGTCCTTATGTATGAAAATTTTCACTTTCTCAATTAAAAAACCCTTTATATAAGTACTTTTTTTGTACATGTACTAAATTATAAATCCCTTATTTTGTTCGCACATGCTATCTTACATATTCCTAGTGGATGCCCCGAGAGAGGTGAGTTGTGCATGTTGTGATGAAAACTGCATATTGAACATTTTTTGCATGCAACACTATAATGTAGATTAGTTGAACATTGTTTGATTTGTATGTCAATACATAAATAAATGATATAGTTTTTTAGGATTTAGGGTAGCTGATTTTCAAAACAACGTCTTGCATGTGTCCTAGTGCAAGCTGTATGTTTGAGATTTGCACAGCACATGCCAATTTGCATGTTACGAGATTTGATATTAGATGTATGTTGGAAAAAAAAAGGAGTCTAACTATTGGAATGTGTGAATTGACTTGATCTTTGTAGGAAAAAATAGAATGAAGATTACCCCATGCTCACAAAATTCTGTCATATAGCAAAGGAGTTACACGAGGAGTATGGGCTAAGCCTACTAAGGGTGCTTCCAAAGGATCTAAATGAAGTTATGCTCCCAGAGGGTCAGTGGTTAACAGTGTTTAAGTTTAAGCACAACAAAGGTGCAAAGATTTATCTTAATCGCGTGCACCCTCGCTTCATAAATGACTGCGGGCTACTCTTCCACAAGGAGGATCAATCACCGCCATCTTGTGGAAAGATTACAACAAAGTTTTCTTGAGGGTAGGCTTTTGAAGGTGCCATGCTTCGATGAAAGACCCTGCAAGCCACACCGTGGCATGGGCCAAGTTTGGCGAGAACGTTATTCATATGTACAGAGCAAGAGGAGGGGGGTTGGAGTGGAAATTGAGGGTTGGAGAAAGGCAAACGGTGCCTTTGAGTGTGCCCATCATAGCGGGAAAAAGCCTTGCATTACACAATCTGGCAGCAACTTGTGCACGAAAATCGGGTTGACTTCGCCTTATCGGCATAATTTGTCGGTCTGTGACTATGTCACTGATTTGTCGTCCAAGAGCAAGCACACTATGGATAGGCTCTTTGAGATGAGGACCTTGATATAGCTAAAATAGGAGGCAATGCTTGTTGGGTTAAAGGCCCGTGTGCCCGGCTGCCCGTTGTTCAGCCGCCCATGTACAGCCATTCATTTACTCATTCATAATAACTATACTCATAACTACACATTGTAGTGTGAGTACCGCCCCGCCATACACTGTGTCTATCTCCTTCTTCGTGTTGGCTCTCTGTGTGTGTGCTCTCCGATCCCAACAAGTGGTATCAGAGCTTGGTAGTGAGAGCATTGAGAGCTTCATCATCGTTGTTGAGTGTGTTGAAAATTGTTGCTGTTTCATTGCCGTTTTTTGGTTTCGCGCACGCGCGCATTTCTAAAGAGCAGAAGGTTTTTCTGAGCTTGGCATTGGAAGGTTCAGCACTCCGCGAGTATTTTCCCCAGGCCAGGCATCCTGAGGTTTAACCCCCCTTTCGGAGCCATTCGTGCCATTAGAAATCCCATCCGAGCTACAGACTAGGAGCTGTGTTTTTCAGCTCTCTTTGGTAGTTTTCTACTGCCAGAGCTTCCATAGCCATTACAGGTGCCATTGTTGTAGTGTCTTCCACTTACGTGAGCCCACAACTCATTTGAGAGTGTGTAGCCTCTTCTTGGAGTGGCCTCATACACACAGATAGAGTGGGAGTTTGGCGACATTGTCTTCTTCGACTACAGGTACAGGTACAGGTACGGGTATAGGTTACAGGTTACAGGGAGCTTTGGATACAGGTTCCTTCTGTGGTTACAAAACATGTATATTGACTGTGGGACAGCCATGTATATGGTTGTGGTTTGAGTGGGAGCTTCTACTCTTCTGGGCAGTCTGTTTATGCGTGTTCTTGAGCTACAGGTTTACGTCATCTGTGTATGTTGATGGATGTGGATATGGCAGTTTGACAGACACTCTTTATGCATGATATTGTGGAGATTTGGTTCACTTATACATAGAGCGGGTTTGCTCTTGCTTGCAGTGTTGCGGTTTGAGTACGGACAGGTACTTGGTTGACAGTAGAGATTGGACTTCGTTGAGCTTGTGCATTGGTTATACGCTCACTTGGATCCATTTATGCTCACGGATTTGTGTAAGCTTGGTCAGCTTATGTCTCTATTGTGGTTATTCAGACATGGAGTATGTTTATGCCTCTATGACAGCTCATTGTTGATGCATTTTGTGGCACGGTTTGCCTAGGCCGGTTGAGTTACAGGTGTCACGGGTTTATGCATTTGTTTGTGGATTTCTACGTACGTTTTTTGACCATATTATGGGCTGATTTATACTCTATGCGTTTGCTCTTTGATTGAGCAGCAGGTGTTGTCAGATTTGCAACACTACTTTGTTGTTACAGTTTGTTGGTTGGTTACAGGTTTCTCATTGTTGCATTCTTGTTGTAATGGGCACTAAAGAGGACACAATTTTCAATATTGAGAAGTTGGATGGTGCTAACTTCTCATATTGGAAAGATCAGATTTGGGATGTCTTGGTGCAGAAGAAACAGATTCGACCTCTAAAGTTGCAGGGAGTTAAGCCAGAGAACATGGAGAGGGATGATTGGGAGGAGTTGGATGAGATGTGCAGGTCTACCATTAGGCTTTCCCTTTCAAAGTCTGTTTATTACAATGTGAAAGATGCACAGGGTGGAGCTTATGAGCTATGGCAGCGGATTTGCGATATGTATGATAAGCATTCGGCTGTTTCTATGGTGTATTGGATTAAAAAGCTTATTGATTTGCGAATGGAGGAAGGTGCTTCCATGAATGCGCATTTGAATGAGTTCAATACAATTTTCAGCCAACTTGCTACGCAGAAAATTACGTTTGAGGACAATGTAAAAGCTATGTTTTTACTTGTCACGTTGCCTGAGTCATGGGACACATTTAGGACAGCCATAAGTAACTCGGTTCCTGCGGATGAGTTGACAAGTACTAATGTGGAGTCTAGTCTTCTCACGGAAGAGATTAATCGAAAGAATAATGCAGGTAGTAAGTCTTCTAGTGCAATGGTTGTCAGAGGCAGGACTATGGACAAGTATAAGTCCAACAGGGGTAAATCTAGAAGCAAGTCCCGTGCAGGCACAAGTAAAAAGGATGTGGAATGTTTTCATTGTGGTAGAAAAGGCCATTTCAAAAAGGATTGCTACAAGTGGAAAAGGGAAAATGGAGATGGTAAGAAGAAAGACCATGATGCTAAGGACAAGCCTAAATCCAATGTCAAGATTCAGGAGTTAAATGCAACACAGGGAGAGTGTAGCTCTCAAGATGACCATGTATGTGCTCCGACTAGTGCTACTAGTGAAGAGCTTGGTGATGTGTTGCTTGCATCCTATTTTGATGACGCTTTTCTTCTCACTCATGAGCGTAGTATGCCTATGGATTGGGTCATTGACAATGGTGCTTCTTTTCACGTTACGCCTCATAGGTCGTGGTTTCATGACTATGATGCTTCGAGCACAGGTACTGTCAGGATTGCCGATGGGCGTTCTATGCAGATTCATGGCATTGGGGATATTCATTTGGCTATGCCAAACTCTACTACGTTTGTCTTGCAGCGTGTGCGTCATGTGCCGGCTCTTGCAAAAAGCTTGATTAGTGTGGGTCAGTTGGATTCACTTGGTTTCAATGTATCTTTTGGTGATGGAGGTTGGAAGATCACTAAGGGCAGCCTTGTTTTGGTTAAAGGTGCTAAGAGGAATACGTTGTATTCCCTTTGTGTAGCTAGTGTGGCTGATCACATTGTGGGGATCACTGAGCAACCTCCTGCTTCTTTATGGCATCAGCGTTTGGGGCATATGTCACTAAAAGGTTTGAAGTTGTTGGCACGTCCGGATTACATTCCCGTTTCCGATTTTGGTGGTTTTGAGTTTTGTGAGCATTGCCTTTATGGTCGATATGCTCGGTCTTCTCATAAGAAAGGTGTTCCACACAGATCTTTGGAAAAGCTAGCTTTGGTGCATAGTGATGTATGTGGGCCGATGCCCAATGCTTCTCTTGGAGGTGCTATGTACTTTGTTACGTTCATTGATGATGCTAGCAAGAAGGTATGGGCATACCCCATTCGTAAGAAGGATATGGTGTTTGATATATTTAAGCAATGGTTGGCTCTTGTCGAGAACCAATCAGGTTGTAAGTTGAAGTGCTTACGTACGGACAATGGGGGTGAATTTATGTCTCATGCTTTCACAACATTATGTGTTGAGAAGGGTATACGGCGGGAGCTTAGTGCTCCCTATACACCTCCTCAAAATGGTGTGGCAGAGCGCATGAACAGGACTATACAGGAAAAAGTTCGTAGTATGCTTTCTATGGCTAGTTTGTCAAATGGATTTTGGGCTGAAGCTGTTGCCACTTCTGTGCATTTGATAAATCGTTCACCTAGTGTTCCTTTGGGCTTCAAAGTGCCTGAAGAGGTATGGACAGGTTTGCCACCTTCGTATGGTCACCTTCGTGTTTTTGGCTATGAAGCTTATGTACATGTACCTAAGGCAAAACGCAGCAAATTGGATCCAAAGAGCAAGAGATGTATCTTCTTGGGTTATGGTAGCTCTGGTGAGATGGGTTATCGATTGTGGGATCCTATTGACAGGAAGATTGTGCGCAGCCATGATGTTGTTTTTCATGAGAACTCTATGTATAGAGCATCACCGCGAATGGTTGAGGTTCGGCGTGTGATATTTGAGGAGGATGGTCATCGGTATGATGGTCCCATGGCTGCTCGTGGGCAGCCCATTGACACTCAAGTGGGAGATCAGCCCTTGTTGGGAGATCATGTAGATGTGGGACAGCCCTTGTTGGGAGATCATGTAGATGTGGGACAGCCAGATGCACCTCCTGCACAGTCTTTGAGGCGTTCAGAGCGGCGTGCAAGACAGCCTCAGCGTTTTGTGCCTTCTATGGATTATGTATTGTTGACTGATTGCGGGGAGCCATCATGTTATGATGAGGCCATGTCTAGTGTTGACAAGCTCAAGTGGGAGCAGGCCATGCAGTCAGAGATGGATTCGTTGATCCAAAATGAAACTTGGGAGCTTACTCCTTTGCCAAAGGGTAAGAAGGCACTACCATGCAAGTGGGTTTACAAGATAAAATTGTGTTCAATGGATGCAAAGCCTAGGTACAAAGCAAGGCTTGTGGCTAAAGGATTCAAGCAACAGAAAGGGCATTGATTTTGACGAGATCTTCTCCCCAGTGGTGAAGATGTCTACTTTGCGTATGTTGTTTGCTTTGGTAGCTACACAAGACATGGAGTTGAAGCAAATGGATGTAAAGACAGCTTTCTTACATCCGGACTTGCACGAGGATTTGTACATGGAGCAACCAAGTGGGTTTGTTATTCATGGTTCAAAGAAGATGGTATGCCGGCTTCTTAAGACCTTGTATGGGCTGAAGCAATCATCTCGTGAATGGTATCGTAAATTTGATGCATTCATGAGTTCATTGGGCTATGTACGCAGTTATGAGGACCCATGCCTCTATACTCGCAAGGCTGCAGATGGTAGTCTTATTGTTTTGGTTTTGTATGTGGATGACATGCTGATCGCAGGGAAGTGTATTTCTGATGTGGATGCCTTGAAACATAGGCTACATGAGACCTTTTCCATGAAGGATCTTGGGGATGCCAGTCATATTTTGGGTATGCGGATCACTCGTGATCGTTCTCGCAAGATGATCTTTCTTAGTCAGAAAGAGTACATTGACAGGGTGCTTGAGCGTTTTCATATGGAAGGGGGGAAGGCCATTAGTACCCCGTTGCCTCCATATGTAAAACTCAGCCATGATGACTGCCCTCAGACAGATTTGGAGACTACAGAGATGTCTCAGATTCCCTATGCGTCAGCTATTGGTTCCTTGATGTATGCGATGGTGGCTGCGCGTCCAGATCTTGCTCCTGTAGTTGGTGTGGTTAGCAGGTACATGTCTAACCCGGGCAAGCGTCATTGGGATGCAGTGAGAGGTATTCTCAGATACTTGAGAGGGACTTCAGATTTGTCCCTATGTTATGGTGAGAAGGATATGTATGTTTGCGGATATACAGATTCAGACTATGCAGGGTCAGTGGACTCGAGGAAGTCTACTAGCGGCTATGTGTTCACAGTTGCAGGTGGACCGATTTCGTGGGCATCACGTTTACATCCATGCGTTGCTTTGAGCACTACAGAGGCTGAATATATGGCTGCCACTGAGGCTGCCAAGGAGGCCGTATGGCTCTCACGACTAGTGGGAGATCTTGGTATGGCTGGTGATGCTCCGATTCTACATTGTGATAGCCAGAGTGCCATAGCGTTGGCACGGAATCCTGTCTTCCATGCGAAGACAAAGCACATTGAGGTGAGGTATCACTTCATACGAGAGGTGCTAGAGGACAAGCGCATAGAGATTGTCAAGGTACACACTGACGATAACCCTGCTGATCTACTCACGAAGTCATTAGCCTCACAACGGTTTGCACACTGCAGATCGCTGATGGGTATGGCTTGACTTCTTTTGCTGTACTTTGGCCACTTTAAAGGCACACTGCCTTTAAGTGGGAGATTGTTGGGTTAAAGGCCCGTGTGCCCGGCTGCCCGTTGTTCAGCCGCCCATGTACAGCCATTCATTTACTCATTCATAATAACTATACTCATAACTACACATTGTAGTGTGAGTACCGCCCCGCCATACACTGTGTCTATCTCCTTCTTCGTTTTGGCTTTCTGTGTGTGTGCTCTCCGATCCCAACAATGCTTAGGTGTGAGGGGTCCAACGATGTGGCCAAGCAGATAAAGACTATGTCACTGATTTGTCATCCAAGAGCAAGCACACTATGGATAGGCTCTTTGAGATGAGGACCTTGATATAGCTAAAATAGGAGGCAATGCTTAGGTGTGAGGGGTCCAACGATGTGGCCAAGCAGATAAAGGCGGACATCAAACTGTATTCAACACGAGTGTGACAGCACCAAAACCAAATTCCAATTAATGATGACAAAGGTGAAGGAGGTGGAAGCTAATCTTGTAGCAAACCAACGCATGCTACAACACCTAGGGGTCATTGAGGACATTAAAAAGCTCCAAATGGAGCTTGAGCAGGAGCAGGTATGGTAAATTCTCCCTTGGTCCTAGTTTGTCTAGCTGACTAGGGACTAGTTTACATAAGGGCATTTAGGTACATTTGATATTTCATTGGTAGTTGTGTAAAGCATTGGTAATACATCTTGCAATTTTGGATTGTGCATATAGTCAAAGGTTTCCCTTGTACATCAACATCCTTGGTCTTTGGTGCATACAATACTCTTTGGCACTATTGACTACTGTAGGATTGGCTTTGGTACCTTTCCATGGTCTCCTTGGTATTTATAAACACTACAACATTTAATTTTGGTATGACTTCTACCTAGCTTTGGTAGTTTAACTTTGTCTTGGTACTGCCTTGAGGCTTCCTTGATATACCACCAATCATAGCTTTCTCTAGGAATGCATTGGCATCTCCCTGGTCTTTGGTGCATACAACACTGTTTGGTATTTTTAATGATTGTAGGGTTGTCTCCGGTACTTTTCCATGGTCTCTTTGGTATTTTTAGGTACTTCCTCCCACTGTATTTGGTATTGCTTCTAGCTAGGTTTGGTATGTTTACTTTGTCTTCTTGGAAGTGCCTAGGTACTTAGACATCTAGGATGGTACTACCTTGGTGCTTCTCTATTAAAGTACCAAATCTAGCTTTGACTATAAGATGCCTTGGTATGTTCTTGATCTCTTTGGCACATAAGTACCCTTTGACTCTTTGGTACTCTTTTTGGTAGTTTTTGTAGGTAGTTTTGTTCCTTTGCATTGTTTTGGTAGTGCCTTGGACCTTACCATTGTAGGATGGGACCGCTTTGGTACCTCCTTGGCATAGTGCCAATCAATTAGTCTTGGTACCTTTTCATAGTTTCTTTGGTAGTTTTTTATTCCTACCTTCTAGTCCTTTTGGTACTGTCTCTAGCTGCCTTGGTGTTCCCTTCATATACTTCCAATCATAGCTTTCTCTGGGAATGCATTGGCATCTCCCTGGTCTTTGGTGCATGCAATACTATTTGGTACTTTTAATGATTGTAGGGCTATCTCGGGTACTTTTCCATGGTCTCTTTGGTATTTACAGGTACTTCCTCCAACTATATTTGGTATTGCTTCTAGCTAGCTTTGATATGTTTACTTTGTCTAGGAAGTGCCTGGGTACTTAGACATCTAGGATGGTACTGCCTTGGTGCTTCTCTATTATAGTACCAAATCTAGCTTTGACTAGAATATGTCTTTGTATGTTCTTGATCTCTTTGGTGCACACAATACCCTTGGACTCTTAGGTACAGTTTTTGGTAGTTTTTGTAGGTAGTTTTGGTCCTTTGCTTTGTTTTGGTAGTTCCTTGGATCTTATCATTGTAGGATTGGACTGCCTTGGTACTTCCTTGGCATCTTGCCAATCGTTTCTTGGTACCTTTCCATAGTCTCTTGGATGGTTTTTAACTCCTGTCCTCTACTATTTATGGTATTGTCTCTAACTACTTTTTGTACTAGTACCTAGTTACTCCCTTAATACTTTGCTTGGTAGTCTTAGTGGTGCAGTCTACTAGATCTCCTCTTTATGTGAAAATGAAAATCCACTAATGTCCATTTAGTCATTTTTCTTACAATATACTTATGTGGTCATTTTGTCTTGATCTTTGGATTTGGTACTGATAAGTACCAAATTTGGTATTGGTTTTCTCATTGTAGGGTGATTGTAACTCATAGAAGCTCCATTGTACGAACTTTATAGCAGAGACCTTTTTTTTGTGGAAATTACCATTGTGAGCGTGGGAAATTATAATTACTAGTATCAAATTTTAAGCCTTTGGTACTGGGACTGACAACTTTTAGGCTTTGATACTGGTAAATTGGGTACTGTAAAGTACCAAATTTAATGATGCTCATCTCATTACATGGTCACGATTGTAGAAGAAATATTATTTTGCAGAGGGTTTATTTTGGAAAAGAACAATATTATGGATTGGGGAAGTTAGGTACACCAATACAAGATTTTGTGCTTTTGATACTGGCATTGGCAACTACCAAATTTGGTATTGTAAAGTACCAAATTGGGTGTTGTTGATCTCACTATAGGGTGATTGTTGAAGATAGCTTATTTTGAAAAAAAAACCAATATTATGGGCTAGGGAAGTTAGGTATACCATTACAAAATTTGGTGCATTGAAATTTACCAAATTTGGTACTGTAAAGTACCAAATTTGGTGTTGGTCATCTCACTACAGGGTGATTGTACAAGAAAGCTTATTTTGGAAGAAAAAACATATTATGGGTTAAGGAAGTTAGGTATACCAGTACAAAATTCGGTGCTTTTGATATTGGCACTGGAGACTACCAAATTTGGTAATATAAAGTGCCAAATTTGGTGTTGAAAATCACACTACATACTGATTGTAGAAGAAAGCTTATTTTGGTGAAAAAATATTATGGCCTGGGGAAGTTATAATAACAGTACCAAATTCGAAGCTTTTGAGGCTTGAAGTATTGGTACTAGTTACCAAATTTGGTACTAGTCTTCTCATTGTAGGGTGACTCTATGTCATGGAAGGTCGATTATACAAACTTTATAGCAGAGTTAGCCTTGTTTTGGGAAAAAAAACAACATTATGAGTTGGGGATGTTACAATTACTAGTACGAGTAAGTTCCAAATTTGGCAGTGGTCTTCTCATTGTAAGACGATTGTAACTCACTATTTTTCAAGTTCTTGTAAATTATGTTATATTACTAACCTCAATAGTGTAGCATGTGATGTGCATACATAGTGGAGGTAGGGAGGGAAAGGACAAATTACTCAAGCTTGAATGGCAGATCTAGTACAAATTACTCAATCTCCCGAATGGCAGAGGTGGGGATGGGTCAAACGCCCTCATCCTCTTCTCCATTGTCATCATACGACATACTATTGTATACATTTTCATAGACTTCACTGGTTAACATAAACATGTTTTGGAGTCCAGACATAGGCTCCATCGAAATTTGTATGGCTCTTACAAGGTGGGAATAAATCATGACTGGTGGTGTATGATCAAGAAGGCTGTATAAATCACATTTCCCATCCACTTGGCCATAGTACAAGCCTTGAACCACAAGTCCACCTCTAACAATCTTGTTGTGCCACTTATCCCTTTGTGATTTGTGTGCATGGTACATGGCTTTGGTGCATTTCAAAAGATAAAAGTCCTCACCACCTTTAGCTTCCTTCATTGCAAAGTTGTCCCCAATGAACAACATTTCACACATTGTCTATGGGTTGCCCTCGTACATTGCCAAGTTGATGTCCGATCTCATTGCTACAGTTTTCATGTTGCTATCATCCTCCCTGGCTCCCTCCTCTTCCTCACTATCCTCATTGTCCACCTCTTTCACCGGTACATATGTATTTCCATTCTTCAATGTATTGCTTGCTCTTGCATCTCCTCCATTGCCCACTTAAACATGTGTAACATTTAATGGCCTAGTAACTTGTGTGTAGCGGAAAATAGCATGAACATAGTGAACATTTCATTAGAATAGATTCCTAATGAGAATAACAAGAGTGCTAGGGTGGTAAGCTTTTCCATTAAAGGTTGAGAAGGAGAGAGAGTCTCTTCTTGCTTCACCATAGATTGTGTGTGTGTGTGTGTGTGTGTGTGTGTGTAAGTCAATAATGCCTTCGAAAAATCAGCCCCCTCTCTCTCTTGGTCGACCCCTCTTGCTAATTGCGCATGCTACAGCCCTATTGGACCTCCCCAGGCCTAGCCAATGGAAATTAAGCAGCATAAGTGATAGCCTTGTGACATGTGTCCCCCTTTCCCCTTTTGTGAGAGCTTTAGGTAATTAATAAATGCAACTAAACTCTCATTGGACCCCTTTGCCTCCTGGCCAATAAGAATCGGGCAAGCCATTGGGCTAATGAATGCTCATTGGACCCCTTGGGAGACTCTCCAATAGTCTTCTATAGAGCTTAATTCTTCTAGGTTCTTTCATTAAGTGTTTTTAAATTGATTAAACTAGATTTACTCTAGCCTAATTCTCAATCCAATAGGATTTGAGTACACCTTGTGGGCATCTGGGCTAGGGAGCTGACATGTGTCTCTCATTCCTTTGTGTAAAGGGAGCTTGTGTGTGTGTGTGTGTGTGTGTGTGTATGTGTGTGTGTGAGTTTCTCTCTCATCTCCTACAACTAGGGCTCTTCGCCCCCTCCTATGTAGGGATGCATGAAGACTTTTGGGACACACACAAAGCATCCAATTTCCCTAATGTTTGACCTTTGGACACAACCTTTGAATTTTGAAACCTTAGCATTTTGGAAGAGAGAGAGAGGAGAGAGTATCCTTGAAAGTAGGAGAGAGAGAAAGAGAGAGGGGAGAGAATGAGAGTAGGTTTTGGGGGAGGGGGGGGAGGGGAGAGACAAGGAGAGAGAGGTCCTTAGAGTTGAAGAAATAAACTGAAACTATGTATTAACGTCTTCAAAAGGGAGTGTAGAGAGAGAGAGAGAGAGAGAGAGAGAGAGAGGGGTCCATTTAATTAAAAAATGAATTGAAATGATGCATTAACTAAGTCAAAAGGGAGAGTAGGAGAGAGAAACACATAGTAGAAAGGACCAAAAAAGGGGGAAAGGGGCACTAGCGCTAGTGCTTCCCATCTTTTTTTCTTTATAATAAAAATAGTTGAAACGATATATTAATGTGTTCAAAATGGAGAGTTGGGGGCTTCCAACTTCCAAGCCCTTCTTTTCTTATTTAAGTCTTAAAAAAAATTAATTTCTATATTTATATCCTCTCTCACATAGAGTTTTGCTATTTCTTTCTTCACAAGAGCTCGACTGCGTGAAAAAAGATCGACTGCACAGGTGGTCGACTCTCTCTCTCTCTCTCTCTCTCTCTCTTTTCCAGCAAGCTCTTTCCCTCTCTCACAATTTTACCGACGGCCTCATCCCCCTTTACCTTACTACTCAGCAGTTATACAGGCCCGTTGATCACAGACGCGCGCAATCAAGCTGGCGATGTTGGCCATAGCCATGCAGACGTGCAACCTGCAATTCCGCTGTCGAATTGTACCCCCACCATCTTCATGAAGCTTCGGCCTAAGCTTGTAATTACTTCGCGCTGCAGGAGAAGCTATGGGGTGTTACTCAACGAGCAGGAGGTGGTGCGATGGTAGAGGAGATGGGTTTTGCAGTGTAGGTGCTGGTTCCGACTAGAAATATGAGCATGCCGGAGCTGTACGGGGGCAGTGAGAGCTGTGACTTCATATGATGGGAGTGCATGGGGCGGGGCTGACGCACGTGGTGTTCATGAGCGAGGGAGCGACATTGAATTGATACAGGTGGTGCCGATGGGTACAGAGTGGGCGTCGGAGGAGATTTTTGACAAGCCTGTACGGAGGCTGGGGTTGATGCAGGTGGTGCCGCTAGGTACAAAGTGGGCGTCGGAGGAGATTTTCGGCAAGCCTGCATGAGGGCTGGGGCTGAGGTACGTGGAGTACAAGGAGCTCGTTGTGGGTACTCTACCACAGCGACCATTAGGCCTGTGCTGAGAGACCCGCAATCCATCACCAGCATGAGCACGCCACTTTGCTTTGCGATTTCCTTGACCTGGGCTGTTGCAAATTAATCCCATACTTGGTAATGCTCTTGTGAAAATATGTATGCCAAATGTGGTTGAGGACCTTCCGGCCCAGAATGTTAATACTTGGTGTGCATTGATCACCGGTTATGCTCATGAGGGCAAAGGTGAACAAGCATTGAGTTGTTTTGAAAGGATGCAGCATGAAGGCCTCTCTCCAACATGCTATTACTAGCAGCCCATCAATAAGGTCATGCTTGAGATGGGTAGCGGACGCTTACAGGGTATGGTGAAGGGCGTCCAAACAGCAAGCTGTGAAGAGCAAAGATGATTAGGAGATGAGTCTCCGCCTCTCTCTCGTTCAAGCTAGAAAGAGAGAGGGAAGCTGGAGAGAGTGATGAAGGATAAGGTGGACAAGCTTATGGCGTAAGGGCGATGGTTGAGGTGAAATTAGATGGCAAGGGTGCAGCCCAGAGGGAGGTGAGGTGAGGTTGAGATCTCACTGTAGGACAACGCAGTGCAGAGAGCGCTTTATTTAGAGATTATATTTATGGAAAGAGAATCTTTAGAGATTCTCAGCAAAAGAGGAAAGCTCAAACAACAAATAAAAAGGGAGGAGAGCACTGCTTTTCATCCACTCCCCCTCTTTTTTTTAAAACAAAACTTCCTTCTACCCCCCCCCCCCCCCCCCCCCTCCCCCCTTTCTCTTGTTAAAATATTTTCCTGCTGCTTTCTCTCTATTCCAATCTCCTATATAAGTCCCTAGTTTTTTTTTTCATTGCATTCAAGAGGACACCATATAAGGTATTGTTCTCTCTCTCCTCTCACTCTCCCAAAGTCCCAGTGTCCTCTCTCTCTCTTCTTCTCCTCCACTCCTCCTTGCCCTCTCTTCCTTCTCCAGCTTCTCTCTTGTAATGAGCATAAGGTGTAGACAGCCAGTGTGATGGGCTCAATGACACAGGCTTGTTGGTTGCCCCTATAGCTATGCAGAGCGGAGGTCGGAGCACCCTTGTGCTAAATCTATCTCTCCTACACTCCTCCTCTCTCTCTCCACCCTCCCTGATTTCTCTCTCTCCTCCACCCTTCCACTTTCTCCCTCTTCCTCTTCTTCTCCTCCACTGTTCCTCTCCCATTCTCTTCTTTCTCTCCTCCTCCTCACATCAGCTATTGCTATATTGCATTTTTCTTATGCACCGATGATCTCTATGTAGGCTATTGCATATTTTGCATTTTACATAGGATAGTTGCAAAGGTGGCTCGATCTTTTGTTGCCTTTTTTTCCAAGCACAAGACCGTTGTCCTTTTGAAAAAAGGCAAGACAGTTGGAAAGGGATTGGTGATCCAAAGTTTAGCCCACGAGAAACTACATGGAAAGGAACTTCCTCAAGGCACGCTTGGAGTGTCGGTTAGAGTATCGTCTAGCCCCGAACTTTCCCTTCCTATGTTCCTCCCATCGCTGATGAAATTACTACATTGGGAGTGGTTATAGACTCTGTCATTTCATGGCCCATCAAGGATCTGGTAAGCAACCATGAATGGACCTTTTTTTGGGATCTTTGTTGAAAACATTCCTTTCATGACCTCATTTTATCGCAGCATAAAGAGAATGTAGACAGCAATTCAAGGTATCAAATGGCTACAAAATCCAGGGTTTTTATTCTCATTTGCACATGTCGTTGTGGCTCCATGTTGTTTTACACAAACTCAAATCATTCGTGCAGGCTAGCGATGTGGCTAATGGTAAATCCAAAGAAGACATGCCTATGGACAACAAAAGTTTCAAGTTGGTTGGGTGCAAAATTGTCATAAAATCTAATATCTAACCAACCCAAATGATTTTCTCATATTAAACTGATCATTTAATGTGGGATAATAAACGGGAACATTAAGGGTTAGAATATAGACATGTGCTTACGGATCTATCTCAACACGGGGCCACTAGTAAAGGGGTCCAAATGAGAGATGGTCTATCAAAGAGCAAGGCTAGCTAATGGAGCTTAAAAGACCTTAGGGTTAGCTTCATTAAAGACCTCCAATGGTTAGTGTTAAAAGTCCTTTGAGCTTAGGCAAGCTAGGGCTGAGCTTGAGGTGGGAACCCGAAGTAAGCTTGAGGTGCTTGTCGTGCTTGCTGACATGCTTGAGGTACTTGCCATGCTTGATGACTAAGGTGCTTGAGGTGCTTGAGAAGCTTCCCATGCATGGGGGTAAGGTGCTTGAGTAAAAAAGAGACCCTACAAAGGAGGGGGAAAGACCCAAAGTTAGGGGAATCTTTGACTTAACTTCCCACTCACCCAAAGAACACCCCCTTTTCTCAAGGGGCACATGGACACATGTCAGACTCTCCCTATGCTTAGACACATGGTGTGCTTGAAAGCTATTGGCTGGGCTAAAGAGGGGTCCAATGAGATTCTAGTTCCATTCAACAAATATCTAGATGTTTTTAAGGTCGCTCTCTCTCAAAGGGGTAAGGAGGACACTTGTCCAAAGACTACCCATGTGCTTGAAATACATGATGCATGTGATTGGCTAGGGGGAGAGGGTCCAGTAAGCTTCTAGCTTGAGCAAAGGGGGGGGGGGGGGGGGGGGGGGGGGGGGGGGGGGTTCGCCCAAAGCAAGCAAGGGGTATGGATGGGGGGGTATACACCTCTCACGCACTCATTATTTTCAAGTATTCTCACTTGGTAAAAGGGGAGGAACTCCATCTCCTTCTGCAAGATTGTTGAGAAGTTGAGAGCCTACACCAACACTCTTGGCTATGGAATGCAAATCCAACCAAGAGCCATGCTTCAATGCTTAAGCTTTCCATCTTCTCCATCTTAATTACTATGCTATTATGTATGCTAGCAAGAAGAGTGATGATAAGTGAGTAACTATTTCTTTCTCCTATGGAATGTTTCTTCTTCCTCTTCCCTACCCTCATTCCCCGCTAGCTCTCTCCACCTTCGAAGGTGTTTGAGGCCTTGGGACTGAGACTTAGGATAGTTAATGCTTTCTTCAAAGTTTATGTTATGCTCGTGATGCATAAAGCTTTCCATCTTCATTGCATCACATAGGTCACAAGGAACACAAAGATTGTATTGTACCAAGTCTCTCTTGATGGGAGAAACTATAATACAAATGCCTATTGAAGGGGGGGCCGGCTCCGCATAAGTCCAGTCCTCAACTATGGTCATGTTCTCTAAACTCTCTCTCTCTCTGGCATAAGTATTGTTCATGCCAAGTTAACTAAGTATCATGTTTGTGTAGCTACCACAATTAAGTTCACCCGATATGCTCACAAACTAATCTCACAAAGGTGTTTTATCTAATTTCCTAATTTCACTACACTCAAAGTTCATAGGTCATTTCCATTACAAAAATCTACAGAGCAAGTCGAGAGAGAGATGAAGAAGACATGCAACAAAACCAAACTAAGGTACAATCTAGATATTTGGCTGACGTAAGAAATACATACCACTTACATGTCTTTTTGTTCAATTGACGGGTAAAAAGAGGCAAGTTGTACAAGGAAGTCAAGTTGTGGATAGCCTACCACCCAAGAAGAAGATATCAAAGGACGATGACCCCATCTGGGAGGAGCCCGTTGCAAAGAAGAAGTGGGTTTCAATGAGGAAAGCCCAAAACCCAAAAGAAACTTTGAATAGCCAGCATCTGAAAGTTTGAATTGTGAGGCTAATGAAGATCTTCCTGCGAGAGTAGATATGCCCAAAGCTGCACCCTCTGAGAAGTTGAAACATGTGTCCGATGATGACATTGATGGAGATGAACGCATTGATGAAGAGGATTGTGATGAAGAGTATGGTCTCTTCATGATCACAGAGAAGTCCACTTTGAAGTGGGACCTACTCGATGAGACCACCCGGTGTTTAGAGGTATGTGACTACATGTTTAGCCTTGTAAACTGTTCAGCTTGTTTTTTCTATCCACTAACAAGTTTTTTGTACCAAAGGTTTCAAGTGAGAAGTCTTTACCACTTGTGCCCCTCTGGCGATTATTACTGCACCCAGCAATTGGACCCATTCTAGACATAGTCGACAATTTGGCACTAGAGTTTTCTCAAAACGGATGTATTTCACACAGATCATGATTTTTGGTGTCTTTAAAGATGCTAAACAGGAGAGACAATCAACGTGACGAATGATATTATCTGCTATTGAGACCCTATATGTATTAGCTTGAATAACCAATTCGAAAAACAACTCCAAAATGGTGGCTAGATAGACTTCAACGGAAAAATGCTTTACACGTGGGATGGCAATCATCATTTAAAAGCATGGAATGAGGATATTGAGCAAGGTATTGAGAGATTTCTTATTTCCTTTGTGTCGTAGATGCTCTTTGATGCTAACCACAATCTTATGGTTTAAAGATGCTAAACAGGAGAGACAACCAATGTGACCAATGATATTATCTGTTATTGAGACCCTATATGTATTAGCTTGAATAACCAATTCTAGCAACAACTCAAAAATGGTGGCTAGATAGACTTCAACGGAAAAATGCTTTACACGTGGGATGGCAACCATCATTTGAGAGCATGGAATGAGGATATTGAGCAAGGTATTGAAAGATTTCTTATTTCCTTTGTGTCGTAGATGCTCTTTGATGCTAACCACAATCTTATGGTTTAGCTCACAAAAACGATCCCAAGTACAATTGTTACGTGAAAGCTTCACTCCTCACTGTCACAAGTGAAGATGAAGGTGAAGTGCTCAATGTTGTAGCTAGATTGAATAGGTTATAAGTAGGTCCATACATGAAACTAGACCCTACACCACTAAATTGGCATCACAATATGTACTAACACAATATGTACTAACACTATGTCTACTTATCAATGCTCGAATGAATGACTAAGCATATGTACACACTTCATACACATACATGCTTTGCATGGTCATAGCAATGGGAACATCTAGCATGTACACACTACTACAGGGACTGGAAGAGGAGGTGTCGGGATGCCTACACACAGAACTAGAGGCAGAGAGCAATAAACATGGTGGCTTGCGTCGACGTTGGTATAATGTACCGCTTATTGTTCTCTCACAACTATTGTATCCAATGAGATTGACATTTTTTGAGGACGTTGTTGAATGGGTTGGAAATGAGGACACTTTTTAACTTTTTTCTAAGAAAATCCATGTCCTTTTTAAAGCCAAATACACAAAGGCACTGCAAGGCGTGTTGACTCAACAAGAAGAGTTCACGATAGAAGAGTTCACAAATGAGTATCGTGATGCATTTTATAATGTCGACAAGAAGAGCCGAAAGAACACGCAAAGGGCAGTCGCCATAGCCGCATCCCGCATTAGGGAGGAGTGGTGTGTGTAAGCTTTGGGTTACTACTCTTACAACTAACGAGCCAAAGTAAATCACGTCGTCATGATATGTATTATGTCATATCCATTGCAGGTTGTTGATGGGTGTAGATTGGAGCAAAAAGACAAAGTGGCTCAATGAGGACCTATTGTACAGCCTTGCATGTGCAAAACTTCCATCCGACCACCGTAGTAGTGTTAAGTGCTCTTTTAAGTGTGGATCCCATGGAGGACTATCCGACGATGAAAAACTCCTTAAGTGAGTCCCCAATTGTTTATCTTTATGCATTGGCCTTGGAGGCATGATAAAAAGCAAACTAATTTTTTTCTTTGAGAGTGATGGAACCCTCTTTTGAGGGTGGCTACGTAGAGAGACTTGGTGGAATAGGCTTAGGTAGCAACTATTTGCCCTTCCAGTTGTCGGTGCGAGTGTGTGTGAGTTCCCCCCGGTCTACTCTTTGAATGAGCAAAGAGTGAGCGCGGAAGAAGTGTTGTGTGGTGTTGACGAGTGTGATTGAAGCCGCGTTGGTGTTGTGTGGCTTTTGATTCATCAAGGTGTAGATAGGCTTTTCATTTTGATGGCTCATAGGTTGCCTTGCATAAATTATGTCAGTTCCATTGTGATTTTGAGTGGATTGGGGTGTTGTGAACCTTTTAGGCTATAGAGAGGCAACCTGTAATCATCGGACCAATAAACTTTACACACAATTTTGACTCTCTCATCGCCTCGAGATGAATGAAACCTTGGAGGGCACAATGAGGGGTTCGCAAAAGATGCACAATGGCAAACTTTTTAAGATGGAGGATGACAGGTTGAAGGGAGGTTTTAAGACTAACAAGAAAAATAAAAAAGAGGGCACAACATTGGCTGCTAGGAGGACTCTTTATATCTTTCAATATGCAAATGCAATCCCTAGAATTCAAAAACAACACGCATGAAACCTTGAGTGTAGGTAGCCTGTGTAGCCTGCTCCATATCTCTTGAACTACCAAGAGTTCACATGGGTGAATTTTTACATGGTGAGATTATTTGTTTTCTTAATTTTCTTGTCTTTGCAAGCATGTTTGGCTTTGTGTTCATAGACTAGCCCCAAGAAAACCCCCCCTCCCCCCAAAAATAATAATAATTTATTTTTTTTTGTTAACGACTCAAAAGTAATGCCTCTCTTTTGTGATCTCACTAAAAACTCATATAGAAAGATTTTATAGAAGGATTTGTGCCAAATACATGCTCATATTTACGATAGTGAGTTATTTAAGGGGACATGCGGGGCGGCACAACAAATCCTTGAAGAGCTTTTATTTTGTTTCTTGGTGTGCACTTATTTCAATGAAGGGAAAATGATCAAATACCCCTCAAACTTCAAAAAGTTCCAGAATACCCCCAATATTTTGTCATAAATTCCTAAAATGCCCTTCAAATTTTCCAAAATTCCCAAACACCTTTGGTTGTGAGATTAAATTTCTCCAAAGATTAAAAAAAATTGTAGCTTTTCATAAGAAGACTAATGCTAAAACTAGAATAAATTGAGTTAGTTATGAAGGTCGTGGAGATTAATTGCTTTAGTACTTTAGATACTTTGGAGATGAATTGCTTTAGTGAAGGCTTTGGAGATGAATTGCTTTAATACTTTTAGACATAATTGCCTTCTTTTACGAGGTAATTTGTGACAAATTACATGCTAAACACTCAAAAACGGATCTCAATTGTCAAAAAGGAATAAAAGTTAGAAAATTTTGAACAATCCAACCAAAATAGATACAATGGTACGGATCTCAATTGTCAAAAAGGAATAAAAATTAAAAATTTTTGAACAATCCAACCAAAATAGATACAATGGTATATTGGGAATTTTTGAAATTTGAGGGGTATTTTGGAAATATTCTCAGTTTTCACGTTTTTGCAAGAGTCCTTGGTTTTGTTTTCTAGAGCGGAGTGGTAAGGACTAAAAGTAATGCATCTCTCTTTCTTGAAAAGCCTATATAGAAGAAGGATTTGCAGCAAGATAGATGATACATGATTACTCTTACTCGAGGACACATTTGTTAGGAACGTGTTGGCTAGTATGTGTCATGTGCAATCGATTGATGTCGACGCCAAGGTGATATTCACAGCTCCGATGAGCAAACTGACGTGTAGACTCTGGACGCATAATATATAATGACAAAACTAATCGGGATATTCACGCGAACTACCTTGGCTCGTTGGTTATATCCCATACCTCAGATGAAAGCGATCTACATTCGAGCCCCGTTAAAGAATTATGGTTACAATGTCCCTCGAAAGTAATGTGGAATTTCGGGGTTAGTCGATACTCTTTTATAGCAAAACTTTTACTATAGTTTGTCTTTCTCCCAGTAGGTGTCCCCGATTTTGGAAGCAGCTGATTAACCGGTATCTTGGGAGATGCTTTGGATAAATTTGAAGTGAAAAAGGGGGAGCAAACACATGGAAAGAGGAAGGGGGAGAGAGAGAGAGAGAGAGAGAGAAGAATCTCATTTGGAGCAGGCACGTGGAAAGAGGAAGGGAGAGAGAGAGAGAGAGAAATCTGATTTCGGAGGTGACTTCCAAAACTATACATTTAAAAAGTCTTGTATTTATGGATGTTAGCTATTATAGGTGGGCAAAGCAGCTAGGGCGGACAAAAAAGATTCCAGTTATCAAAGATTGGTTAAATTTTAAGCACGTTGCATGCACGCACATGGATGATCAAAGAATAGCACTATGGCCAAAAGATATTTACGAAGCATGTCCTTTATTTCTAGACTTCCCAAGGGTACATTTCCCTCGAAAGTGCGAGATGAATTCAAAGATGCACAAAAACAAAGAATTACTCACCAAAGACATGAGGTTGGTCCCACTAATTTGGTATGCTAAACAACACCCTTGTTGAAGTGTTGTGTAGCTTAAAATGTCTATTTGCAATGTAGAAACCTCTGGTCCTTGGATGAGAAGGAGGAGGATGAGGAAGAAGAGATGGAGTCAGAGTTCAAGGAACTATTTGAAGATGAGACTGAAGATCGTTCGCCAAGGCTTAGTGATGGTGAAGTTCCTTCTGAATTCCAGGCCATGGGCAATGGGATGACCTCGATGAAGGTGACATGCCACCTCCCTCTACTAGGCCAAGAGCAACAAAGACTACGCAACCAACACAAGTGAGCATGCCCCCTCATCATGTATGCCATCAAATGTGATGATTTCTATGTGTAACTTGACTTGTATCTCAAAATAATTTTGTAGGGGAGCATTGTTCACAAGGGCACAAATAGCACCACATCTTCCTTGCCACCAGCTTTTAAGCAAACACAAGAAAGTAGAGACCCAAGGGTGGACAATGTTGGGGAGAACCTCATAGTACCTATGCCCCTCCAAAAGTGGAAGCCACCTCGTCCCGCCGGCAAGCCATCTAGCTCTATTGAGGCACCACGCAGACTCTAGGCATCATTCCACCTTGAGACCCAATGACGACACCTGCTAGTAGTATTTAGTATTTGCTACATGGAAGTGTCCACATGCATTAATGATTTTTTTTCTTTGAGGTTCAGGTCGAGCATTTCCACAAAAAGATATTGGGCTAGAATATCACAATGGGAGAGCTGCTTCATCTATGTCAGGGAATACGACTGGACACAACGCATCTGGTAAGTGATAAGTTTGCGGGACTTCTTTGATTTAGAAAGTGCTATTGCCTTGAAGAATTGTGTTTAGGCGTTGCCGATGAACAAACAACTAGAGCTGAATTTACTGTGTCTGAGGCAAGGGGCGGTGGACAAGAGCCATCACTTGTGGTTGGAGGTGAGGACAATTGTTCCCCTACATTAGTTGTTTCTTTAGATTACCCATGTGATTATTTTTCTTAACTATGTATTGTGATTAGATATGATTGTACAATGTACACCACCACCACCATAAGAGGGGGAGCTTCAGCCATCGCACATGTCGATGGGTACTGCAAATCTACATACAAATATATACACATTGGTGAAACTTCAACTTTCAAAAATTTGCATCTTTTTCCGTGTGTTTTGCAGCTGAAGAGACCAACCTGGTAGTGGTAGATCCATTCAACCACAATTAACAAAGCAGTCAGTCCAACCTACATAGTCTTCTGCCAAGGATAAGCTCCGCAACGAGGAGAATGTTTTAGATTCGAGGGGAGAGGACTTCCATAGGTTGTGATGCAATCATTTGCCATCTACCCACAAGAACGACAGTCAGAGGGATTGATGAGGTTGGAGTGCCCATCTGGAATCAAAGATGGCACCCTTGCAGGCACATATATGCGAAATGGCCAGAAAACCTTATTAGTCCTTGATGTGAATGGGGTTCTCTTGAAGTGATTGCGATGGGATAGTGCACTGTCAACTTACTATGAATAAAAAATAGTTGTGTCCCCTCCATCCTGGAGTGCCTTGATTCCTTAGAGTTGTCTTTCAACTTTTTGAAGTCAGAGTATGGAGTCAATGCAAGAGCACAATCTATTGGAATTGATGGAACTCTTGAAAAGGATCTATGAAGAGGCAAGATATGGTGAGCTCAGATTTAAATGTATGTTGACCCACGCACATTGTGTGGAACGACATGTGGAGAGAAGGGGATCACCATTTGGATTGTTGTATGACAAGAATTTCCTTGTAGCTTCCGTTGCTCCCTTGGTCACATCACTTTCAGACACCATCCTTGTGGATGACGATCCTGAAAAGGCCATAAATAATCCACCTCACTCGCTAATACATGTTAGAAAATATGAGGGATCATGCATCAACAATGTACCCCTTGACAGTCTTCTCCCATATTTAGAACCACTACAATTGTACCCAGGCCCTGCAAAAGATTTTATCAAATTCACACCATACGTTGAAGATGGGTACTCAATCGAGTATCTTGTGGTGGGTTTTTAGTGCTTTATTGTGTTGCATAGTAGGCCATGTGTGTTGGAACATGCAAACAAGGAGTAATACGTTTAATTTTACCTACATGTAGATCATGGAGTGAGGGGAAGCATTCAATCAAGATCTCGGTTGTTTGCAATGCTCTCAAGATTTGGGTTGTTTGTGAGGCTCCGCCATAGTGGTCCCACATTTAATGCATTTGTAATAACACATCTCTTTGTTTCACCACAATCGGTGGCACTTGAAAAGTTTCAAATTTGACACGGGAGTCTTGTTGCTGGGATTCTAGTGAACACTTTTGATTTGTAGATTGTCAAAAATGGATAATGATACTAGGACATCCTATAATTGTTTGAATTTTGTTTTAGTGGCCTTTTCTTAAAGTTTGACCATGAGATTCATAGTAGTTAATCACAATGTAATGATTCAAATAGCAATGGATGCAAAACAATTATACAAGATGACATGTACCCAAAGATAATGCAAGTTAGGTCAATTTAGGAGCACAAATGCCACTAGTAGCTAACAAAGAAACTTGCAACTTGTGGGGAGAGAGAAGGGGGGGGGGGGACAAAGTGAACAGACACTCACACACACACACACACAGATAGGTTAGACTTTCCAGGTAAAAATCTATATAGACAGCGAGAAAGAGATTGGTGAGATTTTGGAAGTGAAAAGAACGAGAGAGAGAGAGAGAGAGAGAGAGAGAGAGAGAGAGAGAGATTACGTTGTGTGTGTGTGTGTGTGTGTGTGTGTGTGTGTGTGTGTGTGAGAGAGAGAGAGAGAGAGAGAGAAAGAGAGAGATGGGTTTAACTTTTGAGGTAAAAAGCCATAGAGATAGAGAGAAAGAGGTTGGTAAGATTTTGGAAGTGGAAAAGATGAGAGAGAGAGAGAGAGAGAGAGAGAGAGAGAGAGAGATTGGTGCAACAGTAAAAATTTTGACAGCTTCGAGCTCCACCCTAGCAGTGGTTGCGCGCGTGCACACACACACATAGAGCGAGAGAGAGGGGGGGGGGTAATGTGATTACGATGTAGGAGAGAGATTGGCATGGGGCTAAATGCTTTGTTGTAAGAGAGATATTGGTGCACATACAAACATTTTTTTAGCCTAGCAGTGGGGGCACACACACACATGAGGAAAATTGAAGGAGGAGGAGGAGGAGTGGGTGGTGAAGGTGGTACATGGGCAATGAAGGTCAAGCTCACTCAAAAACCACACTCGTTCCTACGGAAGTTGTCGAGTTCAAGTTCGTCTATGGAGAACTCCCAATTCCTTCGCAAGCAGGAGAGGTTTGAGAATTATTGGGGTTAAACCTTGAGGTGTCTCGAAGGTGAATTTGAGCTTGTCGGTTCTTTCATAAAAAATCTTTGATTTTTCTATAAAAGAATTGGAATTAGATCCAAAAGCTTCCAAATCTCATGGTAGAACTTCTACGCCTTGCAAATGCAGTTAATTAGCTTCCTTTCCATTCCAATAGAAAACCTCTCTCTCCAAAATTGACCCTTTCGAGCACTTTAAAACCCGTTTTTCTTTATCTATGCCGAATTCAACCCTTCCAAAACTCCGTCAAGGCCCCTTGATGCCGAATCTTGATCACCAATTCATCAATTTATTTGTGATCTCCTACTTCTCACGTCCTCACACTTCCACCTTCACAATTCACACAGTTTTAGCAGTTGCTACGAATCAAAGGCTTGTCATGGCGGATTACGACAAATGATAAACGCAATTTGATGATCGATATACTAATTAACTACCAATTAAGCTTTGATTTGTGAATTCAATGCTACAGATACAAAATTCCTTCTTATAATTTGAGATCAATTGTCGATAACCTTAAACGTAAATCTCTAACACTACTCTTGGGAGATCAAGAGAATGGATGCTTAAGCTACTCAATTTTCCTCACACACACACACACACACACACACATGGCTGATTATAGCGTGTTGCTATTTCCTTGGTATAATTTTGTTGGGACTGTAGGCTTGGGGTACCTTTAGTGAATAACTCGCTTAAATTCACTAAGTATTGTATATATTGGTACTAGTATTGGTATTGATAGGTATTACTAGATTATACTAGTACTAGTACTGGTAGTTCTAGTGCATTGGTACTGTATATATTGGTACTTATACTGGTACTTACTGATACTACTGGACTATACTGGTACTGGCACTGCTACACACATACACACTTGTGGCTGGTTATTGTCTATTGCCATTTCCCTGGTATAATTTACTGGAACTATTGGCCTGGGGTAGCTTTGGTACTGACTGGTACCACTGGACTATACTCGTACTGATAACGGCACTATTCACTACTGATATTGACACTCCTTTATTGTTATACTAGTAATCGTATTGACTGGTTGTATTGGTACTGTATATATATTGGTACTAGTACACACACGTACACACACACACGCATGGCTAGTTATTGCGTGTTTCCATTTACTGGTATAATTTGCTAGAACTACTAGTCCTGGGGTACCTTTGATACTTGATTTTAAAAGACTTTTGGAAGTGTCCACATCCATTAATGATTTTTTTCCATGAGGTTCAGCTCCAACATTTCCACAAAAAGATATTGGGCTAGGATATCACAATGGGAGAGCTGCTTCATCTATGTCAAGGAATACAACTGGACACAAGGCATCTAGTAAGTGATAAGTTTGCGGGACTTCTTTGATTTAGAAATTGATATTGCCTTGAAGAGTCGTGTTTAGGCATTGCCAATGAACAAACAACTAGAGCTGAATTTACTGTGCTTGAGGCAAGGGGTGGTGGACAAGAGCCATCAGTTGTGGTTGGAGGTGAGGACAATTGTTCCCCTACATTAGTTTCTTCTTTAGATTCCCCATGTGATTAATTTTCTTGACTATGTATTATGATTAGATGTGATTGTACAATGTACACCAACACCACCACATGAGGGGGAGTTTCATCCACCGCACATAACATTGGGTACTGCAAATCTACACACAAATATATACACATTGGTGAAACTTCAACTTTTAAAAATTTGCATCTTTTGGTGTGTGTTTTGTAGCTGAAGAGACCAACCTGGTAGTACTAGATTCATTCAACCACAATGAACAAAGCAGTCGGTCCAACCTACATAGTCTTCTGCTAAGAATGAGCTCCGCAACGAGGAGAATGTTTTAGATTCGAGGGGAGAGGACTTCCATAGGTTGTGATGCAATCATTTGCCATCTACCCACAAGAACGACAATCAGAGGGATTGATGAGGTTGGAGTGCCCATCTGGAATCAAAGATGGCACCCTTGCAGGCACATATATGCGAAATGGCCAGAAAACCTTATTAGTCCTTGATGTGAATGGGGTTCTCTTGAAGTGATGGCGATGGAATAGTGCACTGTCAACTTACTATGAATAAAAAATAGTTGTGTCCCCTCCATCCTGGAGTGCCTTGATTCCTTAGAGTTGTCTTTCAACTTTTTGAAGTCAGAGTATGGAGTCAATGCAAGAGCACAATCTATTGGAATTGATGGAACTCTTGAAAAGGAGCTATGA
>NC_140931.1:157240008-157342508 GCF_014529385.1 Adiantum capillus-veneris
CTGTTGGGAGATCAAGAGAACGGATGCTTAAACTACTCAATTTTCCTCACACACACACACACACACACACACACACACACACACACACACACATATGGCCGATTATAGCGTGTTGCTATTTCCTTGGTATAATTTTGTTGGGAATGTTGGCTTGGGGTACCTTTAGTGAATAACTCGCTTAAATTCACTAAGTATTGTGTATATTGGTACTAGTACTGGTACTGACAGGTACTATTGGATTATATCGGTACTAGTACTGGCACTCTACACTACTGATACTGATACTGATATTGATATTGTCATACTAGTACTCGTAGTTCTGGTGCATTGGTACTGTATATACTAGTATTGGTACTGGTACTTACTGATACTACTAGAATATACTGGTACTGGCACGGGTACACACATACACACCTGGCTGGTTATTGCCTATTGCCATTTCCCTGGTATAATTTGTTGGAACTGGGTGCCTGGGGTACCTTTGGTACTGACTTGTACCACTGGACTATATTGGTACTGGTCATGGCACTATTCACTAGAGATATTGACACTCCTATATTGTTATACTAGTACTGGTATTGACTGGTTGTTTTGGTACAGTATATATTGGTACTAGAACACACACACACATGCATGGCTAGTTATTGTGTGTTTCCATTTGCCTGGTATAATTCGCTAGAACTATTAGACCTGGGGTACCTTTGGTACTTGATTTCAACAAAAGACTTTTGGAAGTTTCCACATCCATTAATGATTTTTTTCCTTGAGGTTCAGGTCCAGCATTTCCACAAAAAGATATTGGGCTAGGATATCACAATGGGAGATTTGCTTCATCTATGTCAAGGAATATGACTGGACACAAGGCATCTCGTAAGTGATAAGTTTGCGGGACTTCTTTGATTTAGAAAGTGATATTGCCTTGAAGAGTTGTGTTTAGGCGTTGGCGATGAACAAACAATTAGAGCTGAATTTATTGTGCTTGAGGCAAGCGGCGGTGGACAAGAGCCATCACTTGTGGTTGGAGGTAAGGACAATTGTTCCCCCTACATTACTTGTTTGTTTAGATTCCCCATGTGATTAATTTTCTTAACTATGTATTGTGATTAGATGTGATTGTACAATGTACACCACCACCACATGAGGGGGAGTTTCAGCCACTGCACATGTCGATGGGTACTACAAATCTACACACAAATATATACACATTGGTGAAACTTCAACTTTTATAATTTTGCATCTTTTGGCATGTGTTTTGCAGCTGCAGAGACCAACCTGGTAGTAGTAGATCCATTCGACCACAATGAAGAAATAAGTCGGTCCAACCTACATAGTCTTCTATCAAGGATGAGCTCCGCAACGAGGAGAATGTTTCGGATTCGAGGGGAGAGCACTTCCATAGATTGTGATGCAATCATTTGCCCATCTGGAATCAAAGATGGCACCCTTGCAGGCACATATATGCGAAATGGCCAGAAAACCTTATTAGTCCTTGATGTGAATGGGGTTCTCTTGAAGTGATGGCGATGGGATAGCGCACTGTCAACTTACTATGAATAAAAAATGGTTGTGTCCCCTCCGTCCTTAGAGTTGTCTTTCAACTTTTTGAAGTCGGAGTATGGAGTCAATGCAAGAGCACAATCTATTGGAATTGATGGAACTCTTGAAAAGGAGCCATGAAGAGGCAGGATATGGTGAGCTCAGATTTAAATTTATGTTGACCCAGGTACATTGTGAGGAACGACATGTGGAGAGAAGGGGATCACCATTTGGACTGTTGTATGACAAGAATTTCCTTGTAGCTTCCGTTGCTCCCTTGGTCACATCACTTTCAGACACTATCCTTGTAGACGACGATCCAGAAAAGGCCATAGATAATCCACCTCACTCGCTAATACATGTTAGCAAATACGAGGGATCATGCATAGTAGATCATTGAGTTGCATAGTGAATCATTGAGTTGAGTTGCATAGTAGATCATGTGTGTGTGTGGAACATTCAAACAAGGAGTAATACGTTTAATTTTACCTACATGTAGATCATGGAGTGAGGGGAAGCGTTCAATCAAGAATCTGGGTTGTTTGCAACGTTCTCAGGATGTGGGTTGTTTGCGAGGCTCCGCCATAGTGGTCCCACATATAATGCATTTGTAATAACGAGTCTCTTTGTTTCACCGCAATCATTGGCACTTGAAAAGTTTCAAACTTGACATGGCAGTTTTGTTGCTAGGATTCTAGTGATCACTTTTGATTTGTAGATTGTCAAAAATGGATAATGATTGCTCCTAGACTTCGATGTCTCAGACAGTCTATAATTGTTTGAACTTTGTTTTAGTGATTTTTTTAAAGTTTGACCATGAGATTCATAGTAGCTAACCACAATGTGATGATTCAAATAGCAATGGATGCAAAACTAGAAGTAAAAGTGTCAATATGACCACAAGTGTTTATATCAATTATACAAGATGACATGTACCCAAAGATAATGCAAGTTAGTTCAATTTAGGAACACAAATGCCACTAGTAGCTAACAAAAATCCATAAAGAAACTTGCAACTTGTGCAGAAAAGAGGGGGGGGGGGGGGAGGGGGGGAGGGACAAAGTGACACACACACACACACACACACACATGGGTTAGACTTTCAAGGTAAAAAGCCATATAGACAGCGAGAAAGAGATCGGTGAGATTTTGGAAGTGAAAAGAGAGAGAGAGAGAGAGAGAGAGTGTGTGTGACGGTGTGATTACGTTGAGAGAGAGAGAAAGAGAGAGAGAGAGAGAGAGAGAGAGAGATGGGTTAGACATTTGAGGTAAAAAGCTATAGAGGTAGAGACAAAGAGATTCGTGAGATTTTGGAAGTGAAAAAGATGGATGAGAGAGAGAGAGAGAGAGAGAGAGAGAGAGATTGGCGCAACACTAAAAATTTTGGCAGCTTCGAGCTTCACCCTAGCAGTGGTTGCGTGCGTGCACACACACACACACACACACACACACACATAGAGAGGGGGGGGGGGGGACAAAGTGATTACGATGTAGGAGAGAGATTGGCACGGGCCTAAATGCTTTTGGTGCACTGCCAAACATTTTTTGAGCCTAGCAGTGGGGGCACACACACACATGAGGAAAATTGGAGGAGGAGGAGGAGTCATGGGTGGTGAAGGTGGTACATGGGCAACGAAGGTGGTACATGGGGAGAAATGGTGGTGCATGTGGGCTAGGGTGCAAAAAAAAAAAAAACTTGCTGTCAAGTTTGCTTTCTCAAGCTCACTCAAAAACCACACTCGTACCTGCGGAAGTTGTCGAGTCCAAGTTCGTCTATGGAGAACTCCCAATGCCTTCGCAAGCAGGAGAGGTTCAAGAATTATTGGGGTAAAACCGTGAGATGTCTCGAAGGTGAATTTGAGCTTGTCGGTACTTTCGTGAATTTTATTTTATTTTTCTATAAAAGAATTGGAATTCGATCCAAAATCTTCCAAATCTCATGGTAGAACTTCTATGCTTTGCAAATGGACTTAGTTAGCTTCCTTTCCATTCCAATAGAAAACCTCTCTCTCCAAAATCGACCCTTTCGAGCTCTTTCAAAACCCGTTTTTCTTTATCTATGCCGGATTCAACCCAAAACTCCGTCAAGGCCCCCTAATGCATAATCTTGATCACCGGTTCATCACTTTATTCACGATCTCCTACTTCTCATGTTCTCACACTTCCACGTTCAATATTCACACAGTTTCAGCAGTTGCTATGAATCAAAGGCTTGTCATGGCGGATTATGACAAATGATAAACGCGATTTGATGATCCATTTACTAATTAACTGCCAATTAAGCTTTGATTTGTGAATTCGATGCTACAGATTCAAAATTCCTTCTTATAATTTGAGATCAATTGCCGATTACCTTAAACCTGAATCTCTAACAGTACTCTTAGGAGATCAAGAGAACGGATGCTTAAACTACTCAATTTTCCTCACACACACACACACACACACACACACATATGGCTGATTATAGTGTGTTTCTATTTCCTTGGTATAATTTTGTTGGGACTGTTTGCTTGGGGTACCTTTAGTGAATAACTCGCTTAAATTCACTAAGTATTGTGTATATTGGTACTAGTACTGGTACTGACAGGTACTATTGGATTATACCGGTACTAGTACTGGCACTCTACACTACTGATACTGATACTGATACTGATACTGATACTGATATTGATATTGTCATACTAGTACTCGTAGTTCTGGTGCATTGGTACTGTATATACTAGTATTGGTACTGGTACTTACTGATACTACTAGAATATACTGGTACTGGCACTGGTACACACATACACACCTATGGCTGGTTATTGCCTATTGCCATTTCCCTGGTATAATTTGTTGGAATTGGGTGCCTGGGGTACCTTTGGTATTGACTTGTACCACTGGACTATATTGGTACTGGTCATGGCACTATTCACTAGAGATATTGACACTCCTATATTGTTATACTAGTACTGGTATTGACTGGTTGTTTTGGTACAGTATATATTGGTACTAGAACACACACACACATGCATGGCTAGTTATTGTGTGTTTCCATTTGCCTGGTATAATTCGCTAGAACTATTAGACCTGGGGTACCTTTGGTACTTGATTTCAACAAAAGACTTTTGGAAGTTTCCACATCCATTAATGATTTTTTTCCTTGAGGTTCAGGTCCAGCATTTCCACAAAAAGATATTGGGCTAGGATATCACAATGGGAGATTTGCTTCATCTATGTCAAGGAATATGACTGGACACAAGGCATCTCGTAAGTGATAAGTTTGCGGGACTTCTTTGATTTAGAAAGTGATATTGCCTTGAAGAGTTGTGTTTAGGCGTTGGCGATGAACAAACAATTAGAGCTGAATTTATTGTGCTTGAGGCAAGCGGCGGTGGACAAGAGCCATCACTTGTGGTTGGAGGTAAGGACAATTGTTCCCCCTACATTACTTGTTTGTTTAGATTCCCCATGTGATTAATTTTCTTAACTATGTATTGTGATTAGATGTGATTGTACAATGTACACCACCACCACATGAGGGGGAGTTTCAGCCACCGTACATGTCGATGGGTACACAAATCTACAAACAAATATATACACATTGGTGAAACTTCAACTTTTAAAATTTTGCATCTTTTGGCGTGTGTTTTGCAGCTACAGAGACCAACCTGGTAGTAGTAGATCCATTCGACCACAATGAACAAAGCAGTCGGTCCAACCTACATAGTCTTCTATCAAGGATGAGCTCCGCAACGAGGAGAATGTTTCGGATTTGAGGGGAGAGGACTTGCATAGATTGTGATGCAATTTGCCATCTACCCACAAGAACGATAGTAAGAGGGATGAGATTCATAGTACCTAATCACAATGTGATGATTCAAATAGCAATGGATGCAAAACTAGAAGCAAAAGTGTCAATATGACCACAAGTGTTTAGATCAATTATACAAGATGACATGTACCCAAACATAATGCAGGTTAGTTCAATTTAGGTACACAAATGCCACTAGTAGCTAACAAAAATCCATAAAGAAACTTGCAACTTGTGTGGAGAGAGAGAGGAGAGAGAGACAGAGAGAGAAGGGGGGGGAGGGACAAAGTGATCTCTCTCTCTCTCTCTCTCTCTCTCTCTCTCTCTCTCTCTGTGTCTCCCCCTCACACACACACACACACACACACACACACACACATGGGTTAGACTTTCCAGGTAGCTGGGCTTCAAAGTTGCAGAAAGTGGTCTCACTTTCTACCACGGAAGCAAAGTATGTAGCAATGACGGAGGCAAGCAAAGAAATTATGTGGCTTCACAGATTCTTAGAAGAGCTTGGATTCAAATAAGACAATTGTGTCTTGTACAGTGATAGCCAAAGTGCTATCCATCTTTCGAAGAACTCAGCCTTTCATTCAAGGACAAAGCACATTGAGGTGAGATATCACTTCATACGCACTCTTTTGGAAGAGGGACAGCTAAAGCTAGGAAAGGTGCATACAAGTGAAAATCCTGCAGACATGTTTACAAAGGTGGTCAACAAGGAGAAGTTGAGCTTTTGCTCATCTTCAATCGGTATTCAAGGATAAGAAGCCAGGATGGAAAGCAGTCACTAGTTTGGTTTGGAGATCAGTCTCCAAGTGGGAGATTGTTAAGTATGGAGCTTGATTTACCCTTGTAATTTTTTGTGGTAAAAGCGTACATTTGTAAGGCCCCCATTATGAGGAGAAGCGATCGTGCGTGAAGGAAAATCACTCGCCGGAAACCAAAATTTTCACGGGCAAAAATCAGGGCCAACTTTTTTTCCCTTGCCGGAATATTATGGCCGAACGGCGGTCGAAAAGTGGTCGGAAAACAATCGGTTGGTTGGCCGGTGGCCGGTAGTCAATGGCCGGTGGCTGGTGGTCGGTGGCCGAATTCAAAAGCGGACTTGTCTTCTCAAGGGCGGCCACACATGGGCGGATTGGAGGGTCCGATTTGGACTTATCTACACAAGGGTGGCTACACATGGCTCCCTTTCATGAGAGGGGGCATCCCTTTTGGCCCATAAAAGGAGGCCATTTCTACACACATTTCATATAGTGTGAAGTTGATGCAACAAGGTGAGTGTGAGGTGGTGAGAGTGAAGCAAGGCGGGAGCTCCATTAAGGGTATAATCCCTTTGTAAACTACTTCTTGTTTTGAAGTACTAAAGCCATTGAGTGGCTACTTTCTCGTGGACGTAGCCCACATTGGGTGAACCACGTATATCGCGTGTACTCTCTCTCTCTCTCTCTCTACTCTATAATTTCGTGTATGTAAATTTGTCTCTCTCCATTAAGTAATCTACTCAATTATCTATTTAGCTACGTCTCATTTCCTAACATGAGTCCTATTGGATAGGTTTTAAAGGGGTCCAATCAGAATTTAGATGCATAAAAATAAATAATTAAGTTCTTTCTCTCAAAGAGGAAAAAGAGGACACGTGTCCAAATGAAATAATTAAATAATACGAGAGAGAGAGACAGAGAGAGAGAGAGAGAGAGAGGTGGACGAAGCATGACAGGGGGTTATACTCTCCCACACATACACACATATTCTCTCATTGTGTGGAGTGCAAAGTGCAAGAGCTCCATCTCCTTCTCCAAACTTGTTGAGAAGTGGAGAGCATACACCAACACCCTTGGCTATGGAATAATGCAAATCCAACCAAGAGCCATGCTTCAATGCTTAAGCTTGACATCTTCTTCATCTTCATTACTATGCTATTATGTTATGCTAGGCAAGAAGAGTGATGATAAATGAGGAGCTATTTCTTTCTCCTATGGATGATTCTTCTTCCTCTTACCTACCCTCATTCCCCACTAGCTCTCTCCACCTTCGAAGGTGTTTTAAGGCCTTGGGACTGAAGATTGGGATAGTTAATGCTTTTTGCAAAGTTTATATTATGCTTGTGATGCATGAAGCTTTCCATCTTCATTGCGTCACCTAGGTCACAAGGAACACAAAGATTGTATTGTATAAAGTCTCTCTTGATGGGAGAATTTATGATACAAATGCCTTTTGGAGGGGGGATCGGCTCCAAGTAAATCCGGTCCTCAACTATTGTCATGTTCTCTAATACTCTTTCTCTTGCAAAAGTATTGTTCATGCCAAGTTAATTAAGTACTATGTTTATGTTGCTACCATCAATTAAGTCCACCCTCTATGTTCTCAAAGTAATCTCACAAAAATTCTCACTCGAATTCTCTTAATTTCACTAATCTCAAGTTCATAGGCCATTTTCATTACATGTACTATGAATGGGAATTATACCATCTTTTCATTAACATAGTTTCTAGTGTCTTTTGTAATTCGAAAGGATTCTTCGGTGTGTATGTTATATTGTTATTGGAACACACACACACACACACACACACACACACACACAATAGACTTGACAATGAAAGCATGTACAAAAAATAGATGTAGACATAATTTTACACACACATCTTAGCATAAGAGTTGAGAGAGGAGAATCTTGCACAAGAATGACCTAAAATTGTAGCCCTCAAACTTCATAGCACCTCTTGTGGAGTTGAGTATTTAATCTTATTATGGAACCTATTTTAGGTGCCAAGTATTTGAGGCTCCTCTTTACACTTTAGTCCTTGAGTGGTGGCTATCACTTTTTGCATGTCCCTTTATAGGATGAGTATAAGACCTAGGGTAACTGAACATAGGATCCTCCTCCCTACCACCCCTTATATAGGCCTAGCTCCTAGATCTTGCCCTAAGCGCGATCCCCAGTCCGCACTGGTCCAGTCAAGGCCCTTGGCCTAGGTCCCTGACCCCCTAGGTTGGGCCTTGCCCCATAGGACCCTTGTCCTGACATTACTCCCCCCTTAGGGAAGAGTTTTCGTCCTCGAAAACACAAGTAGTAATATCTTCTTAAGAATACTGATGTTTTCTTTATTGACGTCCCATACGTGAGCCAGTTGTCTGTATGACCGATAAGTGGTGCAATGAGGAGGTTCAATGAAACCAAGAGCAACATCTTGATTTTCAACATTGTTGTCCTTTTACATCCACTTGGGTCTAAATGGTAACTCCATTTATAACTCACTTGAGTACTGTAAAGGAGTAACCACAACTAAGAGTCGCTTGGGTTTAAATGGTAACTCCATTTATAACTCACTTGAGTACTGTAAAGGAGTAACCACAACTAAGAGTTGTCCAAAGGCATAACTAGTTTTCAGATCTTCTGAAGGTACTGGAATAATGCAAGGAAACCTTGGCGTAACTTTCCATGCAGTTGTGAGCCATATTTCCTACTCGCATGAGTATCTTGAAAAGTTCATAGATAGGGAGTGTCCTCTTGTTAGAATTCTGAATAGTTTGGAACACAAAGAACTACATGTTCATCCCTAATGAAGGTTACTTGCCAACATACTTTGTCAGCACACCTGGTAAGTCCTTGACGTATGAAACTATTGAAACAATCTCCAACCCCACCACAGCAGGTGTTCAAAGTCGAAAACCGTACTTAAGCAAATTCTAGAATAGGGAGAAAACCATCTATTCAAAAATGCGTTGTGCTAACGTATGCTCTGAGCATATCCTTTAGCAGAAGAAATATTTGTAAGTTGCCCATCCAACACGAGATGAATAGCAGCAGTAAGAGTGAGGTGTTGTTCCCCAACCACTTATAGACAATCTTCCCTGAGTGTCGATAAACTAGGACTCAACCATTGAGTATCCAGCCATATATTTTATATGGAGTGAAGACAAACAACTAGGTTGAAAGCGGGTGGACTGGAGTAAGGTCCTATAGATTAGACCATCCAACCATAGACACCCATCCTGAGCCAGTGCCTTGTATGGCAGGGTGTACACTCATAATAAATCTGCAGGAGAGTGCACATGCAGTGCAAAAAGGTGCAGAGAGAGTCAAAGTCCATGAATTGGCATGCCACTCCAAATAAATCAGTGTTAAACACTAGGGCCCATAACACCTAGTGTGCATGCATTTAACACAAATTTATCCAAACCGCAATTCCATGACGAGACTTTCCACGGTACGTAAGTGAAAGCCTTTCAACAAGAGTTGGACCATAACATAATGTGAAAGATCAGTCACACCTAGGTACCAACCATGAGACATTCTTAGTAACTTAGCATACTTGGCTATATGTAGAAACAACCCTCCGTTAAGGTGGTTTCACAGCACTTGTCATCGCAACAAATCTGTATTGAGTACCTGACAACTTCTGGCCACTGAAATTGTTCCTGATACGGTGTGCTCCAAATGGTCTAATAAACGGATGCGACCAGCACGTAGGGACTTCGTCGCGACACATCATTAAGGATTAGGCACCGTGTCACTCCCAGAGACTCATATTCACTACATGTGGAATATATCTCAAATAAAGATGGCCGAAAAAGCGACATCCATTAAGTACAAGATGTACTTGTGTGTGGAGGAACTGCAAAACACTCTGCGACAAGAGTGAGAGGGACCCTCATTATCTTGCTCCACACTGGCTAAACCGAACTCCTTGAGTTCCTAGACCATGTTGTATCCCATGTGACAACATGTGCCAAATTGAACCCTACAAGTAGGTTCGTAACAACATAAGACAGAAAGATAGATTGGACACTGGGCCCAAAATACTTTGTGCCGAGATGCCCTTGGCATGGTTTTGTAACACTCAAGCGTACTTAGACGTCTTGAAAAACCAAGCAAAGCATACTAAAAATGGAATAACACCAAATCAATAGATGCGTACCTGGAGATTTGAACGTAATGTTCACTTACCCATATTTAAATGGAGAGGAGCACGTCCCCTACCTGAAAAAACAAACACCAGTGCATTGGGAACCCTGGGTGTTGCCTTTGCAATCCAAGCCCTTGGATTAGAATCTAAGTAGTCAAACGCCTTGGTAAGACCCGTTGTAGAACTGCACAACTAGCAGGTAACAGTAACCAACCGTGTACAGAATGATGAGAATCAACTTAAAAAGTTGAATTTGTCTGCTACCCCATGGTAGAGTACTGAATTCTTTCCTTGAAAGTATAACTGGGAGAGATCAATTGTGATCCTCAATGCAGATCAAACTGTGATCCTTAATGCCTATGGGGTGATGTAGCAATCACCCGCCAGGTCTTACCCCAAAACAGTATGTCCATAGATACTCCGTAGTGCTATAGAGAGAGCAGGAGACCCACACAAGTGAACTGCCAAGCTCTTATGGACAGCCATGCTGTCTCAACGGATTACTGCATTGATAGTTCCTTGTAGAGATCAGCTACTGTGAGTTGAAGATTATCAAAAACTCAACTTGAGTGTCACACTGAAAACATGTAGTGCAAGAAGGACACCCTAGACATCCGTAATGACAAGACTCTTGCTTGTCCAGTAACGTCGATGTGTACTTCCCGGGCTAGATCTGTTCGATCTTGAAAACAATCACCCAAGGAATGACAACATTTGGGTCTTACCCAAGCTCTGAAAATGGCTTCTTAGTCAGCTTGTGTGTGGCTCATAGCCCTTGTGGCAATTAGTGTTCAATCGATGAACCGATGAAGACTAATGTGAATGGCATCTTGGCCAAGTTCTAGTTGAGAGTTAGAGCATTGTGGCTCATGCGGATTCCCAAACAAAACATGTATGAAAAGATTCTTAGAAAGTTTTCATTATTCTTGAGAGGAATAAGAAAAAGAGAGAGAAGAAGAGCATGCTGGGATGATGAACTTTCCTTAAATTTGTAGAGTGTGTGCCCAGAATGTGTGCTCTTAGACATCTTATGCGCGAATTGTAGCTTATCCTATAAGCATTCCACAATCTGTCTGTATGATGCTCTCATCGAGAAAGGCAATAGAAAACAAAAGTTAAATCTTGACCATCTACCATGTAGGGTCGTGACTGTATGAGGATGACTTGAAAGGGGCACCTTGCCGGTGAATCTAGTCGAAATTTTAGGTTCTTTTTAGTATTGTTGAGTGTTGATAGCAACCAACAATCCATCTGTACTCTGTCCTTGACAGAGTTGCGAGTGTGTCAGCGGAAGCATAATCTCTGAAGCGGTGGAATTCATGCCACCTGGTTAGTATGCCTTGCATACCGTTTTTTAAGCCGTTGGCGAGAGTGATAACCTCAAACATGAGAGCCAAAACCGTAAGTGCCGTGCAAAGTTTAAACTGGGAGAGATTAGGTGAGCTGTGATTCCCTATTTTGCTAGTTCCCTGAATCCTTGTTTCATATAAAATTGCCAGAGCACTTTGCGTTGCACAACGACAGTATTTGCCAAGTAAAGTGTAAACAGGAAAAAACTTAAATTTGTCTAACCTGGTCGTTGTTGTAACTAGTTGTCATTAAATGTGAAAGGAAAAACTCGTTCCAAAACGGCTTATAGCCATATCTGCACAGACGCCATCGTATATCGTAGACACCTGTCTGGTACATAATGAAATAACCTGTAATATGAATTAACCTGCAAACACATTGCCTATTTCTTCGCAATTTTGTATGATCAAACCATATGCCAAACGTGCGAAGTCTCAATACGAAATTGAGCAATTATAAAAGCCGTGCTTCACATAAATACTTCTATGCTCATAGCGTAAAGATATGCCTGCCAATTTACAGAGCAAAAGGAAGTCGACGTTGTTGAGAATTTACTGATAATCGACCTTGTTGAATTGGCTCCATGTATTGACAAGCAGAAAAACTCGCAAAATATGTAATGTGTACCTGCTTGGCTTGATTACGTTGTCTTTGGGATATACGTAAATATGGCCTGTGACATACATGTAGATATGGAGCCCTCCTTCCGGAATCCTTGCTTCCCCCAAGTCAGCGACCATGCCCGGTCTTGCCCTTACTCGCTAGGTAACTTGGCCTTGGTGGAGCCTTGTTTGTTGTGAAAACATGATGGAAGTACCATCGTGCAGCTTATGATGGTGGTATATCGAAAGTAATTTCCACCGCTCTTTGGCTTTGTCGAGCAAAATGCCGTACCCAAGGCATATAAATATTTACCTTAAGGGCACAAAGAAAGCGTAAACGAAGAAAATAAAAATAAAAAGAATTAGTCGTCCATGCCAACATCTGTACCATACCCATTGCAGGCATCGTGTGTACTTTCCTGAATGCAATTGAATAACAGTACTAATTGGTAGCAACCTGCGGTGCATCATCATTCACGGCTACCTTGATTGGACAAGAATAATTCTTGAAGCAAGAATTAACTTGTGCAAATATCTGGAATATCCCCTGCAATTGACATCATACATAAAACGAGAAAACCTTAAAAACATGAAACCTCAAACATGTGGATTAGTCTGAATCCTTGTGCTCTTGTTGAACCTTGGTCCAGTCAAACCATTAGCACATCCCGTGGAGCATCGTTAGAACATGCTATTGGTCGAGTTTTTTTTTTAATTTGAAAATTGGCTAACACTTTGTGTTGAAGCTAATATGGCTTGCAATGTGAAGGTCGTTCCATGATGCCGTGTACAGCTTTATGACACCGTGCAGAGCTTGGTCATACCACAAATTTCTAAGCTTTTGTCTGTGTACGGCTTGCATGATCCATGCATGCGACCACGACCATCGGCTGCGGACGTGGTGGCTGAGTCTGTGGGAGCGACCCCCATGTTGGGGTATAAAGCCCAATGTGGTCGCCCAGGTAAGTGGGCGGGCCGCCAGGTATGTACACATATTCTTTTGTTAAAACCTAATAAGAACTCACTATGCTCTACACATTACAGTAGAGCGAGTTCACCATATCGTCGTGCTCTTCTTCTTGCACTCTCTCTCGCGTTGCACTTTCGCTCGTACTCCTTCAACTGGTATCAGAGCTCAGATCGAGGCTCGGGGCAGCATTGCAGGAAGCCAGAGTCACCTGCTCAGATTGGACTGAGATTCGACAGGCGAAGACACGTCCCCAAATCTTGTGGGATAGCCCGTAGGGATTGGTGTTCTCAGATTTTCATTCTGAGGTCATCTCAGCCACCGTTCGGCTTCGACAAAGTTCTGCGCAGGCCATTTTTGACTACGTGCTCTCGGCGGGTGCAGATCCGACTCTGCAAATTTGGGGTTTCGGCCTACGACTGCAAGTGCTGAGGATATCTACACTTCCAGAGTGTTGATTTGTGGTTGTCTACACAACGAAGGACGGCTCATAGTTCTTGGAGGCGTGTCACATACGACACGGGCGCACCTACACACAGACTGTAGGCGACATCCACTAGTTTATCAGGTAGCTTGTGTTTGCTGCTTGATATTCCAGATTTCATCCTGACATTGCAGGTACTTCCACATGGGATGTATTGTCAGAGATGATGTATGTCTGTTGAGGGTTTGTTGGCTATGAGTCACGCAGCAAACAATTGCCGCAGCGGTTACAGCATACAGTGGGAAATTTGTGGATGTATGACTTTGTGGGAAGTCTATGTACTGTCAGATTTACTACAGCCTTTGTTGAGGGTCGAGTGAGGTTTTATTGAGCTGGGGGATTCTCGAATGTTGAGATCCTTTCTGTGATACAGGTCTTGGAGCGATCCCTCGAGCACCCTTAGATAGGCAGCTAGGATGTATTGACTGTAAGTTAGACAATTGGGATTGCATCTTTGCTTTACTCCCGTTGAGGCATTGTCGCAGTCTATGCTTACAGGACAGTGAGAGACAGTACAGGTGCAGGACAGGTTTACCCACAACTTACAATGTTAGAGAGACAGTGGTTTTTTGAATTATTTTTTTGTCTGTTTTTGAGTACACCAGAGCCATTTTACAAAGGAGACTCAGCCAAAATTTTTGCAGATTCTGAAGCTTTCTTGGTTCATTTGACAGGTTGATATTGGTTCAGAGGTCAGTTTACAAGGGAAACTCTGCCGAATTTTTCCCAGGAAAGTAAACTACTGTGAAGCGTAGCTATGGCTGGATCACAAGACACTGCTCTTTACAATATCAAAAAGCTGGATGGAACCAATTTCCCATTGTGGAAGAAGCAGATTTGGCACGTGTTGGTACAAAAGAAGCAGATAAAACCTATAAAGCTCAAGGGGATAAAACCAGAAGATATGGACGAAGATGAATGGAGCGAAATGGATGAATTGGCACTTTCTACCATTATGTTGACTTTGGCAGAAAGCATTTACTTCAATGTAGCAGACGAGATGTCGACTTATGAAGCATGGACAAAGCTGAGTGATCTTTATGAGAAGCAGAGTGCAGCTTCACAGGTATACTGGCTTAAGAAGCTTGTTGAATTGAAGATGAAAGAAGGGACCCCTATGTGCAATCATCTGAATAAATTCAACACCATCTACAGTCAGTTGTCAGCTCAAGGTGTCAAGTTTGATGAACCTGTTAGAGCTATGTTCCTGTTGATCACATTACCGGAAAGTTGGGACACTTTTCGCACAGCTTTGAGTAATTCTGCACCTCCAGATGGTTTGACCATAGCAGGTGTAGAAGGCAGTCTGCTTACTGAAGAAACCAATAGAAAGACAATGGACAAAGGCAAAGGAATAGCCTTAGTTGTCAAGGGAAGGACCAAAGAAAAGGACAAAGGTGGAAAGAGGAATCAGTCTCGTAGCAAGTCCAACAGTGCTAAAGGCAAGAGTGACATAGAATGCTACCATTGTGGCAAGAAGGGTCACATGAAAAGAGACTGCAGAGAATGGAAAGCAGAAAAAGGCAAAGAGAAAGCTGAAGACCATGGTGAGAAGAACAAGTCCTCAGTGAAGATTCAAGAAATAAATGTGACAAACACTGTTGCAGAGGATGACAGTCTAGTGTCAGGAGACATCTACTTCTTGAAGAATACAATGGACTCAGCTCTTCTTACAGCATATGATGGAAATGCACTGAGTGACTGGATTATAGACTCAGGGGCATCACTTCATGTGTCTGCAAACAAGGAGTGGTTTACCTCTTATGTGACCACTAAAGATCATGTTCGGCTAGGCAATGGGCAGACATGTGAGATGTTAGGTGTTGGAGATGTTCAATTGAAGTTTCAGAATGGCTCTTCTTTCATGCTGAAGAATGTGAGATATGTTCCCGCGATTACAAAGAGCTTGATCAGCACAGGTTTACTTGATGATGCTGGCTACGTCACCACTTTTGGACAGAGCATGTGGAAGATATCCAGCCGGTTAGGACATATGTCCAAGAAGGGAATGGAAATCTTGTCTTGTTCTGGTTATTTGCCTGGCTTGTCATTTAATGATTTTGAATTATGTGAACATTGTCTGTATGGTAAGCAAACACAGCAGCCACATAAGCATAGAAGCAGTAGAAGAGATACACAGTTGGCACTTGTTCATAGTGATTTGTGTGGACCTATGCCTAACCTATCTCTAGGGGGAGCTTCTTACTTTATGACATTTATAGATGATTACTCGAGGAAAGTATGGGTTTACTTTCTCAAGCACAAGGATGAAGCGTTTAGTGTTTTCAAAACGTTTGTGACACTTGTGGAGAATCAGAGTGGCAAGAAGCTTAAATGCTTACGCACTGACAATGGTGGAGAGTATGTTTCAAAGGCCTTTTAGGACTTTTGTGAGTCAAAAGGTATAAAACGTGAACGTACTGCTCCTTACAATCCTCCTCAAAATGGTGTTGCTGAGAGGATGAATAGGACCATACAAGAGAAGGTCAGAAGTATGTTGTCTAATGCACAACTGCCAAATGGGTTTTGGGCTGAAGCTGTATCAACAGTTGTTCATCTTATAAATAGATCTCTTAGCAAGGTTTTGCAGAAGGATTCAGTGGCAGAGATGGTATGGTCAGGCAAAATGCCCTCATACAAGCATCTCAGAGTCTTTGGCTGTGAGGCATATACTCATGTTCCAAAGGAATTTAGGAACAAACTTGAGCCAAAGAGTAGAAAGTGCATCTTTCTAGGCTATGGTAATTCTGGTTAGATGGGGTACAGACTTTGGGATCCCGAATCGAGAAAGGTTATCCGCAGCAATGATGTTCACTTTAATGAAGCCAAATATCATTCTAAACCAGAGAGGGTTGAGGAGATTAGAAGAGTTGTCTTCCAAGAAGATGGACCTGCACGTGCAAGACAAAATGTCAGGGCTCAAGAGGAGCAAGGACAGGATAGAGTGGAACCACAGGTTGTGGCTGAGCCTCAGCCACCTATTTTGTGTAAATCGGGACGGATCTCACGACCTCTTGATCTGTTTGTTCCATCTATGAACTATGTCATGTTGACTGATTGCAATGAGCCTTCATGTTACAAGGAAGCAGTGCAAATGAAGGACTCCGAGAATTGGCAATTGGCCATGCAGTCAGAGATGACAGCTCTGCATAAAAGCCAGACATGGAAGCTAGTTAAATTACCACAGGGCAAAAAGGCTCTACCTTGTAAATGGGTTTACAGGTATAAGATCACCGCTCATGATAGTCAGCCAAAGTACAAAGCAAGGCTTGTTGCTAAGGGCTTTAAGCAAGAACAAGGCATTGACTTTGATGAAGTCTTCTCTCCGGTGGTCAAGATGACTACATTGAGATGCTTTCTTGCATTGGTTGCCATATTAGATTTGGTGTTGCACCAAATGGATGTCAAGACAACGTTCTTGCATGGTGATTTAGATGTGGAAATTTACATGCAGCAGCCAGAAGGGTTTGTTGAGAAAGGCAAGGAAGATTTGGTATGCCAGTTGTTAAAGAGTCTTTATGGCTTAAAACAATCACCGAGGGCATGGTACCATAAGTTCCACAAGTTTATGCTTTCTCAAAGCTACAAACGTGGTGAGTTCGATCACTGTCTATATACAAAGAAGGCTAAGGATGGCAGTTGGCTGATCCTTATTTTGTATGTGCATGACATGTTGATTGCTGGCAAGCACTTGGAAGAAATTTCATCTTTGAAGTCAAAGATGGCAAAATCGTTTGACATGAAAGAGATGGGTGAGGCAAGTCATATACTTGGTATGCGCATTGAGAGAGACAGATCAAAGAAGTTGATTTGGTTATCTCAAACAGAGTATATTGACAAGGTTTTGCAGCGTTTCAATACGGAGAAGGGAAAGGCATTGAGTGTTCCATTGCCACCATATGTGAAACTTAGCAAACAAGATTGTCCTGTGTCTGAGGAAGAACGGGCTGAAATGGATAAGATTTCATATGCGTCTGCAGTGGGTAGTTTGATGTATGCAATGATTGCTACTCGCCCAGACATTGCATTTGCAGTGGGAGTAGTAAGTCGATACATGTCAAACCAAGGCAAGAAACATTGGGAGGCAGTGAAAGGAATATTGAGATACCTGAAAGCTACAAAGAGTATGCGTATATGCTATGGGAGTCAGGAGCTAAGTGTAAAGGGTTTTACAGACTCAGATTATGCAGGTGACTTAGACAACCGAAGTTCTACGTCAGGGTATGTCTTTACATTGGCTGGTGGAGCAGTATCATGGCGTTCTAGATTACAAGATTGTGTTACTCAGTATACTACAGAGGCTGAATATGTTGCAGCATCAGAGACATGCAAAGAATCAATTTGGCTTAATCGACTAGTAACAGATTTGGGAATCAAAGAAGAGATGCCTGTGTTATATTGTGATAGTCAAAGTGCTATACAATTGGCTCGCAATCCAGTTTATCACTCAAAGACAAAGCATGTGGATGTGAAGTATCATTTCATCAGGGAAATGCTCGAGGATAAGCAACTTCAGCTTGTCAAAGTTCACACCACAGAAAATCCTGCTGATCTACTTACAAAAGGACTTCCCTCGAAGAGCTTTGCGCATTTTCGCAAGCAGTTAGGTGTACGGTAGTACATCACTTCTCTACATCTCTTGTATATTAGCTTGTATAGTAGCTTCTCTCACACTTAAAGTACCACATTGGACTTTAAGTGGGAGGTTGTTGGGGTATAAAGCTCAATGTGGTTGCCCAGGTAAGTGGGCGGGCCGCCATGTATGTACACATATTCTTTTGTTAAAACCTAATAAGAACTCACTATGCTCTACACATTACAGTAGAGCGAGTTCACCATATCGTCGTGCTCTTCTTCTCGCACTCTCTCTCGCGTCGCACTTCCGCTCGTACTCCTTCACCCCAAGGGTGGCCTTAGGGAACCTTTTGGGCGCTCAATGTGAAAAAAAAAATATGAAAAAAAAAAAAGCCCACTAGCGATGGCGGCCGCCTGTAGCAGGTGCGCCGAGGAAGAAGGCGACCTAGCCGTCGCTACAAGCCCAGCCAGGGCGACCTCTTGTGTCGAAAAACGATTATCTCCCCAGGGCGCAGCCATTGAGCCCCTCAGCTCGCCGAATTAAGCAGGTAAAAAATCATGGGTTTGTGTGTGTAAGACCCCCTTCCCGCGAGCTTCCATGTCGACCTTGCTCGATTCTGCAGGGACCGTTTCCTGCGACCGGGAGAGACAAAGAGACAGAGAGAGGAAGAGACCTTTCCATGCATGGCCATGCAACCACGACCCTACCTTTCCCCTCCATAGCTCGCTCTCTCCTGAGCTCTAATACCAATATAAGACCTAGGGTAACTGAACATAGGATCCTCCTCCCTACCGCCCCTTATATAGGCCTAGCTCCTAGCTCTTGCTCTAAGCGGATCCCCCGTCCGCACTGGTCCAGTCCAGGCCCTTGGCCTAGGTCCCTGACCCCCTAGGTTGGGCCTTGCCCCGTAGGACCCTTGTCCTGACAATGAGTTCTCACTAGATATATACAATGAAACCATATTGTCTTATTAACGAAATATCTACAACACTATAAAAATATAAATGGTAGAGGGATATTATTTGACACCTTCTCCTTAGTTCCCAGAGTTTCAATTTACATAGCATCAATCTCACTATTAATAAAAATAAAAAGACAACATCATAATTAACCATTACATGCCAGCTATCCCGATTGTAATGCTAAGCAAAGACAATAGGGGGGTGCCAAATCTCGTAATAGGTCCCTCATATTTTTTGAGTCTGTTTAAGATTTGACATCTGCTCGAGTTTTGGTAGGGACATGGTTAAATGGATGGCCGGATCATTAAACTTAATCTCTTGTAGGAAATGTGACATGGGATAGCAATGTTGGTTTGTCTTGCCTTGGGTTGGCTAAGAACTCTTGGAATTTGCCCTTGCTCTTTGGATATTGTGATGATGACTAATTTAGCTTGACTAGTTTGTAGAAATTAGAAAATATTAAATATTATTCATAGTAAATTGTTGCATATAAGAAGCCAAACACCTATTTTAACGTTTTAGCATGGCACAATTTACATTCTCTAATTGCTTTTTTTTGCTCCTTATATGGCCGAGTTGCTACTTTTTTATCTCAAGATGATCTTAAAAATCACTTCATGTACTTTTGCCTGAAATACTTCTATACATATAGCACAATAGCTAGTCTTAAGTAAGACATGGATAACAATTGAGTGGTTCTTTGGCACATGTTACATGTAGCCAACGCTAACAAAATCTGTTGTCTTGTCTATATGGATACATGTGAGAATTCTATCTTTGCTAAAAAAGGTTCAACTTTACTATTGTCCGGCATCAAATGATGGCTTATTTCATCTAAAGATTGGTTTCTTGTTTTGATCATTGGAATGATTCCTCATTCGACAATATTGTAAAAAATGTTTTCAAGGCAAATTTTTTTTGTACAAATCATCTTTGTAATGTTTAAAGCCAATCATCTTGTGAACAAAGTGCTCTTTTGTGTGTAAGTATCATCTTTTGAACAACACACACACACACACACACACCTAGGAGGGAAGATGGCACCCCGGAAAGCTATGGCATCTATTAATTTTACCAAATGCCTTGCATGCTAAGCCAAAATCTTTGCTTTTGCTCCTTTTCCTCACTTTATGGGTCGACCCCCTTTTAAGAGTTGTATGTGAGTGATATACTGATTATAGGCCGTCTATACACTTATCACAAGGCCCCATTCACATCTTGGCTTTCTTGTGCAGTTCTAGTACTACTCGCAGAACATTGAAATCGAGGTGAGGAGGTCATTTTGAACACATTTTGATCCAGAAAATTATGTCAAGCTCCTTAAAAAAATAAATCCACATCATAATGGATACTGTTTGAGCTTTTGATATCTTTATGCCCATTCCCCTATTTAACAAGGGCTTGTCGGACAATAAAATAACCATATTAGAGTCATTTTTAGGTTATTTTGTTCTCAAATTTTTTTATAGAACCTTTTAATCAAATCTAAGCGGCTTGTAAATGCTCTAAGGCTCCTTTGATACTTCAGCCTTAGACTTACCATTCTCGCTTTCTCTCTAGCTCATTTTAGGTCAAATATAAACATTTTCTCTCTTTAGACTTAGAGATAGAAATTATTCGTTTAACATTAGATTTTCATTTTGATCCCTCTAAAATATTTTTAAAGTGGTGAAAATGACATCTTCTTAATTTTTGAGTAGTTTAGACTGATCGCAAAAGTTAAATTTGGCGATAGCCCTACACTTGCAACTTTGCCAAGGTTGCTAGAGTTGCATTTCCCATTCTCTACCCTTGCCTTATAAAGAGCTTGCAAGAATGAGACTCCCACATGTCTAACAATGCTATCCTTACAATGCGCAAAACAACTATCATACGATCCACACAAAATGAGTGCACATGTGGTTCACATTGAGTTCAAAATCCAACAGATGGGGGAGATCATACCCTGCTTGGGGGGACCATTGAGGCCATTGGTCCTCCATGGCATTATTAGTATTGGAGAGGATCAAGGACTAAAAGCACGGTGTTGTTCTATGCACTTTATAAAATTGGAATAGTGTATAAACTCATGCCAAAAAGTAAATTTAGCTTAGCCGATACATTTGGGCCCACCTCGATCACCAAGAGCCCTAAACCTACAACCTCAATCTTCCATATGTCCCACATCCCTTAAGCACCACACCTATATGCACTTCTTGATGCGTATAGATCTTGTAAATGTATTGTTGTAAATTCTTTTTAAATTTGGTATAATTTCAAAATTTTGTTAAAGTCTATGCATCTCTGGTGAATGCTCAATGCTCCTAGTTATTTATCTATCTTTTAGGTTTTTAATATACTTATTTGACATGATTATGGGTAGGTCAATTTATGTTGGGTAGTAAATAAGCACACTTAAGCCCCCATTGTAAGTCATCAATTCATTGTCGTGGCTGGTTGGCTCAACAACTCCCTCTCTTTCTTTCTCTCGTGCACTCTCCCTAGCTCCGCACTTTCGCATTGTTGACTTTGACAAATTTTGCCCAAAAGATCAATAGCCTTTGGATCTTTCCTACGGCCCCAAAGTCACACCCCTCCTTGATTTCCTCCCAACATTGGTATTATTAGCATCTCTCATTGGGAGAGTTTCTATGGTCCTAGATCATCAATGATTGTGAGCCGTTTGATTCTTTGGTGGGAAAATTATGGGTGAGGGAGGGCGGCCACATTCCAAGCCAAATGCCTTAATGATACACTACCCAAATGCGAGTGGAATTGTACTACCTTGGGCATTGTAATGCATAATTTCGGCGCCATGGTGAGCCGAGTTTTCACACCAAGTCCACTTTGCATTCATGCACGATTTACATCACCAAGGATGTAGTGCATCACATGTCAAGTTCACATTGGCTCATGAATAGTTCACAAATGCTAAGTCCACATCTTGTTCACACCAAGTTTACATTTTGATATGCGGTTGAGATTTGTGTCGACGCTTAACACCATTATCTATAGATACCCTCCAAATGAGAGATGTCATTTAGGTGAAAGCAGTGCTCAAAAAAACCTTTTTCCAAAAACTTGGCAAACGTGCACACGAGAAAGTTTAGAGGTGAATTGACTAAATTTAAAGATTTTTACATTAAATTTCACTAAATTTCGGAGGTTTCCTCACATCTATATCTATATACTTTATTAAAAAGACAGGGGTGGGGTTTACACGTGGCTGCAAATGCATGTGCCTGCAATTTTGAGGCCTTCGACCTTCTCTTGCAATCGCTCACTCCCTTGGAATATTTCAGTTGACGCTCCACTTGACAGGCGGGCAAGTGCGGGCTTCTCTCTCTCTCTCTCTCTCTGTGCCGTGGTGCTCCAGCCCCTCCCAGAAGGGATTCAGGCATAAATTATCCACAAGGGCAGCTGCAGAGTCGGGAGCAGTAATATGGGGAGTGCTTGCCCATATTGAGGAGCAGTGACATGGCGAGTGCTGCCTGGGGAGTGCTTGCCCGCAATAGAGAGAGAGAGAGAGAGAGAGAGAGAGAGAGAGAGAGAGAGAGAGAGAGAGAGAGAGAGAGAGAGAGAGAGAGAGAGAGAGAGAGAGAGGTTGCTGTCCTTGAAGTGAGTGATGGGGGCCTTGAAGTGAGGAAGTCGAGCACTATGTCGAGCGGCCTGGCCACTTGCATGAGTTGCAGTGCATGCTCCCTCTGCCTATTACTACCCTTTTCCCTTTGCTTCATGTAGCTGGCAAGGGCCTCTCCACTGCATCCGACTAGCTGCAACTCCCACACTTGGGCTGCACCACTTGTGCCCTCAAAAGACCTGCCCTCCTGCTCTTGCGCTCACAGCAATGCCTCCCTTTCTTGCAAGTTCTGCCACCATTACCGTTTCTGGCATTGCTTGCTCTTCGCACAACCATACTCTCAAGTTTCGAGTCTTGCCTTGCAGTTGCCACCCCCACAACCTTGCTGATATGTAGGAAATTTTCTTCAACAAAAAACTCCAACCGGCAGTCCCAAGCCTCACAACTAAAGAGTTTGATGGTGAAGTGCCCTTCAAATCATTCTCTATTTGTCCATGGTCTCTCTTTTCAAGCCGAGAGCAGCAGGCCCTAGCAGTACGTCTTCGACAAAAAGGACAACTCTTCTATGATTATGTTGTGAACCACATGCGGAGGCTTCTCACAAGTTTTATGAAAGAGCTTTTAAGGGATGCTTTCATTTAAGAAGGGTAAGTGCGATGGGCGGGCAATGGTAGATTTGGTAAGTTTGGCAAAGGCGAATCATGATTGGCCATTGGGAAATGTACAACTACTCTTAGAGTTGCTGAGAGACGTTCCCAAAAAGGAGGTAGAAGCAACTGAGAAGAAAAAGCATCCCACCGAAGAGCAGCTTCTGAGTGCACCTACCATTGTGTATGGGTTCTCCTTCAGCCTCAAGAAATGGGACTGCTTTGAGGTTGGGGGTCTCGGGGAGAGTTGGTCATGAAGAGCATCCGCAAGAGAGAGAGAGAGAGGAGATAAGCGGCCGAAGGCCGCCGGCCACACTAGTTCGTAATTAAATTTAGAGGTAAATCTCAAAATTTGTAGGTAGGACTACACTGAACCTGGCCTCCAAGGTCTTGTAAAAGTGCAGGAACGACGCCTATATGTACAAGTGGCGGCGGAGGCGAAAGGTTATGAATCGTGAAGACTTTAAAGCGGGAGCAGGTGCCCGGGTGCCCCTGCTTGCCGTAATTCTGTTGGCTACCGAGATTTCCATGTCACGCAAAAACCGGGTCATCTCGTCAGCGTCATGTGGGTTTATCTGCTGCGGACCCAATCCCCTTATCGCCCACCATTAACTGTTCTCTCAACAGCTCTCGAGAGTCGAGACTGGTCGAGATTCTAAGCTATTCCATGTTTTTCCCACCGACCAATTCCCACTTCAAGTAAAAATACTTCTTGAACCATGTAGCGCATTTGGAGCCTGCTGCTTCATGACCCTTCGCTGCATGCAGGCTCTATTGATCGCCTACTCACCTTCAGCTCACTCTACTTCTTGCATTTCAGTCCCGTTATTCCTTTCTTAAAGTCGCATCAGTCCGCAATCAGGCAATCGCATGTCTTGATAACGGCGAGGATGTTAGCTTCCCTGTTGCTTCCCCGTTGCTGAAGAAACAAGAAGCTTTTCTTCTTTCGTTAGAGGGTCGCAGAGGGGGCATGGGGCTGCCAAGGCCTCTTGGCCCTTATGCAGTCGGCTTTGCTGATTTTGAGCTGCGAAGGACTGAAGGTGTCCATGGGGGGATTGCCACAGCTACCCTGCTACAGCACAACAGTCCTGACTTTGTGATGCTTGCTGATGCCCAAGGTGCTCCTCTCATTCGCATCTTCTACCCAACGTCGCGTGCCAATCGCGGCTCTACACCTCTTAGTAGTGCCTCCAGATGGATGCCCAGCATAATGTACACATGGGGTTACATATCCAAGCTCATTCGCCCCTCTTCCTCCATGCACCGGCTTGCTATTTGGATTTTGACAGGTTTGTTAAGTAATTGCAAAAGCTGTTCCGATTGTCTGTTGAAGGCGATCATCAGTGGATGATGCTGGCATTTGTGGGTTTTCCAGGAATAGTTCATTCTTGCATGTGGCCTGGAGTGTTGATACAGGCAGCTGTAGCAACCCCAATTCTGACATCGGGTGACAGTGGCGATGAGGGGAGATTGCCTGTGGTTATCTTCTCACATGGCCTATGGGCATGCAGAACGACTTACAGTGCACTTTGTTGTGACCTTGCTTCACATGGATACAGTGAGTCGCTTTTTTCTAGTTAATAGCTACAGATATGTATAACAAAATCTGTGCGAACAGTCAGCTGATATGCTTTGTAAGAACAATGAACATTCTGTCAAGCTTGGAATGAGGTTTCTGCAAGCAGCTTGGTTCGTGCTGGTTGGGGGGGGGGGGGGGGGGGGGGGGGGGGGGGGGGGGGTAGTACGAGGAACCATATGCCAATTCACCTGCACTCTACTCACATTATTCGGCATCACCAATTCACACTTGACTCACCTGTTAAAATTTGGAAAGATCTACCCTTTTACCTTTTAGTGATGTTGTAGGTTCTTCAGAGTGTATCACCACTAAGTATCCCATAAATATTATCCCCCGACTACAATGCTAAAGTTGATCCATATTTCTTGGTAAACCTGTGTTTCGATCTACCAAATGTAAACTTGCACATGACCCTTAAGTGTGCAACACAACACCTCAATTGGATCCTCAACAAAACTAGGATCTCAGGACAAGGTCTCACCCTGACCAGGAGAATTTGTCTAAGAATTTACTGCTCTAAAAGTATCTTTGGCCCTCAATGTCAGAGAAGTAGACTTGATTACCACTATGGCCCTCAAGTCGCAACAACTACTCAAATTGTCGCAAGGTATTTGGTCTTGCACTAGATTGCTTACTGTGGACATTCAGAAAAGGAACCATGCGAAATGCAGTCTCAAGTGTTGAACTGGTCAGCCCATTTAGAAGGCATACCAGCTGGTCTATGCTCATTTGTTGATGACAAGGGCTATAAATGTTTAAACTCTTGTTATGGCCATTGTGTGTGATAGCTAGAGGCACCCAACTGGAGGTTTTTGGGCCCTGTCTGGAACCTGCATTTGACAGGGGCCTTAATGTTCAATGAAAGGTCTTTTCCTTTATCCCTTCAACCATGGATTTTGGCTTTTTTTCCCTTTTGCCTCCGTAGCTTTAAAGGTCTTTGGTTTATAGTCAGAAGTTTTAGTAAGGCAATCAACAGACTTATGCTCCAGTTCTCTGCACGTGAAGCATTTGCCTTCACTCCATTCTTTCTTCAGTAGTTTCAGGTCCTTTACTGAATATCCTTTTCTGGAACTTCTTCTTGTTGTCTTGCTATTGAGACTGATTCTTGTTCTGGGATTGATCTTGGGACTTCCATCTTTTTGCGGAAAGTCAACTTCCCCACAAGGAGATTGTACCTGTTGTGTCCTGTGCACGGGTCATCATCTGTTGAATGTTTGTGGCTTTTTTAGATATGTTTGAGCTCTTGTGGAAGCCTGCAACAATACTTCTCTTGTTGCTCTTCCAAGGTAGCTACTTGAGAAGCTACAGGAGGATTGTAATGGGAGGGCACCACATGCCAACTGAAGAGAGCAGACTGGAACAGACTTTTAAGTTTTAACATTTCAAAACAACGAGAGAGAGAGAGAGAGAGAGAGAGAGAGAGAGAGAGAGAGAGAGAGAGAGAGAGAGAGAGAGATTTGGGAAAGGCTCTCCATGCTGATAACAATCTGCTCATACAAGTGACCAAGGGTGGTCCGGCATAGAACTGACATGCCCAATGGATGGACCCGAGGTGCTCATAAGTACGACTACTACTGACATTGCCAACTGGTCCTGCACATGAGATCATTGACATGATGACAACATGGGCGACAACTGGGAAGCCATCGAGCAACCATGACGAAAGCAAAGTGTAGATCTCCTCCTAGCTGAAGTAGGAATGCCATGAGGATCACTGGGTCTAGCACTGCCGCTCCGAGTGCATGAGAGAAGGACTGCAACAGATGTGGAAGGGCAATTGAGTGCCTGGCTGGCTGCCCCTCCTGCTGCACACCTCTCCTCCTACTGTTCACGGTGGACTGCCCAAAAATGCTGGACTGAGGAGCAGCCCAAAAACGCTAGGCTGCTCCCTCTCCTGCCCAATGGCTGCCGGCCACGCATGGCTGCCCACTGGGGCACCCAAGGGAGGGCACCCCCCCTGTTGGGGATACTCTGCATGCACTCGAGGTGACCCCCCCCTGCTCCTCATATAGGCCAGAGAGCTGGCTGCCCAACACAGCCTCAAGACTCCACGACCTTGGTAAATGGGGAAAAATATGCACTGGATGCACAGGAGGTCCAAGGGGAAAATGTACCAAGGCTAGGGAATAATATTCCCAGCCTGCAGGACCATAAAGGACCATGGAACCAAGCCAAAACTCAAGGTTAAACATGGCTAGACACAACCTGATATGAGAGACCTACCTCACATTGGCCGGGCATAGCACCTATCCCTGGGAGAACTTGGGACCGACTGGACGAATCCGGAGAGATGCCTAAACTCTAACACCCAAACCCTAGGAGAAGAAGTAGCAGAAGAAGCAAAAAAAGTTTTACGAACTTACAAATCTTGCCATGTGGCCTAATTCCGAAACAGCCCTCACTCCCTAGCACCTGTCCTTGGGCGAACCTGGGACCGACTGGACAAATCTGGAGAGATGCCTAAACTCTAACACCTAAACCCTAAGAGAAGAAGTAGCAAAAGAAGTCAAAAAAAAGTTTTACGAATTTTCAAATCTTTCCGTGTAGCCTAATTTTAAAAGAAGTTTCCATCAGCTTATGGGACCCTATCTGATGGGGGCCCAAGGGCCTAGGGCCATAAATAAAGCAAGACCAACACACTGACAAATTCTCTGGCGTAAGAACTGATGATGTGGAAGCCGTACGGTGCCCCATGTTTTGCATTGACTGCCACGTGGCATTGTATGGATTTTCGCGAATTGTGTTGACTGTTGATGATGTGGCAGATTGTGTGAACATTCCCTTTGCGCATGCTTGTAGAGACCAGATGCTTTTAAACTTGATGCTTTTCATGTATTGCTTTTGGATAGGCCCAGGGCCTTTAAATATGTGCCATGGGCTTATTGTGTGGCACGTTTCCGCGTGGAAGTGCAGAGATCGGAGTACCGGCGTCGTAGTAAGTTCAAGCAATATAAAGAAGTACCGAAAGGGGCGCCAAGGTTTAGGGCCGGTGCTTTTTTGGGACGGAATTCCGCCACTCCCGTCTCGTGTGTTGTGCATCTCTTTAAGTTCTGTTGTTTAAAGTGCTTTGAAGTCTGTTAGTCTGTTCTTTTTTCGTTGGCACGCGGTGCCCTCTCGTTACAATGTCCCTTTCGATATTTCTTTATATTGCTTCAACAAGGTACATGTTCGGAGGCAACTTCTCTACTTCCTGCAATTGGGAATGCAAAAAGGGGACCCTCTTGCACATGCTTAAAGACCCCGGGCCTCTAAAAGCAATCACATGAAGAGCTCTTATCTCCAAAAGCATCCTATCCCAACATCTAGCGTCCGAAGGGTTGGCCCGTAAAACGTGGGTGTTCATATAGAGCCACAACAACACTTTCACAAAACATGCTCTACCGTACAGTGCTGCCATGTCATCTTTATAGAAATATTGAGTTGAGTCTTCTATAGGGTTTAGGGCTTAGGCTCCTCGGCCATGTTCTATAAGTTGGTCAAGGTCTTTGGTTCTTTTGTATTTAGGTCTCTCGATCGAGTGTTACAAGTTGATCAAGTTGATCAAAGGCAACTTCTCTACTTCCTACAAAGGGGACCCTCTTGCACATGCTTAAAAACCCCGGGCCTCTAAAAACAATTACATCTCCAAAAGCATCCTATCCCAACATCTAGCATCCAGAGGGCTGGCCCGTAAAACGTGGGTGTTCGTATAGAGCCACATCAACACTTTCACAAAACATGCTCTACCGTACAGTCATGCCATGTCATCTTTATGGAAATATTGAGTTGAGTCTTCTATAGGGTTTAGGGCTTAGGCTCCTCGGCCAGGTTCTATAAGTTGGTCAAGGTATTTGGTTCTTTTTATTTAGGTCTCTGGGTCGAGTTCTACAAGTTGATCAAAGGTTAGGGTTACAAACCCTAACCAATCTGGTATCTCTGTAGCCGCGTTAACATGTGACATACCGTGTAATAGACTTGGACATTCAAAGTCGAGAATCTAATGCAACACACTTGAGAGAAACTGAAATATCTGGACAAACTGAGCGAGACGACACAGCATGGCGGAGTTCTGCGCCCGGAGAGAGAGACTGGCACCAAAGACTGACACCCCTTTCGATATTTCTTTATTATTGTGCTTCACAAAGTACAATGTCTGAGGATCCTCTTCTCAGCAGTGCTGCCAAGCTAATCTGCCTGAGAGTGAGGCCCTGGCAATGATTCTCATCTCTGAACTTTTAAAAATAGGCCACTTGGAAAGACTTGAAAGTTGATAGAACTTCTTTTGCATCTTTCCCTAGGGATGTGTCCCCTCTGTCACAAAGTGATGACGTGGCTGCCCGAAACCCTAATTTTGCTAAAACACTAACCCTAAAATCAAAAACCCTAATTTTGTTGAAACCCTAACTTTAAAACTAGAAACCCTAATTCTGCTGAAACCCTAGCCCTAAATCAAAAACCCTAATTTTGTTGAAACCCTAACCCTAGAACCAAAAACCCTAATTTTGTTGAAACCCTAACCTTAACCCTAACCCTAACCCTGATTTGTTGACGTGGCGGGCTGATACGTGGCCTGCTCTACGGACACCAGTGTGATTTACGGAAAGCATAGAAGAATGAGAGAGAAAAAGCTTCTGCTTTATTTTAAACTCTTTTGATTGGACAGCTTTTTGGAACTTGCTTTATTTTATAAGCAAGAGAGAGAAAGAGCCTTTGCTTTATTTATGGGCTTTTGATTTCAGCTTTTGGGGCTTTGCTTTTGGCATCCCTTGTAACTTTAAATATGTGAGCAGGTCTCTCACAACTTAGAGCATCTGGACGCAGAGTACGAGTGTGAGCGCTTGCCCGCACTCTTGTACTTTGAACTCAGATTAATACAAAAAGAAATACCAAAAGGGGTGCCAATCTTTGGGGCCAATATCTCTAGGCACGGAACTCTGCCGAGCCAGTGTCGAATAAATTGTGAACTGTGAATTGTTTTGAAGTGGTTATTTGGTGCTGTCGCGGTAGATTCTTGACTTGGAGTGTCCAAGTCTGTTAACAGTGGTATCAGAGCACGGCCGATTTCTCTTCTACGGGAAATCCGATCCCATTTTTTTTTTCCGCGGCACCTATGGCTTCAGGCAAAGATCAGCCGACTCCCTTTGCATCCGGAGATGCGGGAAGGGATCACAACGAAGAATCCGGCAAGGAGTATGGCCTGCCTCGGCCTACTCAGGCGGAGCGTTGAGAGATGGAGCATCGTCAATTGATCGGCGATGCAACAAAGATGATGCTCAATTTTGCCAAGGACCCGAAAATGGCAAAATATATGAGCAAGACCTCTTTGAAGGAAGTGCACGCGTAGTGTGTGGCTGATGCACGAATTGCTCAGCTTTTTGACGCGCAAAACAAAGCTAAAAAGCAGGGCAAAAAGCAGAAGAAAGGAACTGACTTCCCGGGCTATTTGGGTCGTCAATCGACATTTGAAAAGGCAAAGAAACAGAATAAGCGAGTTCAATTTGAAGAAGTACCCAGTTCTTCTTCTTCTTCTTCTTCTTCTGATAGTTCTTCTAGCTCATTTGACTCGAGTGAAAAAGACCGAAAAGGCAAAAAAAAAAGCGAAGCAAAAAGCAATGCTTTGGAAAGGGCAAGAAAAAGGCAAAGAAGTCTAAATCTCGCCCCGTGAGTGACAGTTCTACAGAGGACTCGTCTACAGACAGTTTAGACTCTGACGACAACAACTTTTATGCAAAGAAGAATTTTTACAAAGCCAACCAGTATGACTTTCTGGAAGACGAAAGCAAGAAAGTCCGAGAGTTTAAGAAGGTGGACAGTCAATTAAATTTGATACATTTTCTTGATATAGAGATGCTTCGAAGGCTTTGTCTTTTGTACAGCAGTTTGACATCGCTTTCGTGGGAGGACGTTACTCAGAGCACTCTAAGATTCGGAGAGCTGCCTCTTACTTTAAGGGGAATGCTCGAACTTGGTGGTCCACGCTTCTATTAAGCAAGACTGCGCCAATTAAATGGCTGAAATTCAAGAGGCTTTTTATTTCTTCTTGGTTGACTCGAGAGTATGAACGTGATATACGAACTGCTTGGAACCATCTTCGGATGACCAAGAAAGATACAATGGACGCTTATTGCGAGAGATTTTGGAGCTCTTTTCTACCCGCCTCTTCATTTAAGAAGATCTCGTTAAGGAACAGATTGAGCGGTATACCTTGGGTCTACCTACAAAGATCCGAGATCACTGCTTTGAACAGAAGTCAACTTCTATTTAGGAGTTGATGAATCATGCGAAACGGGGTTTTGCCATCCACTTTGGCAGTCTGACTTACCCCACCGATGAGATCATGACATAAAGAGCTGAACAGACTTTGACAAATGAAAGTAGAAAGAGAAAGAGCAATCCAGAAAAGAAGGATGCACGACCCAAGCTTACTCCTCAGGAGCGGGCTCGCTACATAAAGGAGGGGAACTGCTTTGAATCCGGGGAAAATGGGCATCTCTGTGCGAAATGCCCTAGCAAGGCACCGAATGGACAGGATGAAGAAAGGCCAGAAAGTTCTAAAGCAGCTGAGAGACGTGGAAGAAAAGGCAGATAAAAAGCAGAATTGGTACCACATCGCGTGGAGCCTGAACCGAATCAAATGAATGAAAGTACAAACTTTGCTGCTTCTGAGGCAAAGTGAAAGATCCTGAAGCTCTTTTGTAGGAGCTAAGGCCAACTTCTTGAATTGGCGGCTCGATTTGGAATTACGCCCGATAGGCTTAGGCCATAGGCGGATGTAGTTCGAGTGGTACCCGGGCGGGATGTTGCCATTACACTGAGCTTTGGCAAACTTCGTTTGCAATGACAGGGGTGTTTAGGGCACGAGGAGTTTTACGTACTTGCCTTTGGAGGTTGTGACGTTCTACCCGAAATCCCTTGGTACCACAACAACAACGCCATGGGTGACTACCGGGGCGAGAAAGCGACTTTGACAAATGAAGAGCTTAGAGATTGTACTTGATGAACTTCAGTTTTTTTACTCATTTTTTTTTAAAATTTTGGGAGAGAACTGAACGATGGATAAAGGTCGAATATGTTTTGGACCTGAACAAAAGAACGCCAAGATTTTCTCCACAATCATGCCGATTGCTTTTCAGTGGGCCTGTTAGGCGTGTTACCACCCGCTCGTCCTGTGGATTATACTGATGCCAGGAAGCACACCACCGAACCGGTCACCTTACCATGTGAGCCGAGCCCAGAATGAAGAGATTATGAACCAAGTGAAAGACCTCTTGGAAAAGGGTCTTGTCCAGTCTAGTACTTCACCGTTTTGCTCTCTAGTGTTGTTGGTTTTGAAGAATGACGGATCTCGGAGAATGTGCATCGATTACAGAGCTCTCAACAAAATCACCATCAAGAACAGATTTTCGATTTCTAGGATCGATGATATACTCGACAGAGTATAGGGATCCTCGTGTTTTAGCAGGATTGATTTGAAGAGTGGATATTATCAGATCCGAATCGCGCCGGAAGACGCCTACAAGACAGCCTTTCGGATGACTTTTGGGTTATTTGAGTTTTTGGTGATGCCTTTTGGCTTAACCAATGCTCCTGTGACATTTAACCAGATGATGGACATGATTTTTCGAGAGTACAGGCTATTTGTTGGCACTTTCTTTGATGATATCATTGTTTTTTCCAGGAATGAGGAAGAACATAGAGATCATCTGCTTCAGGTCTTTCAGGCATTACGAGATCACAAGTTAGTGATTAATGGAAAAGTGAATTTTTCCTACCAGTGATACACTTTTTGGGACACATTGTCTCAGCAGCAGGAGTGCAAATGGATCCGGCCAATATAGAGACTATCCGTGATTGGCCTGATTTGAAGAATGTTCATGAAGTTAGAAGCTTCTGGGGAGTGTGTTCGTACTACAGGTGGTTCATTCGAAAGTTTGCTGAGGTTGCTTCCCCTTTCCATATCTTGACACAGAAAGGAGTCCCTTTCTCATGGGGACCCACAGAGGTGACTGCCTTTCAGACTTTGGAAGAGAAATTGACTACGGGACTAGTTTTGACTTTGCCGGACTTGCAAAAGTCATTTAAAGTATATTGTGATGCTTGTGGTCGTAGTGGGTGCGGTCCTAATGCAAGAAGGCAATGTCATTGCTTATGGAGCCGATTGTTCTCAAGGCCGGAAATGACAACACAGATTGGTGAGAAAGAGCTTTTGGCGGCTATCCATGCTCTTATTCAGTGGCGACATTACCTACTCGGAGCCCATTTTACGCTTTTCACAGATGATGGGAGTTTACACTACTTGTCACGGAAGCAGCTATCGGAAAAAGCAGATGCGGTGGGCAAAACTTCTTGCCACGGTTTACTTTCGGATTGTCCATGTGCAGGGACAGAAGAAATTGGTGGCAAATACTTTGTTCAGCAAGCCGTTGGTTCTGGCTATTTCCGCGATACATCATAGGAACTTCGAGGATATGGTCGGTCAGTACGCCAAAGAACAGATTTTGCAGATGTATTCATTTGAATACAGAAAGGGGAGATAGCGGCGGACTATTCCATTGGGAATGGCTACTTGATGAAGAAAACCATGTTGTGCGTTACACAGTCTTTGAGGGAAAAGGTTCTAACCGAATGCCACTGTCCGCCTTATACGGGTCACCGCGGCATTGCTACCTCCTTGAAAGGGGTAGAGAAATACTTCTTTTGGCCGAGACTCTAGAAGGATGTGGACGAGTTTGTGCGCAGTTGCTTGGTATGCTAGAAGGTCAAGTTTGACAGGCATAAAGAACAGGGATTGTTACAGCCTTTACCCATACCTACCCACCCCTGGGAAAATATTGCAATGGATTTCATCTCTCGAGAACATAGCTTGGGCACGATTGTTAATTGCCCAGGTCTTCAGATTACATGGCATGCTTGAGACGATTGTCTTCGACAGGACCCTAGGTTCACGAGTTTGTTTTGGATGGCTATATGGGAGAACATAGGCACGTGGTTGCAGTTCTCGTTCCACTGGTAGACTGACGGGCAATCAGAGATTGCTAATTGAGTGGTACTAGATTTGTTGAAGTCTTCTTTGTTGGATCAAAAGACTACTTGGGAAAGGTTTTTACCTTTGGTGGAATATGCATACAGAAACACGATTAACTCTTTGATGGGGAAGGTGCCACTTGAGATTTTTGAATTTGCTACGAAGATTCTACCCTTAGCGCAAAAGATGAGACTTTTCTTTGAAGCCGACCAGTTCACGATGGACTTGGTCCGGAAGGCTTTACAAAAATTTCAGGAAAGATAGAAAAAGGCAGTAGATCACCATTTTCGCGATTTGAAATTGAAGGAGAAGAATTGGGTGCTCTTACATTATGGGAAGGCACGACCGAAAAAAAAAACAAAAGGGAAAGGAGCGGCTTCTTTGTAAGCTTAGCATGACATAGTGTGGACCTTTCTAGGTTAGATAAATGATATCTCCTTTGGACTGAAGCTGCCAGAATACTTGGAGGATTCACAATGTTTTTTAATGTGAGTCTCTTAAAGCCTTTTGAAGGCGATGTGCCCGATGATGGGAAGCCAGAGGTGCGACCCGAATTGGACGAAAACGAGCAGATACTCGTTCCAGAACAGAAATTGGCACAGAAAGAAAGAAAGAAGGTAAAGCGAATTGACAGTTCTTGGTTAAATTCAAGACCTACTTCGCATTGGATGCGAAATGAATGGAGGAGGAAGACCTAGCAGATATTCCTCAGAATGTGAATCTTTACCTTGAAGCTTTTGGTTTAGCATAGTCTATTCCAAATGGAACCCAGAATTTAGCTTGGCACGAGATCTGGTGCAGTGGGTTTGCACAAGAGGGGAGTTACTCCGCTCCTTTGTCAACAGATGCTTCGATTTTTGAATACTAGAGTCACTAATGTCTCTTTGAGCTTCAGGGATACTGAGAGCTGATCGTATTTCGTTGGATGACTTTATGAAATGGAATTCCGGAATATGAAACTGATTTGTTCTTGACTTGTTTTTAAGGGCAAGAACTGATAGACGAAATGATTGTGGCATTTTGGTCTAATTGATCTCGAATAGACATGGTTGCAATAGGCATCGATGAGGTCCCGACTGGAGTTAGATGCGATTGCTAGCTACATTGCCGATAAATCACGGTCTAAGATCCGAATGAATGTTGAATGTCATGTGACGTGACTCTCGATTGGTACATGTGCTAGATGTGTGTTCCTAATACGTAGGTACTAACAGTTAGTGTCTGCTAATACGGTTTATGGCCTCTGTCTGTTTTGCAGGCGTAATCAAGGGCGATTACAATGCTTTCAAGAGGGGGGTATGTCACAAAGTGATGATGTGGCTGCCCGAAACCCTAACCCTAAAATCAAAAACCATAATTCTGTTGAAACCTAACCCTAAAACCAAAAACCCTAATTCTGTTGAAACCCTAACCCTAAAATCAAAAACCCTAATTTTGTTAAAACTCTAACCCTAAAACCAAAAACCCTAATTTTGTTGAAACCCTAACCCTAACCCTAACCCTAATCCTAACCCTGATTTGTTGACGTGGCGGGCTGACACGTGGCCTGCTGTACAGACACCAGCGTGATTTACGGAAAGCTGGGCAGATTTTGGCTTTTGCTTTAACTCAAAGCAAGAGATGAGAGAGAGAGAGAAGCTTTTGCTTTTATTTTATAAAAGCATAGAAGAATGAGGCTTCTACTTTGTTTTAACAGCTTTTGATTGGACAACTTTTTGGAACTTGCTTTATTTTATAAGCAAGAGAGAAAGAGCCTTTGCTTTATTTATGGGCTTTTGATTTTCAGATTTTGGGGCTTTGCTTTTGGCATCCCTTGTAACTTTAAATATGTGAGCAGGCCGCAGAGTCTGAGTGTGAGCGCCTATCTGCACTCTTGTACTTTGAACTCAGATTAATACAAAAAGAAATACCGAAAGGGGCGCTTGTCTTTGGGGCCAATATCTCTAGGCACGGAACTCCACCGGGCCAGTGTCGAATAAATTGTGAACTGTGAACTGCTTTGAAGTGGTTATTTGGTGCTGTCGCGGTAGATTCTTGACTTGCAGTATCCAAGTCTGTTACACCCTCCCTATCCGGAGTCCATCCTTTAGGTCATGCCACGTCATCAATTTGGGACATACCACCCTCTTGAAAGAATTGTAATCGTAATCGCTCTCGATTACGCTTGTAGAAACAGACATTGGAGAAAAACTAGTTCAATAGACATTGACTCTAAGTACCCATGCATTAAACGATACATCCAATGCTTGCGCGAAGACGACAGTCATTGAGCATTCACATCACATTGACATCACAAAGACGACAGTCATTGAGCATTCACATCACATTGACATCACTATCCCCGTTGAGATCTTAGATGAGAATCATGCTCACTGTAACGTATTTAGGAGTCACATCTAGACCGCACCGATCTCTAGCTGATGTCTTGATTAACCAACTCTTGTTACTATGATATCCACATCACCCCTCAGGTGAACAAGACCTAAATGCTGCAGTCGTTTTGTCTTTGAAACATGTAGTCAAGCACTACACACATGAGAGAGCACATATAACAAATTCATATTAGGAATTTCCATTTCAAAGTACTTCTTTTCATAAAGTCATACAACAGAATACTGTCAGCCTGTCAGTATCCCTGAAATCACAAAAGAAATCAGTAACTTTATTCCATCTGGGTAATCTGTGACAAAGGAACACCCTCCCTAAGATCGTTCTACTACCTCCGGTAAGTGGTGGTTGGCTCCGCGAGGATGTGGAGTACTTGGGCCTCCCAAACCAGTGCTTTATTTGTCGATATATGGGCCATCTAGCAAAGGCCTGTCCACGGAGGAGGCCTAGACCTTCGGCACAGACCCAGACCCAGCCTCCTAAGGCTGGCCAGACACAACAGACAGAGACACAGGGAGGTAGGCAGGTTCCTCCTCTGAGCTTGGTGCCCAGGCAGAGAAGGGATGACAGCAGGGCCGTGGTCACCGCCGCGAGGGACCAGCACGCTAGTTCGCCCCCCCTTGATGGTTGTCCTACACCAGGGCAGCAGAGCAGTCGTGTCACGTGCACATCTAACCCTATGTGTACGTGGACAAGCTACTTCATGACATCGGTTTGGTTCAGTTCAGTCAGCCGAGATTAGGAAGTGTTATGGCAGTTTTGTGAGTCTGTTCGCAGACCGTGCATGTCTAGGCACTTAGAATAGATGCATATCCTCTGGTTGCACACATCATGACCATCAGATTTCAATCAGATTCCATCAAGAGCATTTTTACAATGCATAGACCTATTTTTCGTATTTTTGACATTTTTCGCTTATTATTTTTAAGTGACTTTTGTTGGGAATTGGGTAGGGCAATTTAGAACCTCAAGAATATAAGAAACCCTAGCGCTAGCATTTCTGGCAGAAGAGGCAGCAGGAACCGCATGTTCAACAGACACCGTCTCAGCAGGTACCCCAGAGGACACCTAGCGTTTTTGGAGCAGATGACCCCTACAGCTAGCTTTTTCAGCAGAACAAGCCCAGTGTTTTGCATTGCAGCAGCCTGGCGACAAAAACCACAGATCAGCCCTAGCATTAGTAGGTTTGCATCAACAAGACGGAATTCAGCCAAGCGTTTTTGGACCAGCAAAGCAACTCAGTGTTTTGCAAATTCATTGCGACAGAACCTCAGTTAGCACCAGCGTTTTCAGTTTTCAGCATCAAGACTCCGTAGTAGAAGCCCCGAACCTCGCAGATCTCACCTTCCAGTAGGAGATCCTCGCCGCACGGTCAGATCCAGCGTAGTTTGCAGATTCAGCCCAGAAAACGCAAATTTCAGCATCTGCGTTTTCAGCACGTCGTCGTCGTCGCATCGTCGCCATCAACATCGTCACCGACATAGAGTCGGAATTCAGCAGATAAGATTTGCAGATTTCAGCCATTAGCATGTTCAGATTTCAGCCCGTCTCGTCGTGGTCCTCATCGTCGTCGACATCGTCGGCCAGTCCAAAGCACTGTAGAGATTTGTGCAATCAATAGTAGACCGCTCTCGCCATAGAGAGTGGGGCCTTCAGAGGAGGGTTTGACAACATTCTGGTGTCGTATTCTTCTCTTTCTATCTCTCAGTCTCATGTACCTTCCTTCATTCACAGTGTTCATCACTTTGTTTGTGTCCATTGCACTCTCTCACTAAAGGCACGGAAGGCTCTCCCTTCCGTAAGTAAAAGGAACCCTTGAGCACAGTGCGGAGCACTCATCTTGAGCAAAGTTCAACATTCACTTCCGCTGCACTTTACAAGTCGGTTCTCACAGGGAACCGTTTTGAACCTTTACAATAGAACAAGGTCACAGTTCCACTCTCCACCTCAACTTCACCACTGACAGCCCCTCCCCCCCCCCCCCCCGTGCCACCTACTGCCCCCCCCTCCGCCTCCATCTCTTCCACCTCCCCTCCCATTCCCCCCGTTGCTGTCGCCTCCCCTCTCATTCCACCCACTAGCCCCCTTGCTACCTCATTCCCTCTTGCTCTTGCCCCACGGCCCGCTCAGGGGCAGGATCTTCATCGTCTGCTAGGAGGTCTCTCGGCACCGCTTTTGCCACGAGTCGCCTGTCGTGAGAGGAGCAGACTTTCTTGCAGACCCCCCTTCTGGTGCAGACGTCACCGTTTCCTGTAGTCCCTCGAGGATTGACGAGTTTCGACATCTGTCGCCGATGGGACTTCTTCGCTTACAACTTCACACGCTTCCTTGGAGACTCTTCATCAAACTTTGAGACGGCTTGCTTCAGACTCCGCGTACTATTTCTTGCAGCTAGAGGGATAGAGGCCATGGACATAGTGGTTGGTTTCTCTTTTTCTCTGTGTGGCAAGGACCAGTCTGAGTGGACTTTGGACTCTGTGACGGATCGGCTTTTGGCTCAGGCTCTTGAGTTCTCTCATCATACAGGAGACTTAGGGGTTACGGATTTGGTATTGACTCTATTGCCGTTAGTCAAGTTCTCGGTGACGGCTCTTGACACAAAAGGATATAGACACATTGTGGTACACTTTTTTGCTGACACGCAGAGCCCACCATGTTATATGCATATATACATGAGGACTCTTGGACAGAGGAGTCAGCCCGACAGACGACACATCTCTCTTGGTCCTGGGCTGGACAATATTTACAGTCACGCCTATCTCGGGGTTGCTCGGATGCGGATTACTTCCCATCCATCGAAGATAGGGAGGTTTGGCTGTTGTCGCAGCATCGGTCTTCTCTCACCGACTCCATGAGGATTGTCTCATGGAATGTGCAGGGATTAGGAGGGCCCCCATTTTGAGGGCCATCGTGGTCGGTTGCGTTAGGAGCTTCAACTATGCCTTGTGGGTGGTGAGATTGATATTCTTATGCTTTAGGAGCATCATCTTTGTGAGAGCTGCATTAGATGATGTGGTCAGATTTTGTGTGGTTGTTATGAGACATTTTGGTCAGCTGCATTTAGATCTGATGGTATCTAGGGAGGGTATGTATGACTATTACGGACTCATGGCACGAAGCCATTGTGGACAGAGGTATTATTGTGTCGGGCAGGGCTCAGTGGATTACTATGCAGGTTCAGGGTTGCCTCATGGGCATCTTGAACATATATGCACCCGATGTGGCAAGTGCACGGGTAGAGTTTTGGTCTCATATTGTAGAGTCTCTGCCGCATGCAGAGCAGTGGTGTGTTGGGGGAGACTTCAACATGTTGAAGGACCGCTCTGACAAGATTGGAGGTAGCCATGCTACTGTGCACAGGGCTGAGTTGGCAGCTTGGGAGCGTTTATGTATGCCCTTGAGGGTTTCTGATGTTTTGGTAGCTTTCAGACACAATGCTACTATTTAACGAGCCTTGAAAAGTAAGCGAAGGATTTAAAGCAAGTGAGCCTCCCAATTAGGTCTCCCCAATCTCAGAAAAATAAAAAGCCTTTCAAAACATCTTAAGTGTGTAATTGAAGGGTGAGTTTAGGAGACAGCTTGTCTTTCTCTCGCTCTGACTGCAGAGTAGGAGTGACTCTATCTTGGATAGATGGCTTCTACGCCAGTGACCGCATCTGTGACTTGTGGATCTATTTGCATTGTGACAGGGACTACTTTTTTCGGACCTTGCACCAGTGATTCTCACTATGACAGACAGATATAGGAGGGGGAGTACAATGTTGCGCATCCCTGAGAGGATCTTGTTGGATCCAGAGCTTAGAGAGCGAGTGGTGGTACTTTGGACAGAGAGCTTGGACATGTAGGACACCCTTGCTGGTAGAGTGGCCTCTGGACTTGATGAGCTTAGTCGCTTCTTCCTCCAGGAATCTGCAACTCCCTTGGTTGCGGCCAGGGAGGAGGAGAAGCATCTTCTTCTCCCACGGGGCATTGTTTCCTTGCAGAGGATGCAGGAGCATCACCCAAAGAGTCTTTGGTTGGAGGAGCAGATGCAACAGGCTTGACAGCAGCTGGCTAGCATTGAGCAGTTGCGTCATGAGTTTGCCTTCCATTGGTAGGCATCTCAGTGGACCTAGGTGGGTGATAGAGTTACTGGGGAGTTCTTTAAGACAGTGGGGCCCTGCCATGCGCACACCAGTGTCAGCCAGTTGAGGAGATCCGACGTTCCTCTTCGAGATCAGCCATGCACCTTCACAAACGCACGCCCGAGGCGCTCTTTGTTCGCAATCGACGACTGTCAGCAGGTTTTGCGCTCAAGGCCTGAATAGCCTCATTCGCTCAACAGATCCTTAATGACGCTTCCGCACTTAACTTTCCAGTGCGCGGTGCCATGAAGGCTTCCGTGCGCATTAAGCTTAAAGTGACAAGGGCCGTTTTCTGGACAGACCCTCCATAAGCCGCACCAAAGGAGACTCAAGTCAGCTAGATGCTAGCCCCCAGCTTGCGTGCTCAAAGCTGCGGGGACTTGGCCTCTCGGTGAAGGCTCCACCTTGAGTGTCTCGGGCACACCGTCAGTTGCTTCGGAGCCTGAGGATATGCGTGCAATTGCTACTAACTTTTACGATGATTTGCTGTCAGTTGAGCCTCAATCAGAGTGTCAAGATGCATGCAGAGAGTAGATACCTTGCCTTGCTACTGAGGAGATGCGTCAGAGACGAGAGCTTTTCCTCCAGCTAGAAGAGCTCTATGAGGCCCTCAGAGCACTCCCCCGCAATAACTGTCCAGGGGAGGACGGTTTGACTCCCAGCTTCTTCTTGGAGTATTGGGACTCGCTTGGTTCAGATCTTTGCAGCACATTTCAGTATATCTTGCACATTGGAGAGATGCATGACAGCATGAGTGAGGGCTTGATTTACCTTATTCCCAAGGAGGGAGGCTCCTTGGATGAGATTCGGTAGTGGCGACCCATCACCATCCTCAACTCAGCCTTCAAAATTCTATCAAAGGCTCTGCGCTTGAGGATTCAAGCCACTTCTAGAGTGCTTTATACATGGGACTCAAATAAGTTTTGTCAAGGAGCGTAGTATCCTTGACAATATCTTCACTTTTTGGGAGGCGTCTGCCCTCGCGTGTCTCCGAGGGGAGGATCTGGTGATACTTCTTCTCGATTTTGAGAAGGCTTACGACAGAGTTGACTGGGATTTCTTGGAGGGCACTCTATGCAGGATGGGTTTCTTAAATGCTTGGATCAGAGGTGTGTGAGCTCTCTACAGGTGTGCGCACAGTCAGGTGCTCTTGGCAGGGGGAGGAGGGGAACGCTTCATGCTCACACGTTCGGTCAGATAGGGTTGCCCTCTAGCCCCCTTCCTCTTTCTGTTCTATGTTAAGGCGATGAGCAGATTTTTGACTTCACAGCAAGTTGGCTTGCGTGGTTTAGAGCTCCCTGTTAGGGGAGACGAGTTACTTGACGCTAAGTTTGCCGATGATTCAGCCTTGTACTTGGATGGTCAGGATGCCAATCTGCACAAGTGAGCAAGCTCTTGAGGTGTTTTGTTGTGCATTAGGAGCATTGATCAACTGGAGGAAGATAGTAGCTTTCGGGGTTGGCAACTTGGCAGTGCTCCTACGCCTAATTGGTCACGTGGTGAGGGTTTCAGGTAGATTCCCCTAGGGACTCTTGTTTGTTATCTGGGTTGTCAGGCTGGCATGGACTTGTCCCCTAACTCCGACTGATCAGAAGACTGCTCCCCTCCTCCTGTCTAGTAAGAGGAAGTTGTTGCATTCGAGTTCGGCACGGCTCTCTTTGACAGGCAGAGTTGTAGTGGCCAACCAGGTGCTATTGGCTCCTATGTGGTACATAACGTCTTGCTGGATCTTCTCGAGCTCCTGTATCAACCGTCTAGAGAGGTTGATCGGGAATTTTCTTTGGTCAGGGCGCGACACCTGTATCAACCGTCTAGAGAGGTTGATCGGGAATTTTCTTTGGTCAGGGCGCGACACCCTGCTAGCCCGGGCCAAAGTACCCCGGCAGGTCATCGCCTTATAGAGCAGAGCCCTTATTGGGAAGTTTATGGTCAGAGGATTGCTTCCAGGGGAGGAGCCATGGAAGGAGTTGTTGCTTCACCGGCTTCGACCTGGAGTCCCTCATGCAGGAGGCCCTTGGAGCCCCTCCATCAGGTATAGAGATCCCGTCACAAGACGGGGACCACGCGCCAATAGAAAAGAACATAGTGAAATAGACTTTTAGCACTTTAATAACAATTGAAACTGAAAGAGAGAGAGAGAGAGCACAGGCGACAGGGAGTGGCGGAATTCCACCCCAGAGAGTATTTGCCCCAAACCTTGGTGCCCCTTTCGGTATTTCTTTATATTGCATCAACACAGTACAAGCCGGTACTCCACGCTCTGCACCTTCTCTCAGAATAGTGCCAGAGAATGAGCCCTAGCCTCATATTCAAAGGCCCTTGGCCATTAAAAGCAGTTTACATAAAAAGCTTGAAACTCCAAAGCAACTGGTCCAAAAAGCTACTAAAATTGCCAGCGTGATTTACGAAAATCTGTACAACTGCCACGTCAATAGTCATCACAAAAAGAGAAAATCCGTACAGCTTTGCTACGCTAGTAGGCCATCGTAAAATCCGGAGTTTCGAACAGGATGCCACGTCATCAATCAGAGTAAAATCCGGAATTCCGCACAACACGTGCCACGTCATTAGTTTTCCACTTCTTCTGCTTCTACTGCTTCTGCTTCTTAGGGTTTAGGCCCCTCGGCCGAGATCTGAAGGTTGGATCCATTCTTTAGTGACTTGACACGTCTGCAGTTTGTGACATCCCTCCTTCTTGAAAGAAAGTAATCATCCCCGATTAGAGCATACAGACTGGATTTCATTAATTTGGAAATGGTTGAAGCCAATACAAGTGGGATGGACTTGCCTTTCACTTTTACATCAAGAATTATATCTCTCCCCTTCTCATTCTTCAAAGTTGCTTTCCTTGCCCTGTAGTCGACCACCACATTGTTCTTATAGAACCAGGGGATTCCCAAAAGGACGTCACACCCTTCCAAAGGTAGTCCTCGTGCCCTAGATACCCCTGACAATGCAACCAAAGTTTGCCTATGATAGGTGTAATAGCAACATCTTGCCCTGGTGCTGCCAGAACTTTTTCAACCAGTGGTTCCATATCCTCTGGCGTTATTCCAAGTCAAGACGCCAATTTATATAAATTTTACACACGCTGAATTTTACTGCAAAAACCCTAATTTGTTGTTGAAACACTAATTTTCCAAAGTTGTCCGAATAAAAATCCAATCGCGTCAATGTTTAGGTCTCGACGAGAGGATCAACTTTGACTTCTGTTGCATATCTAAATTCTTAACCGTTGAAGAGATTTTTAGAGACCTTTGCTAAACAAAAAAACAACGTTGTTTTTTGGTGCTTTTTAGGACAGAAACGAACTCCTGTTTCATCTTCTCCGTCTTCTCTTGTTGTTTCTTCTTCATCCAAGTCCATAGCTTCCACTGTAGATTGACTTAGAAACGGTTTCTCTCTCAAAAAAGGAAAATCATTTTGTAAAATCGGAAGCGCTAGCTTGCTTTGTCTCCTCTTAATGGACCTGTATGCTTTTGGAAGCATTTGGGAGGGCCTAGGGCCCTTATATATCTGTTGTGGGCGCTTTCTCTAGCAAGCTACCGGCAGGAGATGCAGAGCAGAGCCACAGTTGTACCTTGTTGAAGCAATATAAAGAAATATCGAAAGGGGCGCCATCATTTGGGGCCATTGAAATCTGAGAGTGGAGCTCTGTCACTTTGTGTCTCGTGTGGATTTTCTTTGTCTTTTTGTTCAGTTGTTTGAGGAGCTAAATGCTTGTCTCAGTCTGTTCTTTCAATTGGCACATGGTGCCCATCCCGTTACAGTGGCATTAGCGCCCACAACAGATATAGAAAGGCCCTAGGCCCTCCCAAATGCTTCCAAATGCGTGTTCCTCGCTCCTATCACATGTTATCCGCACACAAATAACAAGAGCTTCCAAAAAAATAATAATTTACGCACGCTGAAATTGGTTGCAGAAACGCTAATTTGTTTCTGAAACCCCTAATTTTCCAAAGTTGTCTAAATAAAAATCTGATCGTGTCAATGCCTAGGGCTCGGCGAGAGAATCAACTTTGACTTTTGTTGCATATCCAAATTCTCAACTGTTGAATAGATTTTTAGAGACCTCTGCTTAACAGAAAAGCATTAAAAAATCATGTTTTTGGTTCTTTTTACGGTAATAACGAACTCCTGTTTCATCATCATCTCTGCCTTCTCTTGTCATTTTTTTCTTTATTCAACTCCATAGCTTCCATTTGTAGGTTGACGTAGAACCGGTTTCTCTCTTGAAAAAGATTTTTTTGTTTGGTAGAATCTGGAAGCGCCAGCTTGCTCTGTCTGCTCTTGATAGATTGGTATGCTTTTAGAAAAGTACATGTGTGAATCTTTGATACCACTGTAACGGAACGAGCACCATGTGCCAACTGAAAGAACAGATTGAGACAGACATTTAGCACCTCAAACAACTGATCAGAAAGACAGAAAATCCACACGAGACACACGGTGGCGGAGCCCCACTCCCAGGCTGCTATGGCCCCAAACAATGGCGCTCCTATCAGTGTTTCTTTATATTGCTTCAAAAGGGTACAACTCTGTAGCTCTGCTTCGCTTCTCCCGCGGGTAGCATGCCAAAGAGAGCGCCCACAACAAATATCTAAAGGCCCTAGGCCGATGCAAAAGCAACTACATGAAAAGCAACATGTTCTAAAAGCATATGGTCCACCCAGAGGGCTATCCGTACAATGTTGCACGTTACTTAGAGCTAGCACAATTTGCGGATTTTTGTATAGATTGCCACATCATCAGTTTTTATTCAAGGAGTGTGAGACTTGAGTGTGTGTCCTACTTTATTTTAAGTTGGGTCCTTCGGCCAAGAGTCTGTAAGTTGGTCGGGGGCTAGGGTTCTTAATCTTAACCCATTATAATAATAGGGCACTCGGCAGGAACCTGGAAGTTGGTGATGACTTATTCTTCTTTTGCTAGGGTTTAGACCCTTGGCCTAAATCTGCAGGTTGGCGCAGGGAGTCCTAATCCCCTTGGTCTTTAGAGGTTGACACTTCAGCAATTTGTGACAGTGTGAGTTAATCATAGGGAGTAGGTCGTAGCAAAGTGTCACCAGTTCCTCCAAATGTTGAACCAAAAGTAGGTGCAATACCTCCTTCATAGCCTTCGGATTGTCCTCCACAAAATGAGTTATGATACATTCCTCCATTGAAACCATTATGGGTTGTCCTAGCATATTGAATCCAAAGATCCCATTGTGCATCCAAAGGTTCCCTTGACTTGCCATTCCCGAGAAAGTAGAGTTCCCCCCAATGAAACCTGAAAATTGGTATTTCCTCCCATGTGTTCGTGGAGAAGTTGGGTTCTTTAGAAACTTCAACCTTTGGAATAGCTGTTTTGATTTCGAGGTTTAGAGGGCCCGCCAAATCCTTTCATTGCTTGAAAAGGTTCTCATTGCTCTCTCCCTCATGTGCTTGACATAACGCGGATCCTGGCTATATGCAAGAAAATGGTCCAACAAGTTATCAACTTTGGTCTGTCTCTTCGCATCACTATTTGAGGACTTATCATTACCATTGGTAGCTTCATCATCTTTGACTTCAACTTTGACCTCCACTTCCTTTTATTGCACCTCTCCTCGTTATTATAGTCTCTCTAGGATTCTCCTCCTGCAAATTTGTCATTGACCTCTCTGAGATTGTCCACTATTGCTAAAAGAAGCTGTCCGATCTGGATGGGCGGATTGCTCGTAGAAGAGCAATCAATTGTGCTTTGATACCACTGCAACTAGCTAGCCTCTTGCCCCAGCGGTGATGGACAACAAAAACAGCAAATTCAGCTTATAACAGCGTGTAAGAAACTGAAAACTCAGCTCACAGATCATAGAAAGAGTGAGACACGAAAACTTGAAGAGAGATTGAGAGATAGAGATGAGATAGGGAGACATGGACAAGCTGCTGAGATCCTCTCCTACACGACATTGGCTCCTCAAAAAGCCGCCCTTTCGCTATTTTGTTTATTTAGATAAAGTATAACAATACAAAATTCATCAAAGAGATGGCGCCCTGCTTATGTGAGAGTAGATTGGGAGAGTGTGCCCTTACAATTCTCTGTTCAGTCCTTTAAATAGAGAGATGTGTGTGTGTGTGTGTGTGTGTGTGTATCCTCGCAGGCAAATCATGGATAATCTTGCTAATGCTTTCATCGGCATTGAGTATGCAAACTATACTGGCCAAGATGTACTTATCATGCAAGTTGATATAGAGAAAGCATTTGATATTGTTCAGTGGGACTTTATTGCATGATCATGACGGGCTTAGGTTTTGGATTGAAAATGCGTCGTGTGGTTTACTTTCTATACAAACATAGTCAATCTTTTGGAATAATTGATGGTGAGCTTACACAGTCTGGAATCTTGGTTGTTCAGTCAAGCAAGGATGTCGTTGAGTGCCATGCTACATGCTATTGCCACTCATCCTCTACTATTTTATTTGGACTCCTTGATGGCATCTGGTCGATTGCATGGATTTGGATTACCTATCATAATCATTTTGTGGTGCAAGCATATACGCATGATTCCATGTTTTGGCCTAGGAATCATCTAGATGATGTTCGTTGTATCATGGATGCCTTACACATTTATGGGTTGGTTGCCAGGCTTCATGCAAACTTCCGAAAATCTAAGCTTTTGCCATTACACCAAAAGGAATGGCATTCTATATTATGGCCAGGTGAAATAGTAAAGCCTGATCAGATAGTGAGGCATCCTAGGCTTGGTTTTGTATTGTAGCCGAAGAAGTAGAAGTCTCTCCAACTCGCTTTGGGCACTTCTGCTGATAGTCGCCTTTTTCTCCACAGTGGTTGCAATGCCAATCAGCTTTCAAAGCATCCTTTTCTGCATTAGCATTCTTGGTATTGTTGTAGTTGGAAGAACCAGCCAAGGCTTCGGAGCTTGGCTTCCTCGCATTGAAATGCTCTTCCTGGTCCTATACCATTGGATTTCCTGAGCAATGGTGTTCAATCGGCCTCCTCCATACGTAGTTTGACACCGCTTTTTCTGGAGGCAACTTCTTGGAAGTCTCTGAAGTACTAAGGTGGTTTCTTTTCTGAAGGGGAACGCTCTCACGAGGTGGTCTACTGTTCTTCTTTATAGCAAAGCACCAACAAAGTGGGTTAATTTCAAATCGTTTTCTTCAGCATGATTGACACAAGAGTACGGGCCTGATGTGATTACAATTTGGAATCATTTGAAGATGTGGGAAGACGATACTTTGGCCACCTATTGTCTACGTTTTTGGGATATCTTTTTGCCAATGGGTGTCTTTTCTGGAGCAAATGGAGCGGTATTGTTGCTAATTACCCAAAGAGATGTGGCGATACTACTTGAAACATACATCCACGAGCTTATGGAGCATGCAGTGAACAATTTTTCTATGTATTTAGGCTCTTGGACTTATGTTATGGACGAGCCAGTGTCCAAGACATCTGAGAAAGGCTTTTCTAAAAAAGAGAAGAAAGGCAAGAAACAAAAGAAGAAATCCATAGGGCCTAAATTGACAATTGAGAAGTGTGCATTATACTACAATGAGGGCAAGTGCTATGGCTGTGGAGTAGTTAGGCATATTTTAGTTAAGTGTCCAAAGAAGGAAGCGAACAAGAAGCTACAGGATAAACCAGAAAGTTCTAAAGCGACAGAAGAGGGAGCAAAGAAGACAAAGGCATGACTTGTTCCGGATTTCGCGGGGGTGACCTTAGACCTAGGGGATGAGAGCACGGAGCTTTGTAGAGCGTGGGGCAAAGTACGAGATTAGGAGGCCTTGATATTTTTCGATGGAGGATCCCGATGTCAACTTCATTTCACCGGAATTGGCAGCTCGACTTGGAATTACGCCTAAAGAAATGGGACCATAGTTGGATGGAGTTCTAGCAGCACCAGGGCATGACTGCCATTACTCCTGTCATTGGCAAACTTTGGCTGCATTGTCAAGGGTATTAGGGCATGAGGACTTCATTATCATGCCTCTTGAGGGGTGTGATAAACTGTTGGGGATATGTTGGTATTACAAGAATAGTGTCGTGGTCGATTACTGGGCAAGAAAAGCTAAGAGGAATCATTCTTGATGTAATGTTAAAGGGCGAGTCCGTCCCACTTGTATCGCCTATCTTGCTGAGAGATTTGGAAGAACATAAATGTTCAAGCTTGTCAAATTTAGAATCAGAACGCCAAGATCTCCTGCAAGCTCAAGTTGCTTGTCTCTTTGAGGGCTATGCCCAAGTGTATTGAAGTGGTCTTGTTGATTTTGGAGTTGTGGATGCAACTTGCTCGTAGATGTACTTCATGTTGAATATCTGACTATCTGGAAAATTATGGCTGTTGCAATTCTTGTGGAAGTTCGTGTTGTGCTTGAAGAGACTTGCATTGTCTCTGGGCTTTCTGCAACATTGTGTCTTTGCCTCAGCTTTATATTAAAGCAGGCGAGGAACATGTTGAGATTTACTTAACAAAGGCCTTTGGTTTGCCATTGTCACAGTTGCTCAGGAACTATTGGCTGCATCTTGTGTTAGTTTTGGCATGATATTTGTTCTAATTGATGCTAACTTCATTACACTGTTAGGATTTGTGTTTGAAACCTGGGCATGCTTTTAAGCTTTTGCTGATGCTTTGGTGATACAATTTTCATTTCTAGATGTATTTGTATTGAATTTTTGTTGTCACATTTTTTCTTTTGTTGGTCCCTCACCACATTTTTTTGTTTTCTAGTTGTTGTTGTCCCTGAACACCTTGATGGATCTGCAAACATGGCGAGCTATGCGGACCACAATGGAAAACGAAAGTGGTTGCAGAATACATTTGCAGATGTTCCAGTCAACCAAATTACAATGCATGACCGTGCTAAGCAGCTCAGGCAGGTCAGCATCTCAAGTAAAAGCATCTCTAAGTTTTGAAGCATTTTGAAGCTTGAGGAGTTTCGGTATTTGCTGGATTAATTGGCAGTTTTCCAGGTAATTGTACAGATGAGGGGAACCAAAAAAGGTAAATAGGGGCAGTTTCCTAAGGCATCTGTGTGATTCTGACCTGGATCAAAATAGTATGCAGTTCATGGCTATTGGCACATGTTGATGAAAAATTAAAGAAAAGCCTTTCAGGCGGTTTCCCTACAAAATCTTCATGGCATATTTAGCTCCAGCTTGAAAGCAATTGACTGGAATTCCTTGAGTGGTGATAGCTACCGTTTAGTCGTGATAGCTACCATTTACTCTTAGCAGCTCCCCTGCAGGCTCTAAGGTATCAAATGTGTTCTTATCAAATGCTCCTGTCAAGTATCAAACATTAACTTGCTTCAGTGGAGATTACAGTCATGCAACAGTACAGAGAGACAGTCGCTTGTGGTGGTCCTAGGAGATCTATTTAGTTATGTTGAAGTTCAGTCAATAGTAGGAATTAAAGCTGTTTTAAATTCAGCAGTGTTACTGAAAGGAGGGGTGCAGCGTATACACAAATGCCAGAGATTTTGACTAATTTGAGACAACAACGAAAGCTTTTCCTTGTCTCAATTTTCTGTTTTTGAAGGTGTGGTTTGTTTTCATTTTGAGAACAAGTATCTCCATCCTTGGGTATCGAATAATCATGAACATACAATATTCTTGATTTAAAGCAATGGAAGTCAGCAATTTTTTCACAGACTTTGTGTTCGGTATACTGGTCAACATATGTTTATGTCGTCAATAGTGTCCTGCAATATCATTTTAAGCAAGCTTTTAATTCTCTTTTGAAAGTGATAATTTCAAATTGTTGCACAGTGCGTTACACAGGTAAACACTCGTTTATAGCTGTCTGTCTATTTACTTTATTAAAACACACTTTTGGGTCGACTCAGTTGTGGATCATGAGCACAAGGAGGCGAGAGCTTCAATGCAATGCGGTCTGAAATTGGAAGTTGATGCAAATTAGTTTGTCAATGGCATTGATACAAAGATCCTTGTCATGCATTGCATCAGCTCAGCTTTTCTTTATTTGCCATGTACTTCTGTAATTTCTTCGTTGGCAGGGGGGATTTTATTGTGTATTGACCCTTTGCTGAACTGATGCATGTCTAATATATATTGTGTTTTTGCAAATTGGCTGGCTTATAATATTGCCAATTTCTCTGCAGAGAGTTTTGGAAATTCGAAAGGTCGTAGATGTTCTCGAGAGCCTAGATAGAGGGTTGCTCACCCAGAATGCCAACACAGTAACTGGCACGGCAGCTTTAGATGTAAACATGCTTCAAACTCGGTTGGATCTTCACTTTATTGCCATTTCTGGGCATTCATTTGGAGGTGCAACATCTATTGTGGCATCTGGAATAGACAAAAGGATCAAGTGCTGTCTTGCAATGGATGTTTGGTGGGAACCGATTGACAAGGTATCTGAGCTCACTATGCACATTCTTGTCTTATGTTTCTCATTTCCTAAGCAACAATCAGCCCTCATTATGGTTCTTTTAGAGCAATTTAAGGGAAAGATAGCAAGCAATTTACTTGAAGGTGCTTCAATTTTTCTAGATGGAGTTCGAAAAACTTGCAGGCAAAGTTCCTGTCTTGCTCTTGAACACCGAAAACTTTGATTGGACAGCTTTGCGTGATGCACGTGGCATTTTTATGAAGGCAAGAAGGGATGCAACTCAGGATGGAAGGCCCTTGGTCACTGTACTCAAAACAATCAAGGTTATATGTTTTGAGAGCTTGTTTTTAACTTTAGTGCTTGTTTCTAAATGCTCTTGCTCATGCCATATTTAAATTCCAGGGGACATCACATCAAGATCAGTCAGATTTTACAATGCTTTTCCCTAAAATCATGAAGAAGTTGGGGTATGTATAAAGTGTGTAATTTGATTGCAAAACTGTATTGATGTTTGATCTTTCTAATGATGAGCATTGGCCCCCTTCTACAAACGCCCAGAGATAGTAAGTGTACACGTATCTCTGTAAGTAAAAAGCACAAAATTATCAGAGCGCTTGCAATACCTACTCTCCATGTGATAGTGTGCTGTTTGTGAAGCTATTTTTTTTTTTCGTTGCTTCTACAAAGCTATCTCAATTTGTTCATGCGTAGTTATTGCTGGTTTATATCCAATGCTATCCTTTATCTCCAAAGTCCAACGGGAGGGTTGTTGGGTATGTGACCTTTTGTCTCTGTAAGTAAAAAGTACATAATTATCAGAGCGCTTGCAATACCTACTCTCCATGTGATAGTGTGCTGTTTGTGAAGCTTTTTTTAATTCGTTGTTTCTACAAAGCTATCACAATTTTTTAATGCGTAGTTATTGCTGGTTTATATCCAATGCTAACCTTTAGCTCCGAAGTCCAACGGGAGGGTTGTTGGGTATGTGACCTTTGGTCTATGCCACAACACATTGGTGTGTACCATCCCCGGTTTAGTTAGTGGTCGAGTGAGCATCCTATCAGCAGGTGACCATGTGTCAGCATGTGCGCTTTGCACAAGGAGCCAAAGAAGTCCCCTTTGGAGGCCACAGTGGGAGATTTCCCTTTGCTTTGGGGAGATACCTTTGGCCCTTGAGAGGTGCACCTAACCATTTTACTACCACTTGTACTTGCCATGCTACTACTATACAAGTAGCCACGTCTTGTACACATTCTAGTGTTAGTTCATTTCATAATCAAGTTATTTCTATTGGTTTTACACTTTGTGCATCGTGTAATCGCTCTCTCTCTCCATTCATCATGAATGCTCCTCTAAATATGCCGCCATAACACTTAACACTCATGCCTTCACCTCCTCGACCGGCTCCTTTGTCTCTTACTCCCCTCAACAAGTTTGAGAGGCCTCTCCTGCCCTTTGCTCTCAGCCACATACAGAGTAGCTGTTACCATCCCTTCAGACTCCTCTTATCAGGCACCGTCTCTTCCTCCTGCACTTCAGGTTCTAGCTCTACACGATTACACTTTGTGCATCGTGTAATCGCTCTCTCTCTCCATTCATCATGAATGCTCCTCTAAATATGCCGCCATAACACTTAACACTCATGCCTTCACCTCCTCGACCGGCTCCTTTGTCTCTTAGCTCCCCTCAACAAGTTTGAGAGGCCTCTCCTGCCCTTTGCTCTCAGCCACATACAGAGTAGCTGTTACCATCCCTTCAGACTCCTCTTATCAGGCACCGTCTCTTCCTCCTGCACTTCAGGTTCTAGCTCTACCCCCCCCCCCCCCCCCCCCCCCCCCCCCCCCCCCCCCCCCGGCCCCCAGATGGGCTGAATATGCAAACAGAGGCAAAGCTTGTACTTTCACCACCTCCTCTAGCAGGTCTTCCTTCCAAGTTTTTGGGACATTTCCCCGTCTTGGCATCTCTAAATAGAGCAGGAAGTAGTGGGGAAGGGACCAGGGCCTTAATGGGTCGAGTAAATCATTTACACAGTTCAAGGAGCCACAACTCAGTTGGTAGACATATAGACTCTCCCCATGCTATCCTTCTTCCTCTCCTTCACACGAGAGGAGAAGCGGTCAAAGGAGTCTGTGCTTGAGTCTGCACACTGTCACACATACGGTCCCTGCAATCTTCATTGAGCAGGTTTGTACCTGTGTTGGAGCCGTGGACTGAGTTGATGTAGATAGTTGCTATTGCTTTTGGATGGTTCTATACCTACCCACAGGTTTTGTTATCCTTGCTTCTATGAGATCTCGGGGGGTCAAGGAGGCTCAAAGATGCTCCCCTGCCCTCCGATAGGGCTTAGAGCTCGGTATGGGGAGGGGTCATATTTTGCATAGGGCAGACGTGTCGCCCCTCTTCTCCTGATAATTCCATATAGAGAAATGGGCCTCTTCGCAGAGGTAATGCCATGAGAGGCGATGGATATTATAGATGCATGTCATGGTGGGTTAGATATGTACAGCTCTAGAGATATGCCACCATTGAGGATGCATCACATTATAGTCTCATCTTCCGTTGCACTAACTGAGTTACCTATGGAGAGTTCATGAGATGAATGCCTCTGTGGATTGTGTGTGAGGAATATGGAGTGGATGCATCATGACATGGACATTTTATCATCAGATTATATGCCTGCTTTTCTGGGGTGGTATAATACTAAGGCCTTGTCAGACGATGCATTGATTGTGCTGTTTTGGATGATAGCGTTGCCTTTTTCAAATCTTTTGCATATGCTTTGGATGGAGTCAGTGGTTCATTCTTTCTTGAGTATCATGGAGATCTGACTTGGAACACTAAAGAATTTTAGTAAACCAAAGTGAAGGGCTCCAAGAAGCTTTTGCTCAGGAAGGATTTATGTCACATAGTGACGACGTGGCATGGCCTAAAGGTCAAGAGCCTGGACAAAAGGGGCCTAAACCTTAAGGAAATGAAGCAAAAAAAGTTGTTCCAAATTACAGGTTCCTATCAAGGGGCTCAAGAGGGGTTAGGAATTAAAAACCTAACCCTCACAACTGTGGCCAAGGGCCTAAACCCTTATCCAAATAAAGCAAAGGCCCAAATTGCGCAGCAGATGCTGACGTGGCAGGTTGTATGGATGTCGGCGATTTGCGACGCATATTGCGGACGGTTGATGACATGGCAGCAGCATACAGACAGCCCATGGGGGCACTAGCTTTTGGAGCCAGGAGCTTTTAGAAGTGAGCTTTTCATGCATCTGCTTTTGAGTTTGTCCAAGGGCCACACTTCTGCTGAGCTTTGCTTGGGGAACACTGAGAGAAGGACTCTCAGACATTGTACTTTGTGAAGCACTTCTATAAAGAAATACCGATAAGGGGCGCGAGTCTTTGAGGGTAGTGCGTCTGGGTGGGGAACTATGCTGTGCTGTGTCGACTCTCCTTTTTCTCTATTCAAGTTATTTGCAGTTTCTCTCGTGTGTTGTAGTTGATCTTCAACTTGGGGTGCCCAAGTCTATTAAAGTGGTATTAGAGCCCAGACAATTCTTCGTCTGCAAAGGATCCGATTCCTTTTCTCGCAACACACATGGATTCCGGCAGTGAATCTGGCAGGGAGGAGACGGTTGCACCTACTCGCTTGAGTGAGGAAACCAACGGAGGATCTAGCGGGAGTCTGACTTCTTCCCTAGATTCAGGAGCCGAGTACAGCCCTCTCCCGCCGATCGACCTCGAAAGGATGGAAGCCCAATGACAACTTTTGGTTGACATCTGTCCCAACGAGATGCTCAAATACGCCAAGGATCCGCAGTATGCGAATTTTCTAAAGAATCACCCACTTCACGAGATCCATTCGGGATGGCAGGTGGCCATTCATTCACCTTTTAAGAGGGCAATGAAACAGTTATCGAAGCCGAGGCAGGTAAGCGAAGTGTGTACTCGCAGGATGAGTTTGACCAGCGTGGTGGAGCAGCAGGTCAACGAAGTCATATGGAACTCTCATCTTCTGGATACTAAGCAATGACAGTTGGGGGAGAGGAAATTCATTGATTGGGCCATCTATGATTCTGGACCAGCACATTCTATGCTTTCTTGGTGTGAGGCAAGATGTCGCCAGACTCTTGCCAGCACATTGGACGGCAGATCAGTACACAATATTGGTAGAGGAGTGGGTCAAAGGATAGTTGAGGTTGAGGCGACTATACCTGTGCAGTGGGACAAGGTACTTCGAGGTGCTGCTACTATGCTAGAGCATGTGGTTTGATCGGCTTACTTTGATGAGGAGGAGACTCCTATCCTAGTTAAGCAGTCAAATTACTTTATAGTATGGCTCCGCAGCAGGATGGATCTGGCCATCACTGTATATTTGCAGTGAGAGGAGATTGAGGGTCTCATATTTGCAGTAAGAGGAGATCGAGGGTCCCATATTAGCAGGTTCCATCTGGCAGCCGGGCCAGAGTAATTGGTGCCAAGGGGAAGAGAGACATTGTAGTCCCCTATTTTCTTACAGAGGCGTCAACTTGGCAGCTATGGATATGTGAGGGGAGACCAATCCCTCAGCTTTATTGGGATCCAGGAGAGTAGCAGTGGCCTTCTGCAGAGCATGGTTGAGCTCCAGTGTCATTCTTTTGTGTATACAATCAGGATTGGACGCATTCGCGCTAGTGAGACATTAGAGAGAGCAGCCTACTTGGCTGAGGAGATGGTCACATGCGGGTCTCTCAACTGCATATTTGAGACAGTCCTAGTTGTCATCTGTTTTATGAGGGGGAAGCTGAGGACCGTAGTTCTCACGCTTATAGAGTTTGTGATCTATGAGTCTCGTTTGATATGTTGCCAACTACAGTGTATGCTTTTGTGATGTGGCGAGAGCAAGTGTTTAGTAGAGTTTACAATATCACGCTTAAGGTCGTGTGGAAGGCACGGTGCTCACATGTTTGTAATGAGGAGCCATCTGCTACCACTAGGACTTCCCAATATCTGGTCACTCATTCACATGCTATGAAGTCAATGGAATTCATCTTTGGGCTCTTTGATTTCTCAGGACTTTTGATTGCAAAACAGTATAAACTTTTTAAACTGCCTCTAAGGCTTCTAGCATATTGGGAGCCAAGAGTTTCCATGGTTTTGAGCTTTATGACTTAGCCATTGTCATTTTGTGCTTTTTATCTCTAGTTTAGAGGTATCGACCTATATTATAAGCCTCTAACTTACATTTTAATCATAACACACCATATAAATGTGCGGTCAAGTTAAAAATTAAAATGACTCATCAAAATGATTGGAAAAGGGGGTACCTAGTGGATCATTCATCAAAAGTTCCTATATCATATGCATTCAAGAGATTCTTAAAAATACCCCTTTATACATGCTATATTTTCCTATGAGTGTCTTTTAAAAAGCGCCCACCATCCTTTAATGTTTACACAAAATAAACTTGCTCCAACTCGCATTGTATGGTACATTTTTGAAAAGTGAACGCCTCAGGGGTTGCCAGTCTGCTTAAAGTTGTTCCATGACGTATGAATTGTTTTGATCGTAAAATGGACAGACAGCCTGACTTTTTGTATCTTCTGCCAAGTATACAATTGAATTTTAGTAGCTGAGATTCAAGTGTTTTTTTGCATTCAGAGTAGCTGGAAAGCTGGACCCTTTTCTAACAAAAAGCATCAATAGTCGGGCATGCCTGGACTTTCTTCACAAGCACTTACTTCCACCAGGTTGTACAACATGACGAGTCCTATTTATTCTGTTTTTTTATGGTTATGGTTAAAATGCGCTCACAAGAAAATGCTCGCATAAGCCCTCGTTTTCGACACATCCGGAAAGTATTTAGAAAAACGCTCGCCCAAAGATAACCCTTGTTTTCAATACATCTGGAAAGTATATAATTGTTAGCTTTCTTTACAGGCACAGGGTCTCCATATGCTGTTGATGTATTGGAAGATGCCGAACATCTTACTGTAGAATATTGAGTATCGCCAAAGCTCCGCAACCTTGTATGTAGTCTAAGCAGATAATGCTAAATATATACTGAGCATTTGACCTAACCTCATTCTTACGGCTCTATAAGGTCCCCAGCTTAAAACCAAAGGTCATGAGCTGGGAACCTTTGATGACACTAACAGAGTCTGATATTCTAAATTAATGTAAGGTTAGCACAGCACATTACTGTGGTTTTGTGAGAAATGCCAGCTCTCAAGTGTACAGTTTATTTGCGAGTGTGAGATGTTAGTAGACGGCTTCGGTGGATTCTAAATGGAGAGTTGTGAAAGAATTGAAGATCCCACCCAGGTCTCTTCAATTCAGTGACCTGGGTGTGGTATTGAAGTGACCTGGGTGGACTCTTTTCATAATTTCATATCAACTAAGCTAGCAATTAAGTTGATAAACGTGTATTTGCTTGCTATCCAAGGGAAATTTTATGCGCAAGGCTCTAGACGACCTTCATTTTCTCTCAAGCTTGATATGTCTTTGTGCATATGGTAGGGAATCAAAATTTCCTAGCTAAGAGTAATAGATAATTTTTTGAGATTCTGTATTATATTACTCTTATAAACCAAGCCACATTTTGAATTTTTGTCAAAAGATGAACTTGTTGCCAAAACTAGCACGTTGATGAGATTATAAATGCTCCAATTGTGTTCTTGGTGAGGAATGGGCTATGAAAATATTTAGTGTAAAATCTTTTGGAGGTTATGCACATATTCATTCATTGTGAAACATGGATGGTTATGTTAAGAGTTAGTGGGCGTCTGGCCGTGTGGGCACCTAGTCACTTTAACCCAACACTATGGCTACTGGTCAGGATTAGTATCCTTGCTAAGGGGGTAATGTCAGGACTATGTTTGAGCCAGCTTCCTTGCACCCTCTGCTTGCTTCACAATCAGTTTGCCAATACGGTTGTTCATCTGAATATATACATGTGTGATCATTTTTTCCAAGAATCCTTGCTTGCACGGCAACTCTGTCATCGTTCACCTTGCAAATGACCATAAGCAGTCCGTTGAATCCTTGGCAAGGTCTTTCAAGTTAACATTGAGAAGTTCGACAAGGATTTTGTGACATCATGCTAACAAACTTTAGTGGACTTGTATCCTTCTAGTCGAGTCTCACTGCTAATTGTGCTACTTTTGATCTTTGTCAACTTTTTATCCATTCTGAGGCCTGGTGGGTAGATGAGGCAAGCCCACTTTGTCATAAGTATAATATAATGCCAGAGTCTGCTATCAATTATGCGCCCAACTGCCTCACTTAGCTCCAAGTTGTCTGGGACAGCCTATGTTTTGATGATTCTTCTAGGAGGAGGGTGACCATGTAAGCAGGGAGGAAGAGCAGCTGCCATATGGAGGCATACCAAAAATGAGCAACATTAGGACTGCAGAGTGTCTCCGATTATTTAAGAGAGCGCAAGCATAGAGTTGCAGATACATTATTCATTTCCTATATTGTGTATCGTCTCTCTCTCTCTCTCTCTCTCTCTATATATATATGAAGGATTACGTGAATCTTGGAAATTATCTACTATAGAACCTATTTTCAAGTCGGGGGATCCTATGATACCCGGGAACTATCGTACCATTATGGTAGGTCACACTTTGACCCGACTGTACGCATCCATTCTTGAACAAAAACTGAGTAGATGGGCAGAGAATGAGGGCATAAGGGCAACAGGGCAAGCTGGATTCAGAAGGGGTTATTCCACTTTAGATCATATTCTTACGCTCAGAGCCATTATTGAGGAAGGAAGAGCAAATGGGAGAAGGATGTATTGTTGCTTTGTGGATTTTCGAAAAGCTTTTGATACAGTACCAAGGGCCAGATTGATGCGCAGGATGCAAGAGTCAGGGGTCCCTAAAGAGATTATTTGGGGGATCATGGCCTTATACGGGTTAGTAATTGGTTAGGTACGTACTCCAGAAGGGAATTCCGACATTGTTCATTCCACTGTTGGAGTAAAGCAGGGATGCCCACTGTCCCCTACTTTATTTGGTATGTACATAGATGAGGTATCAGATTACATTGATAGAGAAGGTGACAGAGGTGCTCAACTTGCAGGGTCATGGATCCCTTTGTTGTTGTATGCAAATGATATTGTATTGATAGCAGAATCACCAGATGGAATGCAGTGGCAGCTAGATGCATTACATAACTTCACGGAGGACAGTGGACTATCGGTAAACTTGGGTAAAACCAAAGTTATGGTGTTTAACACCACACCGCAGTGGGTTAGGAGGTCGGCACCTACATTTGCATATGGCCAGGATACAGTAGAGTACACAGATGCATACACATACCTTGGGGTGATATTTGCAGGACCGAAGTTTACTCTTAAGAAAGCAGCGGATGCTAGATTATCCAGAGCCTCTGCGGTCCTGGGAGGGTTGGAGAGGTTGTGTTCACAAGTGCAGTTTCAGGAACCACGAACAAAACTTTGGCTCTTTGATACTGTGGTGGCTTCGGCTATGCTTTATGGGGTCCAGATTTGGGGACCATCTGTGGATCAGGATAATTGGAAGTCAATGGAGAGACCTTTGGTATCTATGATTTCCCGAATGATTAGAGCCAAGGCCTCCGTACCACACGCGATTACCTGAGCAGAACTAGCGGCCCCTCCGATAGAAATTGAAGCTCTTACCAGATCAGTGTCCTTTATACATGGTTTGTGGGATACAAATAATGGCCGATATACTAGACTGGCCCTCGAATCCTCTCGAAAATTGGCAATGAAAGGGGATACATCATGCTGGTATGCGCAACTGTCCTCGTGGTTTCAGAGACACGGGTTCAGTATGGAAAGATTACCCCCCTTCCAATACTCTCTTGAGACTCCATCACTGGCAATTACACGAACGGAGATTAATAAAATCATCCGACAGGATCTTATACAGTTGGATACTAAGAGGACATGGGTAGACCCTACACAAGAATTGGGCATGAAGATGGCCGACTACAAAGAAAACTTCCTACAACTATCTGAAGATGGATTTGTGCTTCGCCCGAGTTACATGGATACCCACCTGTCTCATGGTTTGAGATGTGCTATTGGTCAGATTCGTACATCCTCACACCTGTTGGAATTTGAATTTGGCAGATTTAGGGGAATCCCATCTGAGAGCAGAATTTGCAAGTTATGCGGAATGGAGCCGAAGACAGAATTACACTTTATATGCCACTGCACAGTATACTATGAGATACGCGGGCGTTTTCATTGCCTCTTTAAAGAAGGCTTTGGACCTCTAGATAGAATCATGCAATACCAAGATCAAAGATGCTTAGGCTTGTACCTACTGGAACTACATCGGCACAGTGATAATCTAATGAGAAGACAAAGAGCACTACAGCCTCAGAGGCAGATCACAATCTCTTTGGATCGAGAGAAGCAGGAGTGGAAGGGGAAGCAAGAGGCCAGCACCCAACACAAAGGTGTACCCATATTCATACCAAAGGCAGCGATTGAGCTCAGGAAATCGAGAGGACCACTACCAAGATGCAAACGCACACTTCACCGGAGGAGACGACAACAAAGGAGTAGAAGCATTCTAGCCAGACACCCAGAATGCTCCTAAGAAGTTTATTAAATACTTTGTATTTAGTTTTTTCACATTTACTTTCACACTTTTCACACTAAGTACTTTAGTACTAAGGTACCCAGACATTGTAACAGATTCACCACTTTTGTATCAGTTTGGTCTCATAGATCATTCTGGCCTTTTGAAGACGTTAATATAACATTTCATTTCATTTCATTTTCTCTCTCTTTCAATTGAGTTAAGACTTTTGTTAGGATAATCAGCATGAAGACTTGAATTTTTTTTAGATTTATTCCATTGCATTGAAGTATTAGCAAGTGGGAAAACATAACTCTATTCATGCTCTGTTTGTCGTTTATTAGATCATTTATAGTATGTGTATTGGACTTCCTCTCATTGTGCCGCATTGCATAGAACCCATTCACTCACTTAGCAAGAGTGCTAACTCTTAACACTAGTTTTATACCAAATCATGACATTAAAGTATCCTTTGGCCTACAAAGTGTCATTTTGCACCAATGTGACAAAATAACCGACTGTATCCAACCAAACTTCATCGATAGGTTTGTTGGACCATAGTGGATGTGGGTAACATGTCAAATCACCATTGAGGGTTACAAGGACAAAATAACATTACATAGTGAGAGAGTGCATATAGGGGCAAAGTGTGTGCAAAAGACTCGAATTTCGGACTCAATAGATGTACCAAGGCATGATAAAACCATAAAGTTTTTCATGCCCTCAATTTGAGTCAATGTGCAAGCTTACGGGATCGAAGTGTGCATTTCAGTATCCTCTCGGCAAAGTGGAGCCTATGTAAGGATTTTGGAAGTCAAAAACACTAAAGGACAACCAGGACACCACAAACTTCAGGGAATAATTTTTTTACAGATCTGAATAAAAAGCCATGTACATCTGAGTAGAATTTCTAAAATTCCTTTTTGGCGACCTTTTATTCACTCACATTAGTACTTGTAAGACTTCTCCTCATACTTTTTCAACTTACTATGATAAAGGCATGACCCATGAAGAGTTCTCATGGAAGTGCATGCGATCTATTGGAAGAAAAGATGCCCTAAGCTTAGAAAAGAATACTGAGACAGACACATAAAACATAGGCTACTTCCTTGTACAAAGACTTGTTATATGGGCATGTATGCTATCTAAGTAAAGATAATGAGAAGCAGCCAATTTTGTTTGTTAATCTTGTCTTCAATAAAATTACAAGGAGTCCTCTTCCGTCCAAAAGAAATCACCAATGTTGCTCCGCCACATCCTTGTGTGCTCTCTCCTTCTATGCCACGTGCACATGACTCTATGTGCCACATGGACATGCTACTACTACATCTTTCGAGCCAAGATTTGTCTTCAGAGCTTCGAGATTTTGCACCGGTGATTGTGAGCTTGTTTGCAGGCCTGCAGGTTACAATGACTCCATTAGATTAGGTTTCGTTAATCATAGCTTCTTTTTTGCGTAAATGGCGTGTACACCTTGTTTCGCAGGTGGTGTTACACTTCAGTGGACATCCCACATGACATTCCCCAAACGTTGCACCAAACAGGTTGAAATGCGCTAAACTATGTTTGCACATTACACATTTTGAATGATCGCTGGGGAATTTGAATGATCGGGTTGGGGAATACGAAACTCAAGGCAGAACAAGGGTCTATTGGAAATAAGTCGTCACCAAATGGTGGCATTCTCTGGTGTATGTTAGGGTTGTATGGTCACAATGACCCTACATTTGCACTTTCAATCTATTTTGCCCTTTCAATAGCTCTCTAGCTAATGTGGGTCATTTATTAGCTCTTTTAGCCATGTGCCACATTTTTTATGCAGTCACCCAAAACCAGGGCGCCACCGAACTCGCCCTCATTCTCATTCATCCACATGTATAAACACACTCTTAAACTATGAGTAATTGCTCTCTCTCTCTCTCTCTCTCTCTCTCTCTCTCTCTCAATGTTTTGTCTATTTGCTCTCGTGTCTTCATTCAAGTAGGCTGAGGACCAGTTGCAGACCCTAGGACACGCTATGGGAGGCAGGCTTCTACGAGAAATTTCATCCCAGAAACTAGTTTCAATTTGCATCAGCTCTCGGTTTCTAGTGATTTTGTTGCAAAATTAATTGTCTTTTGAACCGTCTTCGTGGGTTACCTGCACCCCTCTTCATCTGCCGGACCTGCATCTTGTAGAGTTTTGTCGCAAGAAATCATGTCAAATCTGCAGTTTTTTTCGCAGCCACCTTACCTCAGAAGCGCCGCCTTTTGGTGGAGATTCTGGTCATTATGGAGCTATCACACTTGTTTTCCTGATTTGCCCTTGCTTTTTTAAAATTCAGTGTAACAGGACGGCACCATGGGCAAACTGAGAGAACAAATTGGAATAGGTGTTTCGCACTTCAAAAGAACTAAATAGAAAGAGAGAGAATCCACATGAGACACGCAAAGCAGAGTTCCGTTCCCACACGGCACTGGCACCAAACCTCGGCACCCCTTTCAGTGTTTCTTTATATTGCTCAACAAGGTAAAAGCTCTAGGAACTCTACTCTGCTTCTGCACGTGGTAGAATGCGAGAGAGAGAGAGAAGTAATTGTCCACGATCAAACCTGCAAAACTTAATCAAGTAAGCTAAAAAATATGAGAGTCAATCTGAGGGCATCCTGAGGGTCAATCAGGTTTCTCTTTCCATATCAGAGTTCTTTATATTCTGGCAGAGCAATGTTAGCCATCCCACCCAGACCACGTTGATCTTTAAACGGGTGTCTTGATACACTAAAATTAAAGTAATCTCACATGATATGAGGCAGATATGCTTGGCACATCCCAATGCAACACAAAATGATTATAGATGTTTAAAGGGGTGTCTTGATACACTAAAATTGCATACCCAAGTAATCTCACCTGATATGAAGCAGATACGCTTGGCACATCACAATGCAACACAAAAAAAATGATTATAGATCTTTAAAGGGGTGTCTTGATACACTAAAATTGCATACCCAAGTAATCTCACTTGATATGAAGCAGATATGCTTGGCACATCACAATGCAACACAAAATGAATATAGATTCAGCCACTTGACATAAAGACATAAACTCACCAATGAATACTCCCCATGAGTACTGAAGTTCCATGCTATAAGAAATTCAAAGCCCACACACCCCATGAATACCCCCCGAGAAACCGAGGTTCTGGACCATGAGATTCAGAGACTAGATACAACCAAACGCTCCCCAGACCGCAACCTGCATCGCTTGGAAGTCCCATTTACGACTAAATGCTCCACAAATCGCAACCTACGTCGTTTAAAGGTTTTTATTACAACACTCACAAGGATACTCCTAGGATCAATACCTGAGCCATGAGTTATTCGATTCATTCAATCACAAATTTCTCTTGAATACTCCTCCCATACCAATGTCCGAGCCAAAAGTTATTCACAGAGCAAAATACAATTGAAACGAACATCAAAACCAAAATCAAGCAATCCCAATCGGCACCAAGACAAATTCAAAACAAATGAATTCCATTTTAAACAAATTCCAAACAATATTCATAAACAAAGTTCAACATTATCTAAAGATAAAGCAAACTTAAAATCATTCCAGGGTGGGTCGAACGCGAAGGAGGACTAGCTTTCCTTTCTGCACGAAGTTATAGTTCGGTTCCTTACAGAAGGTTGTAGCTAATCGCAACATATTTCATAAGCTCTTCCATAGCAGAAACTTGCTTGGACAAACAATATTTCCATGGCGGAGATGGTAGTCCAATGATAAAGCATTCACACTAGTCCTCCAAGGTTATGAAGCTAAAGAAAGACACCTAAAAGGAGATGTCTAGGAACCTCCGATTGTAGTCTTGCACAATTTTCGTGGTAAGCATTTTCAGGTTACCACACTTTGCTAGAAGCTGCACTTTAGAGAAGGATGTCATGTAACTTCGGGCAAAAATTTTCTTGAAAGCTTGCCAAGTCCTTGGAATGTGTGGCTTGATAGCTATAGAAGTCCACCACTGCATAGCATTGTCTTTGAGAAAAGAGGTGGGTCAAGAGATCTTTGATTCTTCATTGTAGTTCCCCTTGGCATACATGTTATCAAACTGCTGCACAAACTGTAAAGCCTTCTTTTCATCTTTCTCTCCTCAAAAAGGGGAAAAATTTAAGTAGAATCTAGAAGCACCATCTTGCTCTCTCTTCTCTTGAATGGACCGGTATGCTTTCAAAAAAGCACACGCCTGAACTCTGATCCACTGTAACGAGGCGGCACCATGCGCCAAGTTTGGAACACACGTTAGCACTTCAAAACAACTGAACAGAAAAAGAGAATCCACACAAGACACGGAGTGCTGGAGTTCCCCTCTTAGACGGCATTGGGCTCAAACCCTGGCGCCCCTTTCAATACTTCTTTATATTGCTCAACAAGGTACAAGCTCAGGGAACTCTGCTCTGCTTGTCCATGCGGTAGAATGCCAAAGAGAGAGCCCACACAACATATTTAAAGGCCCTTGGCCTGTCCAAAAGCATCTCACATGAAAAGCAGCAGAATTAAAAGCTACAAAAGCAAGCGCCCATTGGGCTCTCTGTACAACGATGCCACGCCAGCAGTTGGTTCCGCAAAACGCGGGCAGATTTGTACACTGCAGCCACGTCATCAATCTCCACGCAATTTGTTGTGTGTGAGTGTTCTGCTTTAATAGGGTTTAGGCCCCTCAGCCAAGGTTCTGCAAGCTGGTAGGGTTAGGATCGAAATCCTAACCCCTTGTATCTTCAATTAGGGTCATAGGCCCCTCGGACGGCTTCAGTAAGTTGGTTAGGTCTTTTGTTGCTGCTATGTTGACCTCCACTTAGGGCCACATCATCAGACGGTGACATTCAGCCCTCTACACAGCTTCTTCACCCTTGAGGAATCCCAAGCTGTCCTTGCATTTTGCTAAGAGCAACCACACTTTTTAGTGGCTGCTCCAAATTTGCTGCTGCTGCCGAAGTAACAACATTGAGGCCAACTTGCTTGTGTTTTGGTTGCCATTTGACTACTGCATAAATCAGCCCTTGAATCAACCTTATCGCTTGGCAAAGCAACCTCCACATTTGTGGCGTTTTGCTGGTCCATGCTGAAGATCTCCTGAGTGCTTGAATATCAGATTGCTGATCTCATTTTCAGCCTCTATTCTGAAAGGGAGACATCTCCTCTCAGCCAATTGCAGTTATCTATTTATCCTTGGTGCACCAACATGTCTTGAAAATATCAGAAACTTGAATTCGATTGATGCTCCCACTCAAGAAGCTGGCACTAGTCCCCTCCTTCCAGTACCGAATCAAATACTCCACTTGCACCAGATACACCAGTATTGGGTATGTAGGACTCTCTTGTCAAAGACTCTATGATAGGCACCTACTCAAGGTGTTCCTTCTTTCTTAATAGGAGACTCTACTCCTCCGAGAATTGATCCTGCTTTGTTTGGTACTTTTGCTAGTACTAACCATAGTCACAAGGGACGCAACCCGAGGAGTGGGGACGGGAGACGGGGCTCAAAAGGATTTTTAGTGTGAAAAAGAGGGTGGGACGGCAAGTGGGGACGGGAAGCCCAAAAATGGGCATCCCCTATGACTATGGTACTAACCGATTGGCAGATACTATGGCAATGGCTACAGTGCCTTTCAAGTTTATACATGGCTCATACGACAAATTCGCCGATTACTAGCCGTCATGAAACAAGGGCATAGTGTTCTTTCATTTATACTTCTCTAGGTGGTGTTAACCCCACTACTACTACTTTTGCTCCTATGCCATCTTCATTTACTCCATTCTCTCCTCCCAACTCTCTCTGATGCTTAGAGATTGCCACCACATAATCATCGATATTTGTCTATTTTCATGCGATTTTTTATTGTCAACTCCGTATTGCTGTGTGCAAAAATCCCCAGAGATGCCACACGAAGCCAGTCTTGTGGGTGTACAAACTAGTATACATGGGTAGAGAAAATAGGAGATGGCCTAGGCCTCAATCACGCGATACATCAAGGTGGCTCATTCGATGAATGTAGTAAGAACCAATGAGGTGTAGCATACTGCCATGGTCTGTCTGTTGGAAAAAGTGACATAGCTGATATGCACTGGCATCGAAGAAAATCTCTGATCCCCCGTTACCCAACAGGGACCAACTGATGTATACCCCTCAATCTAAAGAGAGTGGGTAATGTCAAGCCAAGCTCGTGAGCACACCTTGTAAAGCCGACGGTGCTGCACTGAGACTGTGGAGGCAACGAGCCTTCCAAACGTTCCACAAGGTGAAGCTGACTGTCGTGCAAAATATCTCATCTCTGGACGATGGATCACCCTGTCTAGCTATTGCCAAAGTCATCTGCTATCGGCATGGACAATGTATCAGTGTTGAAACCCTCATAAAGTAGATGCTCATTGGGAGGTGCATGAGCCAAGATATTGAACAAAGCCGAACTGGACACTGGCTCTACTCAAAAGAAGGGCAAACGCTCTCCAATTGACATGTGAGGCAGGGCAAATCCACAGGGAGAGACTGGGGGACTCAACACTTTGACGTAAACATCTAATGCATGTAGGATCATGTCCTATGGAAGCAACCCAATTCCCCAAAATTAATCCACAGTGACCTAGCAGCCATAGGAAATATGAGATCCATCTAGTTATACACGAATCCCAAGTGTCGACCCGTACCTGCCCAATATGCATGTGAGACACACATGAAATAAACAAATGAATACAAACAATCAAATCGACAGATCAGCATAAGATTTGAGTAGATGTTGGGGTATGCACACCCTCCAATATATCTCCATAAAGCTCATCAGCTGGTTACCTCCCCTACGAAAATCAAAAGATTTGCATGTCCGCTAGATGACTTTAAAATACTTCATAAGGTCAGAAAAGTTTCTACTTACGAATTAGAAGAGAGGCTAAAACACTTACACAAAACATTAAAGCAAGGCATACACAGAAACAGATAACGAACTAAACATCAATTAATATCTTTATTTTTTCAGATAAAAATAAAACAAATTTTCACTTGAAAATGCTTAGATCAATTAAATGACAGAAACTTACTTGCATGAAACAAGAACTCAACTTTAAAGACAGACATTAGGATAAGTCAGCACAAAATTTAAATCCTGCTACATTATTGCTATTGCTACCGGGTGCTCATGGAATGAGAGCCCTGGGTTGTTAAGGAAGGGAGGAATCCAAGTTAGTGTGCTAACAAAAATCTTCCTAAGTGAAGGAGCACGTGCTGAAGACAGTCACGAGATGGAGAGAGGGAGAACACATGAGGATGCGGTTATCGGGCAAGTTGAGTTTGAGGGGTAAGGTAATAAAAAAAAACTGCCACCCAATGTACTAGGCTCATCTGATCAAGAAGAAAAGAATTGTGCTCACGTAATGGGAGAATGGGAACATCCACACAACCAAGCTGCTCTTATTCAAAAATATATTAAATATTAAGTAGGGCAACCATGGACATGTTTCATTACGGAAAACAAAATAAGTCTTGGCAATGAGTGGAGGGGCAAACACTAGCTTGACAAGCTAACTGTGAAGCAAGCAGGGCACAACCCTGCCATAAGGAGGCTTCTCCTCGAGCATGCCTCACATGAGACTCCTCTCTTTGCAGTTGATACAATTCTGACCAGCTACTCTTAGGCAGAGAAATCACGAGAACTTTGAAATGATGACATTATTTCAAACCTATGCTTCCTTTCGAGATCAATTTATAACAACGTGGAAAATATACCCGATAATGCAATCAAACCCAAAACAGAGCTCTTTGAACACTTAGAAAAATTTCATGTACAAGCAAAGTGGAAAACTTCATATTCCTGTGAAATACAAGGCACTAAAAATGCAGTGGCAGACCTGGGTGATGTTAGCTGCCCCCAACGGCATACCACAGAGGAAGGACCAAAGCAATGTTGGACCAGCAATGGTTCTATGGGGCAGGCTGTAAAAACTAACAGTAAATGCAGCCGTGAGCACTATCAGCACAGGAAGAAAAAATTTGAAGCAATGGCAACCCAATCCTGAGTCAAGACAGAGGTCAGCCGTATTGTATTCCATCCACATAAAGACCTTCACCTTTAAATCTCCACACAATCTGGTATCGACACTGGATATTGCAGCATGCAATCTCTCCATGGATTATCCTGTGTACCATTGGTGTCCCACAACGATTTCCACACTGCACTGAAGCACTTAAACCCACTACCAAGCCCCACCTGCCAGACTCGCTCCCCTTTCTTGACCCTCTGATTTACTTCCAAGTAGGCCAGCTCATACCACACCGATGTTGATGATGTATTGCCAAACCTGTGAAGCGTCATTCTTGAAGCCTCAGTCAACTCCCCTGTCAGCTTCAGATTTTTCTCTAGCTCCTGTATAACAGCCTTCCCGCCTGCATGTATGCAAAAATGTTGAAATGCCTGTTTGAAGTCTGGCATGTATGGCAACCACTGCACCTTGAAATATTTCCGTGCAATGAAATTGATAGCATATTTGAGCTGCTCCGAAATCGGTAGCACATATTGCCCGAGCGAGGTTATGTTCTTTGTGAGTGCATCTCCAGCCACAATCATGAGCTCCTTAGAGAGAGACACACCAATCTCACCAGAGTCATCCTCTCCATGAGTGATGCACGAGAATGACTTGTCATCAGATGCTGTGTGGGTGCGGACAGTATTTAGAAGTTTGTATTTAGCACACCTCTTGTCGGCACATCTGTTGGAGAGCAATGCTGCAGCACCACCCATCCGAAAGAGGCAGTTCGCTATTAGCATGGAGCGCCTGCCACCTGTATAATCTCGTCCAGACATATTTTCGGAACTGAGGATGAGTGCATATGACTCTGAATGCACTTCTAGGAGATGCCTCACCATGTCGACGGCAAGAAGAGATGCTGCACAGCCCATTCCAGAGAGGTTGAAAGTTTTGATGTCGCTTCTCAGTTTGTACCTATTCACAATCATGGCAGAGAGCGATGGAGAAGGATAAAACAGGCAGCAGTTAAGGACGAGGATGCCAATCTCGGATGGTTCAACATAGGTTTTGGCCAAAAGCTCATCCACAAGAGAGAAAAACACTGTCTGAGACTCCGAACGCGAGTACAACATACCCTTTCGGGGGGGCAGAAAATGAAAAGATGGTGGCAATGCAGTTTGCTCACTGAGACCAGAATGCTGCAAGATTTTGCGCTGAAATTCAGTGTTATCCTTAGACATGCCGTTGAGAGTGTTGTGCTCCAAGAAGGTGCTGTAGGGGACACGGAGAAAGTCAGGAGGACGGTAGCATGCGTAATCAACCAAATAAACATCCTTTTTCCGCCATTTTGAGAGCAGGATGTGAGCCATGGCGCCATACAGCACAATAATGAAGGCAGCTCTGAGAGCTGCGGTGTAGTCGAGCAGGAAAGGAGGCGCATACTGCGTCACAACGTTGGTGCTACTTCTCCTGCTAACGGAGACGCTGAGGAGCAATAAGCTTGCTGCGAGAAAGGCATCCCGGCCTGCCAATGCCATGGATGCGGGGGTTCACAATGAGAAAGTGTGGGTGCCTACTTCCTGGCTATGGCTGCTCCATAAGAAGCTCGTTGTGCAGGGCATGGTAAGTTGTTCTCATTGAATAGCCTACCAAAATGGATCGGCAAAGTAGGTCACTCATTACTTGTGCATTTCAATTCTTACAACCCTTTTGCACCGCCTTTTCAGTGGGTCTTCATGAGTTATAGAAATTTTAGAGGGCTCCGTCCCTCAAGATTAAGTGGCACGGGCATGGGAGGATCGGATCTATGGCAGGGTCGGATCTATGGCGGAGGCATTGTGGGTCGTAGATCTTAGTGGTGGCGTCGAAAGTAAATCAGGATACCTTAGAATACTTTTTTGGCGCCCGCCTCTATTTTACATGTTGTAAGTAAATTAAGGTCCCCACGTTTCACAACGCACGCATGGCGTCGTGGTTAGGGTAGGCGCCTCTCATGCGTGAGATCCCGGGTTTAAATCCGAGCCGCAAAATGGGGGTACTCTAGATTACTTCCGAAATGCGGGTACCCTAGATTACTTTTTACCCTAGAGTAATCTGGGGTACCCGCATTTGGGATCTACGGCCCACAATGCCCCCTCCGTAGATCCCACCCTCTCATGCCCGTGCCACTTAGTCCTGAGGGGCTCCCCCATAAGTCCGGCTAACGGCACCTTTCGAGGGCCCTTGAAACGCAAAACAACCACCCCCTATCGCCTTGAGAGCTGGTGCTGAAATTGAATCTATCCGCTTTTCCATGCAGCAGCTTTGCTATGAGATGCTTTCGTGACAAGGTAAGCAAATAGTGTGTGTGACACACACACACAATCGAATTTCAAGTTTCAACATTGGTTTGAGAGAGAGAGAAAGAGAGAGAGAGAGAGGATCAAACTCTCTCCTCCATCAGCTTCTTTGATTTCAACATTGACCTCGAGCAGCCGACTTCTCGAATTTCGACGTTTTTGACATAGCGAGAGGGAGAGAGACCGGCTTGGCTATCCTCTAGCATAGCCTAGTTTTTCGACACTATGTTGCCCTTGACCTCCCTCAGTACCTTCGACATCATTGGCCTTTTTGCGTTTTCACTCCCCATACAAAGGAGACTCTACTATATTTTTTCCGCAAGTCCATCTGTGTGTTTTATGATGCTTTGGGCACCATTTTGACTGGAGATTTTGCTCTTGCTACAAAGGAGGTACTCTCAAAATTTATCGCCATAACTTTTGGCATTCTTGCTACAATGTCCTTGGTTATAGTGCAAATAGAGAGATGTCACATCGTCTCTGGCACCTGGGATCTCGCAAAGTAATTTGTAGTTCACATGTTATCTTCAACAAATCAAAGATGGGCAAGAAACCCATCAAAGCGGTTGAGTATAATAAAGTCACATTCAAGAACATTGCCTCAGAATCTATGAAAACTCAAAAGCCTACTGATGTACTTTGCACTAGCAATGCTCCAATTGAAAGGGTAGAGAGCAACATTTAGGCTTTGAGATGATCTACTAGATCCTCACATCCTCTGGAGTGATTTCAATTAGGTTTGGACTATGTCATGCTGATAGACTGTGATGAGCCATCTTGTTACAAAAAATCCATGGAAATGGATGAAAAGGTCAAGTGGGAGCAGGCCATGACATGGGACATGGTTGAATTGCCAAAAGGCAAGTAGGCCTTACCTTGCAAATGGGTTTACAAGAAGAATTTTACATCAAATGATCCCAAGCCTAAGTACAAGGTTAGATTGGTTGCTAAGGGATTCAAGTAGCAAAAGGGAGTTGATTTTGACGAAAGCTTCTCACTCATGGTCAAGATAACTATATTGCACATAGAACTTGGCCTAGTAGCCATTGAGGACATGAAGCTTGTCCAAATAGATGTGAAGACAACATCTCTTCACGGGGATTTTGAAGAGGATATACATAAGACTGCCTACAACTGAAGAATATGGCACACTAATCACTTCTCTTCTCTCAACATTTGATTTGGGGAAAATCTTCCTTGCAAATTTGACGATAGTGGGCTACTCAATGTGTTTCCTGCCTGCGTATTGAAACGCTGCAAGGCCTTGTGGATATAAGATTCCTGAGATAGCTCAAGAATATCCTTTTTTCTATCTGTCTTGATACTCATACCAAGAAAATGATTTGCTCCATCCAAATCCTTCATAGCAAAGTTTTGCTCACCGTTTGCTTCAATATGGAAATCTCCTCGGTGTACTTTCCTACAATGAGCATGCCATCTACATATTGTTAGGTTTAATGGCCATGTGGTCGACTGCCCATCACTAATTGCTACCCTAAGTGTACAACTATACATTTGTGTGAGCCACTAACACAAAGTAGAGTGTGTATTGTGCCTAAGTGCATAAGATAGAAAAGAAAGAAAGAAGGCACACAGTGTGTGTCGGCTCTCCCCCTCCAACGTGTGTGTGTGGCTATGGTGGTGTGTGTGGATGTGTGTACGTATTCATCTTCCTCTTTTGATGTGCTCCCGGTTGCTCTCCTTCATCTGGTATCAGAGCTGGTTCATTCCCGAAATCGCTTCCGCGCGCGCGCACTTTCAAGAGTGCAAATAGGGTTCCAACTTCGGCATTAGCTAATTCAGCATTCCGAGAGCGTTTCCAGTAGGCATCCTTGGGTTTTACCCCCTTTTAGAGCCATCTGTGCCATCAGAAACCTCATTCGAGCTACGATTTAAGAGCTGCATTTTTCAGCTCTCTTTTGGTAGTTTGTGCTGCAAAGCTTCCATAGCCATCACAGGTACCATTTTTGCAGTCTCTTCCATCTATGAGATCCATGGCTCATTCGAGAGTGTGTAGCCTCTTTCGAAGTGGCCTCATACACACACATAGAGTGGGAGTTTGACGGCATTGTCTTCTTCGACTACAGGTACATAGAGCGGCTTGGTTAGCTTCCTTTGTGCTTCTTGGCCTCGATTTTGGCTTCGGCTACGGCATCGTCATTGAACCATAGGCTGCAGGTTTCAGTGTTTGCAATATTCTGGTTCCAGTGGGAGCAATTTTTTATGCATACATGCATATGTTGGCACTTTGATAGTGTTTGAGCTCTTTTGAGAGCAGTTTGACTCCCCGCAAGAATATTTCTTTGCATGCACATGCTTTTGGCGCATGTTTGAGCATCATGACAGACTTGTACGTCTTTGTGGATACTGCCATTGTACACTTTTGTGGAGCCATCTTTTGGCTAGTACCGCAGTCTTGGCCATTTCTGAGACTTGGTCCAGCTGATAGCCATTTGTGAGACTTGGCTATACGTTTTGCTGCATAACCTACGTTGTTGAGGGTCGATAACATGAGTTTTTCATTGAGCTAAGGTATTCTCAAATGTGGAGATACCTTCGGTGATACAGGTAGTTGGAGCATCCCTTACAAGGCCTCGCCATAGGACATGTATGGAGTGGTATAGGTGCTTTCGATGTCGAGTTGGCGGTCTATGGTCAGTTTGATAGTTTATGCACCTCAATTGGTCTCTATATAGTGTGCTTTTGAGAGGCATTGCTCTCTTTTATGCTTTGTGAGTAACATACTTGGTCATTTTGTCTCGTATTTGGGTTGACATATTCCCAAATACAAAGGAGACTCTGCCGAAATTTATCCAGAATCTTTTGGTAGTTTTGTCACCATGTCTACTAGCAAAGACCGTGACATTTATGACATAAAGAAGTTTGATGGCACTAATTTTCAGCTTTGGAAGAACCAAATGCATGATTTGCTTGTCTAAAAGAAGCAAAAGTTGCCTATAGCCTATGCGGCTAGAACTGAAGATATGCACATGACTCAGTTTCAATGGGAGGAGCTTGATGAGCTATGCAGGTCTATGATTAGATTGCACCTTGGTGAGTTGGTGTACTTTTTAGTGTTAGAATGCGAGATTGCTCATGCTTTATGGCAGAAATTATGCAACACTTACGAAAAGGATACGGCTAGCAATATGGTTTTCATGATGCGAAAACTTTTCAATCTTTGTATGAAGGAGTCAGCTAGTGTTGCCAGCCATATCAATGATTTTGATTCTCTTTTTGCCTAGATTCGTGCACAGCGCATGACCATTGATGATGAGATGAAAGAAATCTTTTTGCTTTGTTCGTTGCCACCCTCTTGGGATATCTTTTGCACAACTATTAGTAACTTTGCTCCTATTGGTACGCTAAAATATGATGATGTTACTAGTGCACTTTTGTCATAGAAGATGCATCGAAAGACCATGACTAGCTCACATTATGGCAAAGCTCATTATGTGCAAAGGGATGATAAGCAACGTAAGGGCCGTTCTTCGCAACGCGAGTCCAAGAAAGAGGGCAATAGAGATGCATCAAAGGGTAGATCAAACTCTTGTGGTCACCGCAATGTTCAATTTCATTATTGTGATAAGTTTGGTCACATAAAGAAGGATTGTTACGCTTGGAAGCATGACAAAGAGAAAGGAAAAAAAAAAGGCAAAGATCATGATGATAAAGAGGAGAAACCAAAAAGTTCGGTTAAGATTGAAGAATTGAACATAGTTCATGATGACAGTGATGTGCAAGATATTAATTTGTTGATTGAAAATAATGATGTCTTTTATGATATACAGGAAACTCTATCTTTGCAGAGTTCTATGCTAGTTGAACTCCTTGTTAGTGGTGAAGTATTCCATACATGGATTCTTGGTTCGGGTGCTTTGTTGCATGTCACACCTCATAGGCATTGGTTTACTACATATGAGGAAACCATTGGCTCTGTTACACTTGGTGACAGTTACTCTTGTGACATTGTTGGCGTAAGTGATATTGCCATGGTTATAGCAAATTGGGTGAAGTTTATCATCCATAATGTGTGTCATGTTCCAACCTTGACATGCAATCTGATTTCGGTTGGACGTCTTGATGACTTGGGTTACAAAGTCGCTTTTCATCAGTAGTCTAGGCGTGTTGCGAAGGGTCATCTTATTATAGCCCATGGTTCTAAAGTTGGTTCAGTTTATCTTCTTTATGTATCTAATAAAAACAGTGTTCTTTCTGTAACTGAGCTGCCAACCGTTGCTTTGTGGCATAGCCGGTTAGGACATATGTCAAAGAAGGGAATGGAGACACTCTCTCATTTGGGATACTTACCATCTTTGTCATTTTTTTATTTTCCCTTTTGTGAGCACTGTCAATATGGAAAGCAAACACGGACAGATCGTACACATTCTTTTGACAAAGAAAGAAAACCCCTAGAGCTTGTGCACAGTGATTTATGTGGACCTATGCCTTCTAAATCCCATGGTGGTGCATCCTATTATGTTACATTCATTGACAATGCAACACAGCATGTTTGAGTCTACGCCATGAAGTCTAAAGATGAGACCTTTTCTTGCTTCATGAAGTTCTTATCTATTGTTCTAAACATAAGCTGATACCTTTGCGCCTAGACAATGGTAGAGAATATGTCTGCAAAGAGTTTACAGACTTTTGTTCAAGTAGGGGAATTAAGCGTGAGTTTATAGCTCCTTATACCCTTGCACAAAATGGTGTTGCGAAATGAATGAATAGGACCATCCAAGAGCGGATCATGTCTATGCTATAACAAGCTAATTTACTGCAAGCGTTTTGGGCTGAAGCATTATACACAACCGTGTACTTGATCAATAGATCACCACATGCTTCATTACAATTTCGTGTACCTTTGGAGTTATGGTCAAGACATAAATTGTCTTATGAAGAACTTTGCACATTTGGCTGTGAAGCTTATGCACATGTACCCAAGGAGTTGCGTGCTAAGCTAGATCCTAAGTCCAGGAAATGCATCTTCATTGGCTATGGTGTAGATGGTCAATTTTGCTATCGTTTATGGGATCCGAAAAGTTGATGAGTGATCCGTAGCAGTGATGTTGTCTTTAATGAGACTAAGATGCATAGACAACCAGTGAAAGAGGTTGAATCCTGGAAAGTGACGTTTTTAGATGTAGCACCTCCTGTCCAGACAGCTCCTGAGCCACTTACTACACATGCTAGTATGAGTTTTGATCAGCCGTGGAGATCTCAAAGAGTCTCATATTCATCAGAATGTTTTGTTTCAAGCGTGGATTTTGTTTTTCTGACAGATAGTGGTGAGCCTTCTTGTTACAAAGAGGCTATGCTAGCCAATGATAAGGTTCAGTGGGAACATGCTATGAAGAGGGAGCTGTCCAGTATTGCAAAGAACAAAACATGGGAACTTGTTCCGTTGCCAAAGGTAGGAAAGCATTGCCTTGTAAATGGGTTTACAAGAAGAAGATTGACAATTACAAAGCTTGTTTAGTGGCCAAAGGTTTCAAGCAAGAATATGGTGTCGATTTTTAGGAAATATTTTCTCCAATAGTCAAGATGACCACACTGAGAATGTTGCTTGCTTTGGTTGCCACTGAAGATATGGAGCTTGATCAAATGGATGCCATTACAACTTTCTTACATGGTGATCTCGAGGAAGAGATTTATATGCAGCAACTTGAAGGGTTTGTGCTAAAGGGCAAGGAACATTTGGCCTGTAAGCTTCTGAAAAGTCTCTATGGCTTGAAGCAATCATCGAGACAATGGTATCAAAATTTTGATGCATTTATGCGTTCCCTAGGCTAAGCGCAGTAATGAGGATCCATGTCTTTACGTGGAAAGACAACCCAATGGACATCTTATTATGCTTATCCTTTATGTAGATGACATGCTTATTGCTGGTCATTCCAAGAAGGACATTGTTGACTTGAAAACCAAGCTGAAGAGTCAATTTGACATGAAAGATTTGGGTGAAGCCAATCACATTTTGGGTATGCACATTACTCATGACCGTAAGAAGAGGTTGTTGTACCTTTCTCAAAAAGAGTATGTGCACAAGGTTGCTTTGAGTACTTCGTTGCCTACATATCTGAAACTTAGCAAGAACGACTATCCCAAATTTGTTGAGGAAAAAGCTGTGATGGCTAGGTTCCTTATGCTTCAGCTTGTGGTAGTCTCATGTATGCCATGGTGGCTACAAGACCTGACATTGCACATGCACTGGGAGTTGTCAGTAGATTTATATCTAACCCAGATTTCTGGCTCCTCTCCTTCACATATAAAATGAGAATGACTAAAGAACTATCACTAAGTTTCTTTGTATACAAGCAGTGATCCTCTTGAATCCAAAATCCTATGACTACATAAAAGCATCAAATTTTTGACACAACTACCATCTAATGTTGCTTACATGGGTGCAGATTATGCGGGTTGCAATAACAATAGATCTACATCTAGATACATTTTCATATTTGCAAAAGGAGCCATTTCTTGGAGACCATCTCTCCAAAATTATACGTCTTCTTCCACTATAGAGGTTGTGTACGTTGCAATATCAGATGCTAGCAAGGAAGCTATATGGTTGTCATGTTTAGTGGGAGATTTAGACATTCAACATGTTTTGGTTTTGCATTGTAATAGTTAAGAGTGCCATTGCTTTGGCAAGAAATCCCATGTTTCACTCCAAGTAAAAACACATTGAGGTGAGGTATCATCTCATTTGGGATGCATTGATGGTTAAGTGTTTGAAGCTTGTCAAGGTCTACACTGATTTACAACCAAGTGGATACTCTTACAGAGATCTTAAATACAAAGCAGTTTGCATATTGCATGGAGTTAATGGGTGTAGGGTGAACATATTTGTACAAGTGTGACATTGTCATGCCTCATGGTTGTACATACTAGCTTTAGTCATAGCCAATACAATCACATTGGTCTTTAAGTGGAGATTGTTGGGGTAAAGGACAATTGGTGGCCACCTATCCATGAGTATCCCTCACTAACTTTAGCTTCAAGTGTATATACACAATAAAGATAATACACTCTCCCCTTCTTGTGTGTTGTTCCCTCCAATTACTCTTGTGTGTTGTTCCCTCAAATTACTCTATTTTTCTACTTCCTCTTTTTGCATGCATGCATACCGGCACACCCTCACAACCATAAAATGATAATATGCACGTGTTCATCTATGTTCTTACACCTAATTTACCTAAAGGAAAACCTAATATCTTTATTGGCGGCAAGCCACTATTGCCTAGTTTTGAGCAGGAGCAAGCTAAATTTATGCCAGTACACATGCACACTCTATCATGTTGAACCACTATGATTAGTACAAGGAAGCATCAAAATGTAACACGCTTCCTAGTAGAAAGAAACATAGCCATGTCGTGACTAAGTTTTATAGAGTGTCACACACTCAATTTATTGTAAGTAGAAAACATATATTAAGTGGCAATGGTAATGTTTATGGGACACTCAGCCACCAAGGTATTTAATAGAGCTTTTGATTTGATTTCACTAGAAGCACAACCTAATAGATAGCATCAATGGGGCACATGTAGGCACTTACAAAAGAGATAAGCAAGGACTCTTCATGTAATTCTTACTGGAAATCATGAACATGATTAAGGCAATTCATATCAAGATTAGAAAGAGAAAGATTGATATTTATTGCAAAATGCTCAACCTCTATGCATATGACAACATGAAGGATTCAAATACATTACGTAACAAGTAGTCGATGATGTGTAGGATATCTATTGTGGCTTCTTCGTGCTCATGAGGTGCTCACAAAGCTATAAGCACCCTAAGCTCAAGAGCATGGGAACCCTCAAAATGACAACATTAGCCTTTTTTCTAGCAAAGGACTCAAAAACCTCACATTCATGTTTGACTTTCCAAACTTATTTAGTTGGTTGGGTCTTTTGTGAGCAAAGGGAAATTACATCAAGGAGCCCCACATCCTTCGTCTTGTGATTGATGTACAAAGTTAGGGTGTTATTACAATAACTTGGCACACAACTAGGATTTACCATGTGTAAGGGTCTTTCTTTAAAAGTGTGATGAAGAGCCTCTATGTGATCCATCAACATTAAAGGTTCCATGATCTCCCACGTAGTGAAGAAATCCACATGAACCATCTTTTCTAGGGCCAACATACAATGATTGGGGAAGAACTAGGCCATGCCATAAACAAATATTCGGCTCATAGGCCAAGCCCACCTTAAAATTGATGAGTACATTAGTGTAAGCTCAATGTTGTCATCAAGTAGACCAGTTAGGATTTAGAGGAAGTTGAGCATAAGGTGCATTGCAAACTCTCAGACACCTACATGCATCTTTGTCATATACTTGTAGTGTCATAATAACTAATATGTAATTCTCCTAAATGATTTTCCCAAGAGAGAGAGGGGGCTGAATTTTCAAAATCATTACTGCATACACACTCACACTAACTCATGTGTGAAGAAGAAGACTCTCTCTATCCTTCTCAAGCTTTAATGAAAAGCTTATCACCTACTCCAAGCTTGTGAGAAGGGAGGCCTACACCAACAACTCTTGGCTTTGTGATGCAAATCCAACCAAGAGCCAAGCTTCAATGCATGCTCATCTCCTCTACCATGCTAATTATTAAGCTAAGCTATGCTAATTTGAGTGATTATGGGAGGAGATGTACATCTTTCTCGTAAGACTACTCCTTCTTCCTCTCAATCTACTCTCATACCCCGCTAGCTCTCACCATCTTCGAAGGTGTGTGAGGTCTTGGGTCTGAGACCGTGAGGGAATTGATGTTGTGTTTTATAAGTGTTTTGCTTAGTGCTTGAAGCTTCCATATTCATTGCACTAGCTAGTATTGAAGGAACACAAAGAATTGTATTGTAAAATTTCTCTTTTGATGGGAGAAACCATCATACAAAGTATTTTGGAGGGGGGACCGGCTCCATGTAAATCCGGTCTTGAACTGTTGTCAATAGCTTAATTTCTCTCTCTTTTGAAGTATTGTTCATTCTATCTAACTAGGTGTTATACTTTTTGTTGCTCTCTCCACCCAAGCACTCTTGTTATTCTCATTAGGAATCTATCCTAATGAAATGCTCACTATGTTCATGCTATTTTCTGCTACACACAAGTTACTAGGCCATTTATTGTTACATTGGTATCAGAGCACAAGGTTTCTCTTTTCTTGCTCAAGAAGGGAGGTCCTCAAGCTAGCTATAAATGGTTGGTACTATTAATTGCATTTGAGTAAGTAGAATAGGGATTTTTCAGCCTTGCAGTGCGTCTGCCTTCGTGCAGATAACAGGGTATCATCGTCGAGAGCTATGATCTTAATAGTGGAGTCCTATGGAGCTTGCCTATGGCTCAACCACTATTGAGCTATTAGAAGCTTGACAGGATCTGGTGCTGTTTTGGTGTTGAACGACCCTCTCTTCTATTCCTTGCAATTAATGGTATTCGAGCCACAGGTACAAAAGCTTGAGTGCTTTTTCTAAAGGGGTAAAGAGGAGTAGCAACTAGGGCTTGAATTGCCAAAGTACACATAAAAGTTTTTAGAATGGCTGACAATAGTAAAGAGAGTGAAATTAATGTTGATAACTTTGATTTTGCTAATGAGCAGGCTACTAATGATGCCCCTATGCTTGTTAACTACCTTGTTTCTAGGCTTCAACAAGCCATGGGCAATCCATCCCTCCAAAGTGAAGCGCAACGGAAACTTCTTGCTCATGGGATTCTCCAAAATCTCCACCATGAAGAGAGAGTACCTAGGAAACCTCCTTGTGAGACTCCCAAAAGAGGCCTCTCTCCGATTCGGGAAGAAGAAAAAGGATCCATACGAAGGGCTCAAAAATTTTCTCCTTGATGACGCATCTCCTTCTCAAAGGAGAACTCAAGAGCCCCCACCGAAGGAACGAGAAAGAAGTGAGTCTCTCGCCACCTCGACGGAGATGGCTCCACGAAGACGGTGGGCTATACGCTCTCCATCACCTTCTAAATAGAGAAGACCATCGCACACTTCTCCAGACCATAATTCAAAGAGGGATGACAAAAAGCAAGAGAAGAAAAAGGTGAGAAAGAGGTCACCCTCTTCTCCATTTTCTTCATCCTCTTCCTCTTATGAAGAAAGTGATGGTGTGGACAAAGAGAATCAAGGCAAGAAAAAGGCGAGAAAGAGGTCACCCTCTTCTCCATCTTCCTCAAATTCTTCATCCTCGGAAGAAAGCGATGGTGCAACTTTTGAACCATCAAAAAGAAGAGTCCATAGGAAATCCTATGCCGCGTGGAAGAGGTTGTCCAAGCTCAAGAAGTTCAAAGAGGGAGGGAAGAGAATCTCTTTCCTTACGTACGATGGCACCTTTGGTGCTACGGACAAAGTCTTGGCCTTTATCCAACAATTTGATGCGGCGTTTGGAGATGAGGGTTTCATGGAGTCCTCTAAGCTATGCCATGTAGCTATGAACTTTCAAAAGTCCGCCTATGGTGGTCTAGCCTACGGTCCAACGGTGAAGCTCCACGAACATGGAAAGCTTTAAGAGCTTCCATTGTGAAGCAGGTTTTGGTCACCGAAGCCAAAGACAAAGTACTCACCGAATGGCGAAGCTTGAAGCTCTCTCCCTACGAATCCATTCATAAATATGTAGACAAGTTTTGGGATTTACATCTCAAAGCCATTGTCTTCAAAAATATGGATTTTGGAGAGCAAAAACAACAATTTTGTGCAGGCTTAGCTGAAGAAATGGCAGAGTATGTGAACTCCGAAAGGCCACGTACCATATTGGCGGTTATACACCATACTATGGTGGCTTCTCGAATCAATTTCCAAACAGGGGCTAAAAGAAATTCTAAGCCCACGGGAAACAAGGGTTTTAATGAGCCTATGGGGAAGGATACTGTCCAAAAGTCTCCTAAGGGAAATTCCAACAAAGCTAATGAGAAGGGAGTTTACAAAGGCAGAAACAAACTCTCTCCTGAAGAGCTTGAGCGTTATCGCAAGGATAACCGCTGTTTCAAGTGCAGCGAGCAAGGGCATGCATACCATGCTTGTCCCCAAAAGAACACCTGCCATGAGCCTCCTAGAGCTACCTTGGTTGAAATCCAAGAGGAGGAAACTCACCACAAAAGATCTCTTCTATGCCATACTTGGGGAAAGGTAAGAGAACATGATGCTTTTATTCTCTTTGACCCTGGTTCTACTCACAATTTCATATCCTCATAGTTGGCCACCAAGCTAGGCATACAAGCTTACCAAAAGGGAGATGTCCTACCCGCAGACGGTGCTTTCAATGGGCAAGAAGCTTCAGTCACTCCCTTAATCGGAAATTGAGGCTCCATGTCCAAAGCTATGTGGACAAAGAGGACTTCTTTATCTCTCCTCTCAAGCATGAGGATGTAATCCTAGGGGCACCATGGTTTGATCGCATGGCTGCCAATGTTAAATTCCGTGAAAGGAAAGTCTACTTTAGGTTCAAGGAAAAATATATGTACATAGATGCTAAGGAAATGGGTAACACCATACCCATTGTACATACGCAAGCTTTTAATAAGTCAATAAAGAGCTCTATTTTCATGTACATGATTTTTGTTAAAGATTCTCAAAATGAACCTAACGTTTTAGCAAAAGAAAATATACACACTCACAAGGAATGAGAGTTATCCAATTTTCTCAAGGGCTTTCAAGATGTCTTTATTGACGACATCCCTTGTGAACTACCTCCTATACGAGGCAATGACGACCATGCAATTGAATTTCTTCCAAGAAGTTCACCGCCTAATAAACCTCCTTATAGAGTTTCTCAAGCTCAACAAGAGGAGATTATGGGGCAAGTGCATGAGTTAGTTGAGAAGGGCATGGTTAGGCCTAGCTCATCTCCATTTTGCTCACCGTGCTATTAGTGTAAAAGAAAGACGGCACATATAGTATGTGTGTCGACTATAGAGCACTAAATAGGATCACTACCAAGAATCATTCTCGAACGATGTCGTAGGGTAACATAGGGATCCTCTACCCGCTGGGAATTGGACTAATTATAACTATGATTTCAAGAGAGAGGTAATGTCATAATAAGTAATATGTAATTCTCCTAAATGATTTTCTCATGTTAAACTAATCATTTAGTATGGGGAAGTGCCAGGGGAGAAAAGGCTAGAATTTTGGTTAAGATGGCAGACCGGCCACAGTAGGGATCCAAAGGGGGCGCCATATGCAAAAGAGCAATGTGCAACAATGGGATTTAAAGACCCTAAGGTTCAGCCCATTAAGACTTCCAAAATGCTAAGGTTCCAAAATTCAAAGGTTGTGTTCAATGGTCAAAGCTTAGTTAAATTGGATGCTTAGTATGTGTACCAAAAGAGTATTCACAAATCCTACAAAGGAGGGGGTGAGCCTTGCAAGTAGGGGATGAGAGAGAAACACACACACACACACACACACACACACACTCACAAGCCTCCTTTACACAAAGAAAATGAGGGACACATGTCAGCTCCCTAGCCCAAATGCCCACAAGGTGTACTCAAATCCTATTGGATGGCCATGGAGGTGGACCAATGAGAATTAGGCTAGAGTAAATCTAGTTTCATTAATTGAGAAACACTTAATAAAAGAACCAATAAGAATTAAGCTCTCTGGAAGACTATTAGATAGTCTCCCAAGGGGTTTAATGAGCATTCAGTAGCCCAATGGCTTGCGTGATTCCTATTGGCCAGGAGACAAAGGGGTCCAATGAGAGTTTAGTTGCATTAATTAATTACCTAAAGCTCTCACAAAAGGGGAAAGGGGGATACATGTCAGAAGGCTATCACTTATGCTACTTAACTTTCATTTGCTAAGCTGGGAGAGGTCCAATGAGGTGCTAGCAAGAGCAAATAGAAAGAGGGGTCGACCAAGAGAGAGAGGGGGCTAAATTTTCAAAGGAATTATTACATACACACTCACACTAACTCATGTGTGAAGAAGAAGACTCTCTCTATCCTTCTCAAGCTTTAATGAAAAGCTTATCACCTACTCCAAGCTTGTGAGAAGGGAGGCCTACACCAACAACTCTTGGCTTTGTGATGCAAACACAACCAAGAGCCAAGCTTCAATGCATGCTCATCTCCTCTACCATGCTAATTATTAAGCTAAGCTATGCTAATTTGAGTGATTATGGGAGGAGATGTACATCTTTCTCGTAAGACTACTCCTTCTTCCTCTCAATCTACTCTCATACCCCGCTAGCTCTCACCATCTTCGAAGGTGTGTGAGGTCTTGGGTCTGAGACCGTGAGGGAATTGATGTTGTGTTTTATAAGTGTTTTGCTTAGTGCTTGAAGCTTCCATATTCATTGCACTAGCTAGTATTGAAGGAACACAAAGAATTGTATTGTAAAATTTCTCTTTTGATGGGAGAAACCATCATACAAAGTATTTTGGAGGGGGACCGGCTCCATGTAAATCCGGTCTTGAACTGTTGTCAATAGCTTAATTTCTCTCTCTTTTGAAGTATTGTTCATTCTATCTAACTAGGTGTTATACTTTTTGTTGCTCTCTCCACCCAAGCACTCTTGTTATTCTCATTAGGAATCTATCCTAATGAAATGCTCACTATGTTCATGCTATTTTCTGCTACACACAAGTTACTAGGCCATTTATTGTTACATTGGTATCAGAGCACAAGGTTTCTCTTTTCTTGCTCAAGAAGGGAGGTCCTCAAGCTAGCTATAAATGGTTGGTACTATTAATTGCATTTGAGTAAGTAGAATAGGGATTTTTCAGCCTTGCAGTGCGTCTGCCTTCGTGCAGATAACAGGGTATCATCGTCGAGAGCTATGATCTTAATAGTGGAGTCCTATGGAGCTTGCCTATGGCTCAACCACTATTGAGCTATTAGAAGTTTGACAGGATCTGGTGCTGTTTTGGTGTTGAACGACCCTCTCTTCTATTCCTTGCAATTAATGGTATTCGAGCCACAGGTACAAAAGCTTGAGTGCTTTTTCTAAAGGGGTAAAGAGGAGTAGCAACTAGGGCTTGAATTGCCAAAGTACACATAAAAGTTGTTAGAATGGCTGACAATAGTAAAGAGAGTGAAATTAATGTTGATAACTTTGATTTTGCTAATGAGCAGGCTACTAATGATGCCCCTATGCTTGTTAACTACCTTGTTTCTAGGCTTCAACAAGCCATGGGCAATCCATCCCTCCAAAGTGAAGCGCAACGGAAACTTCTTGCTCATGGGATTCTCCAAAATCTCCACCATGAAGAGAGAGTACCTAGGAAACCTCCTTGTGAGACTCCCAAAATAGGCCTCTCTCCGATTCGGGAAGAAGAAAAAGGATCCATACGAAGGGCTCAAAAATTTTCTCCTTGATGACGCATCTCCTTCTCAAAGGAGAACTCAAGAGCCCCCACCGAAGGAACGAGAAAGAAGTGAGTCTCTCGCCACCTCGACGGAGATGGCTCCACGAAGACGGTGGGCTATACGCTCTCCATCACCTTCTAAATAGAGAAGACCATCGCACACTTCTCCACACCATAATTCAAAGAGGGATGACAAAAAGCAAGAGAAGAAAAAGGTGAGAAAGAGGTCACCCTCTTCTCCATTTTCTTCATCCTCTTCCTCTTATGAAGAAAGTGATGGTGTGGACAAAGAGAATCAAGGCAAGAAAAAGGCGAGAAAGAGGTCACCCTCTTCTCCATCTTCCTCAAATTCTTCATCCTCGGAAGAAAGCGATGGTGCAACTTTTGAACCATCAAAAAGAAGAGTCCATAGGAAATCCTATGCCGCGTGGAAGAGGTTGTCCAAGCTCAAGAAGTTCAAAGAGGGAGGGAAGAGAATCTCTTTCCTTACGTACGATGGCACCTTTGGTGCTACGGACAAAGTCTTGGCCTTTATCCAACAATTTGATGCGGCGTTTGGAGATGAGGGTTTCATGGAGTCCTCTAAGCTATGCCATGTAGCTATGAACTTTCAAAAGTCCGCCTATGGTGGTCTAGCCTACGGTCCAACGGTGAAGCTCCACGAACATGGAAAGCTTTAAGAGCTTCCATTGTGAAGCAGGTTTTGGTCACCGAAGCCAAAGACAAAGTACTCACCGAATGGCGAAGCTTGAAGCTCTCTCCCTACGAATCCATTCATAAATATGTAGACAAGTTTTGGGATTTACATCTCAAAGCCATTGTCTTCAAAAATATGGATTTTGGAGAGCAAAAACAACAATTTTGTGCAGGCTTAGCTGAAGAAATGGCAGAGTATGTGAACTCCGAAAGGCCACGTACCATATTGGCGGTTATACACCATACTATGGTGGCTTCTCGAATCAATTTCCAAACAGGGGCTAAAAGAAATTCTAAGCCCACGGGAAACAAGGGTTTTAATGAGCCTATGGGGAAGGATACTGTCCAAAAGTCTCCTAAGGGAAATTCCAACAAAGCTAATGAGAAGGGAGTTTACAAAGGCAGAAACAAACTCTCTCCTGAAGAGCTTGAGCGTTATCGCAAGGATAACCGCTGTTTCAAGTGCAGCGAGCAAGGGCATGCATACCATGCTTGTCCCCAAAAGAACACCTGCCATGAGCCTCCTAGAGCTACCTTGGTTGAAATCCAAGAGGAGGAAACTCACCACAAAAGATCTCTTCTATGCCATACTTGGGGAAAGGTAAGAGAACTTGATGCTTTTATTCTCTTTGACCCTGGTTCTACTCACAATTTCATATCCTCATAGTTGGCCACCAAGCTAGGCATACAAGCTTACCAAAAGGGAGATGTCCTACCCGCAGACGGTGCTTTCAATGGGCAAGAAGCTTCAGTCACTCCCTTAATCGGAAATTGAGGCTCCATGTCCAAAGCTATGTGGACAAAGAGGACTTCTTTATCTCTCCTCTCAAGCATGAGGATGTAATCCTAGGGGCACCATGGTTTGATCGCATGGCTGCCAATGTTAAATTCCGTGAAAGGAAAGTCTACTTTAGGTTCAAGGAAAAATATATGTACATAGATGCTAAGGAAATGGGTAACACCATACCCATTGTACATACGCAAGCTTTTAATAAGTCAATAAAGAGCTCTATTTTCATGTACATGATTTTTGTTAAAGATTCTCAAAATGAACCTAACGTTTTAGCAAAAGAAAATATACACACTCACAAGGAATGAGAGTTATCCAATTTTCTCAAGGGCTTTCAAGATGTCTTTATTGACGACATCCCTTGTGAACTACCTCCTATACGAGGCAATGACGACCATGCAATTGAATTTCTTCCAGGAAGTTCACCGCCTAATAAACCTCCTTATAGAGTTTCTCAAGCTCAACAAGAGGAGATTATGGGGCAAGTGCATGAGTTAGTTGAGAAGGGCATGGTTAGGCCTAGCTCATCTCCATTTTGCTCACCGTGCTATTAGTGTAAAAGAAAGACGGCACATATAGTATGTGTGTCGACTATAGAGCACTAAATAGGATCACTACCAAGAATCATTCTCGAACGATGTCGTAGGGTAACATAGGGATCCTCTACCCGCTGGGAATTGGACTAATTATAACTATGATTTCAAGAGAGAGGTAATGTCATAATAAGTAATATGTAATTCTCCTAAATGATTTTCTCATGTTAAACTAATCATTTAGTATGGGGAAGTGCCAGGGGAGAAAAGGCTAGAATTTTGGTTAAGATGGCAGACCGGCCACAGTAGGGATCCAAAGGGGGGGCCATATGCAAAAGAGCAATGTGCAACAATGGGATTTAAAGACCCTAAGGTTCAGCCCATTAAGACTTCCAAAATGCTAAGGTTCCAAAATTCAAAGGTTGTGTTCAATGGTCAAAGCTTAGTTAAATTGGATGCTTAGTGTGTGTACCAAAACAGTATTCACAACTCCTACAAAGGAGGGGGCGAGCCTTGCAAGTAGGGGATGAGAGAGAAACACACACACACACACACACACACACACACACACACACACACACACACACACACACACACTCACAAGCCTCCTTTACACAAAGAAAATGAGGGACACATGTCAGCTCCCTAGCCCAAATGCCCACAAGGTGTACTCAAATCCTATTTGATGGCCATGGAGGTGGACCAATGAGAATTAGGCTAGAGTAAATCTAGTTTCATTAATTTAGAAACACTTAATAAAAGAACCAATAAGAATTAAGCTCTCTGGAAGACTATTGGACAGTCTCCCAAGGGGTTTAATGAGCATTCAGTAGCCCAATGGCTTGCGTGATTCCTATTGGCCAGGAGACAAAGGGGTCCAATGAGAGTTTAGTTGCATTAATTAATTACCTAAAGCTCTCACAAAAGGGGAAAGGGGGATACATGTCAGAAGGCTATCACTTATGCTACTTAACTTTCATTTGCTAAGCTGGGAGAGGGCCAATGAGGTGCTAGCAAGAGCAAATAGCAAGAGGGGTCAACCAAGAGAGAGAGGGGGCTAAATTTTCAAAGGAATTATTACATACACACTCACACTAACTCATGTGTTAAGAAGAAGACTCTCTCTATCCTTCTGAAGCTTTAATGGAAAGCTTATCACCTACTCCAAGCTTGTGATAAGGGATGCCTACACCAACAACTCTTGGCTCTGTGATGCAAATCCAACCAAGAGCCAAGCTTAAATGCATGCTCATCTCCTCTACCATGCTAATTACTAAGCTAAGTTATGCTAATATGAGTGATTATGTGAGGAGATGTACATATTTCTCGTAAGACTACTCCTTCTTCTTCTCAATCTACTCTCATACCCCGCTAGCTGTCACCATCTTCGAAGGTGTGTGAGGTCTTGGGTCTGAGACCGTGAGGGAATTGATGTTGTGTTTTATAAGTGTTTTGCTTAGTGCTTGAAGCTTCCATATTCATTGCACTAGCTAGTATTGAAGGAACACAAAGAATTGTATTGTAAAATTTCTCTTTTGATGGGAGAAACCATAATACAAAGTATTTTGGAGGGGGGACCGGCTCCATGTAAATCCGGTCTTGAACTGTTGTCAATAGCTTAATTTCTCTCTCTTTTGAAGTATTGTTCATTCTATCTAACTAGGTGTTATACTTTTTGTTGCTCTCTCCACCCAAGCACTCTTGTTATTCTCATTAGGAATCTATCCTAATGAAATGATCACTATGTTCATGCTATTTTCCTCTACACACAAGTTACTAGGGAATTAAATGTTACATGTAGGCTTGCAAGAACCATTCTTCTGCCAATTGCTTATTTTGCAGCAGTGAAGGTTAGTAGAGCACATCGTTGGTATGTCATCATATGTATAGAACCTTGGGTGGGCTAAGAAAGTGGAATCTACCCATTGTCCCTTATGGAATTATGATATATCTGCCTATACAAGCAACACATCCTCTATTCTAGTTGATTTTCTACAAGGTCTCTAGTGAACATGGAAGTTGCATCATCTGGTAGCTCATTCCCACTGTGCATTGGTGTACGGTGTTCTATATCCTAGTCTTCCTAGGCTTGAACTAGGTGCATTTTGTGTAAAGCCTTGGATGCTTGATGAGCGGTGTGATAAAACTCCAAGTGGTAAAGCCTTCAATCCTTGAAATTATCAAGAAGTTGGGCATCTTCTATGATTTTTCTCTTTTGTGCAGCAGATAAGTCTTCAAAGGCAATACATACAAACTTCCATAGCATAGAGCCTAGTTGAATCCCTAAGATTTAGGAAGTCCAATTTTTTTGCTTTCAGGTGGTATGGTATCTTGAAGCTACTCAAGCTAATGTTGTTGTTTTGTGTGCAACGGAGCTTGCAACACTTCACTTTTTTGGCGCTACCTACCTACAACGGGGTAGCGCTATGCATTTAGTTTTAATTGTATTTGGTCACCCAGTTTGATTTGCAACATAATGTTGACATGCCTCTTTAAATTAGAAACAAAGTTTACTTCAAGAATTTTAGTTGATGTGTCTCTTTAAATTACAAGTAGTTTATTCATATGGTGGTCGTCTTTTTATAAGCGGGTGTCGTTCTCTGTCTCTCTTTTTCCTCACTCGAGCAAACAAAACCTGACATACAAAGTTGGCCTTTTGGAGTTAACACAAACATTGTCACGGGGTACATGAAGCTTCTCTCTCTCTCTCTCTCTCTCTCTCTCTCTCTCTCTCTCATGTTGTTTCATTACCTTTAGGCCTTTGGTCTTCCCAATGAACAAAGACATTCAAAGAATGATTCTAGATTTTAGTTGAAAGTCTAGGATGAGTACCGATGTTTCACAAAGTTTTGACAAGGTGAAGAGATACACTAGCATTCTACAATGGCTTTCTAAAACAATAAGAAAGTGATAACATCATTAGGTTGAGTTCAACTGGAATCAATATCCGGGAAAGGATTGCCTTAGCTTAGGCTTGTCGAGTTAGTTGAAAATTGAGAATAGCCGGTTGCAAACCATGGTAAAAGGAAGAAAAACGGGTGAAATATGTGAGAAAATAGTTGAAAACTCATGCAAAATTTAAATTTTTGCTAGTATTTCCAGTTTGCTTCTTTGGCCGACGACTGCTTAATAAAAGAGACTTTTCGGTATAGTGACTAGAATTAAGTTATAGAATGCAAAAAAAAGTCAAGAATGTGAGGCTGTGAAATGAGATGTGAAATAAAAAGAACTCATCACAATATGTGTGTGTGTGTGTGTGTGTGTGTGTGCGCGTATCTATAGAATTTAGTAAAATTATGCAAGATGAAGCTTCACTTTAACATTCTAAACCATTATGATCCGGTTTAGGAGGGAGGCAAGTCTCTCCTCATCAACATGGGTCATTAAAGGGAGATCCATTTATGACAACATCTTGGCAGCAATGGTGGGCATTGATTACACGTGGGCATCGATTACACAGCCTTCACTAAGGAAGAGTGCATTTTGATACAACTTGACCTTGACAAGGATTATGATAGGATAACATGGTCATATATTGAAGACGTCATGGAAGCTCTTGGCTTTGGGCATCGCCTTTGTCGCCTCATCCACGCACTGGGCGTTGGTAGCCAGTCAGAACTACTATTCAATGACAGAATTGTGGGCTCCTTTGAGGTTAAAAGGTCCATTAAGCAGGGTTGCCCATTGGCTCCCTTGCTTTTTTCCATCGGGTCACATCCTCTCATCATGATGCTCGAAGTCGGTGCTGCGCGAGGGGGAGATTCAAGGCCTGACCATACCAGGCAACGACTAGCTCCTAGTCAAAATGTCTACAGATGACTCGCTCCTCTTTTTGAAAGCATTCCCCCAGAATGTTCAGAGAGCTTTAGAGATTGTGAAAACATTTGCCGTGGCCTCGGGTTCCAAGTGCAACATAGAGAAGTCAAGGCTTATCTCCCTGTCAGAAAATAACTCTTTCGATCCATCTGTCTGGACATGTGAGATTATCTCACAAGGGTGTATCTTCAGGCACTTGGGAGCCCCCGTGGGGGTGGATGTTACCCACAAACAAAGATTTCAATGGGTGCTTGAGAAAATCAGTACAAAGATGAGAAGGTGGGAGTATGTTCTCCTTCCCTTTCCAAGCTGGATTAAAGTGATAAATGTAATTATGCTTCCGTTTATTGCTTTCCTCAGTTCCTTGCTCAAGATGACTAAGTGCAACTGGAAAGAATTCTTAAAACCCATAAAAAGATTTCTTTGAAAGAACAACACAAAAACCTCTAGACCATGGCAATGGGCAAAATGGGAATTCGTCGCTCGACCAATGGACCAAGGCGGTCTCGGAATCCTTAACCCAGTAACTCATGTGGAGGCACTTTGCGCCAATTTTTTTGGTCTGAATGGCTAAATAGGACCAAGCTTGGGCTATCATGTCCAAGGACATGTTAGAATTGGGTCTGATCGCTGCTCAAGTGTAGGATAGCTAGTGAGGATTTGATCCACCTATTCACGGGATGCCAGGAAATCAGAGGATTATCAGGGAAAATCTGCAAGTGGATCCAGAGGACATGGCAAATTAGGTTCTGCAAGTCTGATTTGTTCCTTGGTGGCAAGAGGTTGGGAAGTCGTGCTCTTCTTGTATGCACTCAAAAAGTCAGGTACTTCTTCTTCCATCAGTTATGGCAGGCGACGAACCGTTGGGTTTTTGAAGAAGGAATGGCTATAGCAAGCTTCTCGGAGATTATACAAGAGAGCAGAGTAACGATGTGCATGATTGGATGCTAACAAGACTTGAATGATTGATCTAGGACTATCAAAGCTATGTTGGCACCCATAAGGTAAATCTTAGAAGGTTAGCTCAAATATATTGTAAAGGCGTCCAGTTTGTTATCTTTCGAACCTCAAGACACGATTTGATCTTGAGGCCATTCTGTATTTCTTTCGATGGTTATAATACAATTCACTCAAGATTGTGAATTTTGCAAAAAAAAACAAACATTCTAAAACATTAGAATGCAAGAGAAGTCAAGACATGTAGGATGTGAAAGGTGAAATAAAAAAACTCATTTAAGGTAAGTCCCCATCATCACTAAAAACATTGAAAGTATGCATAACCCAACTCTCCTCTGAAACTTCTTTTAGAAAGCCAAAAAGTGATAAAATCACTTGGCAATGGGCCTAATGGACAAAAGCCGGGTGATTTTAAAAAAAATTCAATTTGGACACTCTAAAATAACAACATCCTGGTAGATGAGAAGACTTTATGGTTTGTTATTGTACTTTTTCCTTATGCAAACTTTATCCTCTTTAATTAAATATTTTCAAAGCCTCTAACTTTCCTTTTTGTCATTAGGAAATAAGGTGAGAAGTCAGGAAGCCCTCTAAGTTAAGGGGGGTGAGTTATGGGAGTAGGTCAAAATGAGTGCCTACAATCGTGTCATTTTTGTTGTGTTCTAATATGAAATTGTATTGTCCATTATATACATATAAGTACAAATGGCTTATATGTTATGAAGGCCCCACTTAAGCAACAAGGTGAAAGACCCACATTGACATTTTAAAGCAAAGTAAAATAATTTTTTTAAAAATAAAAACAATAAAATAAATGGACCCATTGAAAAAACTAAAACAAATAAATATTTTAATGCTTTCATAAAAAAAGATAAGTTTAATAAGCATAGAAAATAATACGATAATTTTGAAATAGAATTTTATAAAGTCCTTAAATGAAAGGACTCTTTCATAAATTTATTAAGAAAAAAATAATTGAAAGAGTCCCTTTAAAGGGACTTAAAGGGACTCTTTAAGGGATTATGGAGGCCTTTTGAGCAAGCGAACTTTTTTTGGCTTCCCTGGTTCTTTAAAGCCTTTTGAGCAAGCAAAAAAAATTTCCATCATTAACTTGCCATGTTGCACTAATTAACAAGCTTTAACCAATGGTCCATAGTTGCTCCCAAGAGTTCAAGGCTTTGCTAATGCCTTATGCAAGCCAAAAAGAAACCTTCAAGTGAACATCCAAAAATCATACGGTACTAGTATGTGACCCACGCAATGCTTCGACCAAGAAGAGGCAAAGCCCAATTTTGGTAGCTTCTCTCTTGCTCAAGGTGAAAACATTCTTTATGCATTCACAATGTAGTGCAAATTATATTATCTTTGATGCTTTTTTATCAAATTAGATCATCCTCCAAATCTCTAATGCAGTCCTCCATCTAACTATCAATAGTGACATCTTATTTCTTTTTTTTGCAAATCTCACAATAAGGTCTCCCCAATCTCAAAAAGTGAAAGGTCACAATCTTATTTCTTTTTTTTGCAAATCTCACAATAAGGTCTCCCCAATCTCAATAGTGAGTAGGTGAAGGGTGAGTTTAAGAAATGAAAAGACATATGAAGGTAGAAAATTAAAAGACTTTTTGTGTCAATATAAAGAGATGGTGCATTTGTGTTTTTTTTCTCCTTTATTTTTTCCTTAGCATTTTCTCCTCGTTAAAGTGTTCTTGCACTATATACTTACACTATGTAGGTAGTGAATATTTTTATTTTGAAGCCATTGATGAATACCTTGCAATATGTGAGAGGTTATATTAATAAGAAAAAAGCATTACATCGGCACCATGCTCAATCCGACGAGCCATGGCCACATACATTTTAATAAAGACAGATGATCTAAAGGAACACCACCCCGACAACCATCAAATTGTCATAGATCTGACAGTAAGAGTTACGCAATTTTACTTGTCAGAGGTCTTTCTTTTTCCAATCCCAAAAATAGTTTCCCTACTATCTTGGATAATCTCTATGTAGCTAGCTCCTTAGAGATCATGGGCGAACACTCAGCCATTCCTGCCCTTCCAAACATGGTGGAAGAAGCAAAATCTAACTACCTGAGTACATATCAAATCGATTGGGTCTTCATCCCTTTCCCTCCAAGGAACAAATCATTCTTGGAAAACCCAATCTTCTAAGTCCTTTTGGATCATTTTGCACACCTTTCTAGCCATGCCTTTGACTCTTGGGCATTCCAAGAATAAGTATAATAGGTTCTCTCTAGCAAATCTGTTTGAACCGATGCCTCAAGCTACAACCTTGTCACTTGTTGGCAAGGCCCCCCATAGAATCTTCCACAGAAAAATCTTCATTGCCAAGGAAAATTGAGGGTTCTATATGTTCTTTGTAGTCGCCAGCCACCGTGCCTTTGGCCATTGCTTGCTCCACTATTTTTTTAGAGGGGTGGATCAGTATGCCTTGTGCATAAGACCTAGGCTAATGCCCTTGGTGTGTGGTTTGAGAAAGCAAGGCCCTCACTTCGCAATCAATAATATAACCAAGAGCTTCTTTGTCCCGCCCATGTTAGTAGACATAACTTGCAATAAGACTAAGAGCTTCTTTGTCCCACCCATGTCAACTCCTCACATGTTCTATATAGTCTCGGAGGTGCACCACACTTGGATTTTAATGAGGCTACAATAGAAATCTTGTCGTGCCACCCAAAACAGAACATCATCAATAGAAAACACTCCAAGATACACTACAAAGTGCATGCATACAGAAAAATGAATACCCTAAGCATGAATACATATTATTCACACATTGCTGGTTAGCCTTGTCCTTAGGGGCAAGTCATGCAAACATTGCATTTCAAGAGAGCACATTGCAAGCAGGGAACTCAACAAACATTCACATACATGTGGCCCAAAGCATTGCTGTTGACCAATAATTTCATCATGCATAGGTGACAAATGATGTAGGAATCATATATGGGCCCTCACTTTGCATCAACACATAACTTCTCTACCCTACCCATGTTGTATGTACCCTACAATAAGTTCTCTGATAAACAACATCCTAATCTAAAGCAACCCAAAATACACTACATACAACATGCCTTTTGATAAGTGCTTCTAAGAAACAACATCCTAAACTAAAGCAGCCCAAAATACACTACACTTTATGTGCACATGTCTTCACCAACCTCCAAGTGTATTTAAAGCAAACCCTTGTCACAAGTATATATTTACAACCTTGGTATAGAGAAAACATTCCCAAGAATGACATCATTTTCTTTTAGGAGGACAAGACTAACAACATCATCATGGAATTCTTTGCTTTTATCAACATCTTGCTAAATTTCACATCCCATTAAAATACATGTATGATTGCATTGGGTATGAAAATACAAAAAGAAAGCTGGCTTGGTTGTAGATGGGGATGCAGATTGTGAGAAGACATCTTACACCAACATATGAATGCAAAGAAAACGTATGTTTGGAGAAGACAGAGAGCGTATCTCAATAGCACTATCTTCTCCCTCTTGTCAAAGAAGCAATAGAGACACATATTGGCAGAGAGAGAGAGAGAGAGAGAGAGAGAGAGAGAGAGAGAGAGAGAGAGAGAGAGAGAGAGAGTGAGTGTAAGTATTGTTCCCCATCGCTACACTATCAATTTGGTGTAGATAATGAAGTAGCCTTGACAAGCACAATCTGATGGGGTAGTGTGCATAGTAAGCCAATTTAGCAAGGATCGCCAATTGGCTACGGATTGGTATATGGGAGCACATGAGGCCCACTTAAGACGGCCTTTACTTAGAAATAGTTCTAGTGGCTCTAGGTAGGCACTTTTATAGAGTCTCACATAGCTTTGTACTTTTCAACAAATTGTGTGACCTACTAATTTTGTGGTTGTCAATGGCCCATGAAAAATCTATTAACACTTGTTTCACTGGGGCCTCTATCACACACACTATTCCATGTTGGTTGAGAAATGATATATTTTGACTGTAGTTAATGTGAATCATGTGTGACAAAAGGCACCCAAATTTCTTTGTTCAGGGTCTATTTGGTGCTTGCGTCTAGCATGGACCTAAGTATATTGTAAACCAACCCTCATGGCTCCCTGTTAAAGACAGCACGATCCACAATTATGCCATAAAACAATACTACAAACAACATTAGTAGTGCTACCATTTGCCATCCAACCCTTGTTCCATGTTCAATAAAGAATTTCAACCATCAATATAGCAAGAGCAACTAAGCTACACTCACTCAATCACCATGAATATAGCTATAATCATTACATTGGTGTAGGGTGGGCTCGAGTCACCTTCTCCCAAGGGGATCCCATCTACTGTAGTAGCAAACGACTATATTGTGGCAAGGAATGGTAGCCCACAACCCTACACACAATAGTCCATGCAAGTATTTTGAGCTCCTTCATAACTACTGCTATAGGTTTGCACCACCATCGATGGTCTACCACCGTCTTTTGTTTGCTCTTGCTAAGACCTCTCCTCTATGAGCAGTTAATTCCTTGCTTAACTTGTTATATGTGTTGCCTGATGTCTATGCTACATGCTGCTCATCGATTGGAATCCACAATTGTATCTTTCCCTCAAGAGAGAGGGATGCAAATAAACATTTTTCATTTAGTTTCTTTTTCATTCAAAATTTGTTGTTTCCATTCAAAAATCCTTTTTGCCTTCTCTCTCTTATATTTAATTTCTAAATCTTTACCTCAAAAGTTCTCTCTCTCTCACTCTCTCTCTCTCTCTCTCTCTCTCTCTCCACACACACACACACACACACACACACACACACACACACACACACACACACACACACACACACACACACACACACACACACACACACATCAATTCAATCTTGTTTTCATTTCTTTCTTTCTCTCTCTCTCCAAGTTTATGTCTATGTAGGTAGAGCTATGTGCAGTAGTATAGGAAAATGATGCATAAGAGGTCTCAGCATAGGATTGAGGCATCACTCCCTAATCTCCTTGTGAAGAAACATGTTTTCTATGAAATTATTCTCCATTAATTGATCATGCAATTCACTTATGAGTGATGAGTAATTAACAAGAGAAGAGGTGGCATGAGCCATTGTAGCTTGTGTTTCCTATTGCTGGGTGTGGCAACCTTGTTTGTCTCATCCACACATACCACATTGCCCTTGGCCTTCCTCTTTCTTGTGTTGATGCTTCTGCTTGTGGGTCTTGAATCACTTGGGGACTCCCTCTGCTCCTTTGCACCAAAGCTCTCTCTCTCTCTCTCTCTCTCTCTCTCTCTCTCTCTCTCTCTCTCTCTCTCACCTAATCAAAAAATTTAAATCATGAATACAATACACATACGAATTGAGCTAGCAGGCATTCTGGAGTTTTAGATGAGAATGACCTTGTGGTTAATAGGGGGTTTTAGAAGAAATACTTTTTGGAGCTTCTCTGTCTGCAAGAAAAATAAAGCCACAAGCCCACTCACGACACAAGAGCAATCCCGGCCACAAGGAGGTTATTCAAAAGAAGTTGACTGGCAACCTGAGATGGATGGACACTATTAAAGAAGACATACTCCGAAGCATTTGTGCACATTTTTGGTGTGTATTTATTGCATAAAATTGCATGAGTTTCCAATATACAAGGAAAGCTTCAAGTTTCAAAGAGACGAGTTGGATTTCTTTTGTGCACAAGCATGGTAATGGTTTACATCATCACCTTATCACAACAATTCATAAGCAGCTTAGTACGATAAGGTGCATGCTATTTGTTCATGTACACTTTCATATCGTTTGTATCTTGAAACGGAATAGAAATGAAAGAAAAATAACGTCACGTAGTTGTTTGTTTTTGCAGGAGTTTTGGCCATTATGCTAAACAACAAGATGTGGTGCAAAATTGAGGTTGTGACCTGAATTCATGCATGTCATTGATCTCTATTTTTCTCTCCCCAAATTACAAAAGCATGTCCCTCTTTGAGAGAGCAGATTGTATTCAACCATTTACATGCTTTAGCCTATTCTCTTATGCACAATCTCTACCATACCAACCATTTCTCTTAGCTCCTACTCTCTTAAATGTGAGACCGGATGAGGCAGTGTAGGAGAGCCTCCTTTTGTATACAAATTATGTCCCTTTAAAATTGAGAGTATGAGTATTATACCCTACTTTAGTGCTTGGCTTTGGATCACATCAAATTTCTTTTCTCACATTTTAGCTTGGACCATTGCCTACATTTCTATTTCTCTCAGAACCTTCATGGGTTAGATTTGTCAGTTGCGACCATTATATCCATAGTCTTCAAGCATGCTACATGTCGAATTTGGTCCCATAGGTCAATTTAATCTTTAAGGATGTTATGACTCTCTCTCTCTCTGTCATGTCATTTTTTATTGTTTCTAAGATATTAAAAATCCCACCCCCTTACCCTCCTTGAGAAAGTATGTTCGCATGTAAGCAATTGCATTCAATAATTAAGACTTGTTGCCTATATTTTTTAGGTCTCTTGTGTACCTCTCTCTCTCTCTCTCAAAAATCATTTGATAGTACTTCTACCTCAATTATTTATTCTGGTGATGTTAAACATTGTGTGTGTGTGTTATTTAAGATATGCAATAGGGTGACTCCTTGTGAGTAGTGTTTAGAGAAGGTTTACCTAAGCTTATCTGTTGAGATTTTAGATTAGCCAGTCTCAAACCGGGTTCAAAGGAAGTGAAGTGGGTAAAAATAGTAAAAAATGCTTTAAAATTGTCGATTTTAGAGATTATTAGTACCTTTGGTGTGCATCTTAATTGAAAGGAGATGGGCATTGTAGATACATCAATTCAATAAAGGCCAATTTGGCTACAAAGGGCAAATGCCAAAAGGTTGATCTTGAGGGCTTGAGAGAAAGAGAGAGAGAGAGAGAGAGAGAGAGAGAGAGAGAGAGAGCCCAGTCAATGGAGACACACACGGGGCCACTGCTATTTGTTGATACATCGGACAGTCAACATCTTCTCTTAGCGACACTATGCATAGGTAGAGGGGGGGGGGGGTTATGTGTGGAGAGGTCAAGAGTTTAGGAAACTTTTTATGTCAATAAAGAAGTTATAGAATATTCTAACGTCATAGAAACAATAGCAAATTATTTTAAAGATTTGAAGCGTTTGATAAGATTGGAGTGATATAGAGATGACATGCGTAAGTTGAAATCTCTCTCTCTCTCTCTCTCTATCTATATATATATATATATATATATATATACATACACACACACACACACACACACACACACATACACACAACATATATATACATGTTGTTTCAACCCTTCATTTTCAACCTGTTGTTTCAACCCATATACATATATATATATATATATACACACACACTGATGGGAGCAAAGCGAACCCCGAACCCCCGACGGCCTCTAAAACACCGGGGACCGAATGGCGCGCCTCGAGCCTGTCACGGTAAAGCAAACAGGGGCACCACCTAGCTTCAGCGGCTAGGACGCAAACAACAGACCACCATAACAAAGTTTTCATCCAAGAGAGATGGATGCTTGGGAGTAATGATGAAGAGGAAAGGGAATGAGATCAAGTGAGAGAGAGAGAGAGAGTGAGAGTGAGGGAGGGGGTATAGCGGCTTAGTACTTAGGCACCACAAAAGGATGGCGAATCCGCACACCCTTCACACATACACAAGCTCACTCCAAACACAAAACTAGGTGGCGATTCCGCACACCTCACATGGGCAAAACATTGCAAGAAAACATACTCACAAAACCTCAAGCTTTATTTAGAGAATAAGGCGATGAAATGGGGAGCATAGGGTAGGGGAATGAGAAGGGAGAGCGTGGTAGAGCACATGGCGGATAGGTGGGAGTTGATGGCGAAGACTCGCACGAGGGTTATGGCCATCATCCTTCATTTCGTTGCCCTTCATCTTCCATAGCCAAGGGTGTAGAGGTCATGCTCAAGATGAGCATGGTGATTGCGGTGATGGTGATGGTGTGGGTGTGTGTGTGTGCACTAGGCACACACAGTGCATAGTGTACTCTTTGGTGATGTTGTGTGTGTGTGTGTGCACTAGGCACACACAGTGCATAGTGTACTCTTTGGTGATGGTGTGTGTGTCTTAGTGTGATGGTGACCCATCTTTATATAGGAGAGGAGGGGGGGAGAAATTCTAGAATTTAGAAATGAAGAAATCATTATCTACATAGGCCATGTGACTGTGGGCCCCACTTGTCTGGCTGTGTGTATATGTGCCAAAGCAACAGTCTCATGAGAGAGACTAAGAGAGAGAGATGGGTTGATGAAAAAAAGTGAGAGGTGACATGGAGAATAAAGTAATTACAAGAGGGGAGAGAGGGGAGTGTGTTCAGAGGTGAATCTGTGTGCAGATGTGTGTGAACACAAGAAAAATCAAGTAACCACCGGGTGGGGATGGGTCTGTGGGCACCTTTTTCAGTGAAACTGACTGTGTGTGAGTGTGGGGGAGGTAATTTAACTACAAGACAAGAGACATGGCGCCCTTTAGAGAGAGAGGGGGGTATTTGGGTCATGGGATATGATAGGAGAGAGAAAGGGGGGGTGGGGTATACTATTTTGGAAGATAGGATAAGTTGCATATGAGTTAGGGTGCATTATTGGTGAGTTAGAATGCATTATTGGTGAGAGGTGGGGTAGCTTGAGGGGAGAGAGAAAGGAGAAAGGACAAGAGGAAGAGAGAGGGGGTTGACCTTTTGAGTGGAGGAGAGGAAAAGGGACAGACGGCGAGGCAACAGTGAAGAAAAAGGAGGCAAGGTGGGGATGGGTTGCCCCGCAGGCATGAGGTGGCCTATTTTACCTTTCTCATATATTTACATAATCATGCTTAATTTTTTTTCTTACTTTTCCAATGTCTTTTATCACTCCCTCCCTAAGAGGAGGTTTCCATGGGGTGGGGACGAGAGAAGAGGGGTATGGGAGCTTGGCTTGTGAAAAGCCCCCATCAACACACACACACACAGACATATATATATATATACACATATATATATATATATACACATATATATATATATATTTATATGTGCTTAATTTGAAGATTTGCACCTAGGTCTTGAGGCCTCTTGCTATTGTTACAATACAATCACTACGAGATTCAAAATTTATTTGCTCCCCTCGTGCTCCCCCCCCCCCGGCCCCAAAAAAAGAAAAAATATATCTCTCTCTCTCTCTCTCTCTCTCTCTCTCTCCTCCCCATAGGTATATCAATTGTTGGACTTGTTGTGTAACTTTAATGTCTCTCTAGATTGTTCCTACACCCTTAAACATTTCTCTCTCTCCCCTCTTCTCCTTGTCGCATCATTTGTTGGGCGCTAAAAAAGTGTCCTGTCTCTTTCTCTCTCTCAGGCTGATTTTTTATGAGCACCCTTGCCTGTCAAAATTTAGAGGATTTATAAATTTCTAAGAAATTCCCATAGTTTATATCTTGAAAATAAAAAGAACAAAATATCCCAAAATTGGTAAAAGCCCCCTCAACTGGGCAATCTCTCTCCCCATTTGGAGTGCCAATGAGTGTTTGTTTTTGTTGAGCATATTGTCCATTTTCTACGAGTGAGAAATGTTAGCTACTCTTTTAAAATTACACTATAATGTCAAGAAAACCATAATATTTTGAAAATTTGAAAGGTTTGAAGGGTGCCCTTGGTGAGACAGAGTCCCTATGAGCTTGATAATAAAATCTCTCTCTCCCTCTCTCTCTCTCTCTCTCTCTCTCTCGCTTGTGTACACGTACACACACACACACACACACACACACACAAAAGCAATGGAATGGTCTCTCTACCTCTCTCATGGTCAATAACATGACTAAGGACCCCTTCATTTGCATGTACGTGTTGTGTACACGTACACAACACACACACACACACACACACACACACACACACAAAAGCAATGCAATGGTCTCTCTACCTCTCTCATGGTCAATAACATGAATAAGGACCCCTTCATTTGCATGCATGTCCTCAAAGCAAGACAACCCCAGGTAGACACTAGTCAAGCTTTTTTCTTTGTCTCCATCTCTTTAAAGAAATACAAACTTCCAGAAATTTCTAAAAATGATCAATATCAGGAAAAAAACCCCTTGAAAAAATAAAACCAAATATATCTTCAAAAATTAAATTCTCATTAAATAATAAAAACTCTACTAAAATTATTTCTTTTTTGTTATGGGCATTTAAACTGGAACATTTATTTTATGTAGAGTACAAAGTCATTTGACTTTACATTCTTGAAAGCTCATCATTCCTTACAATGTTACCCTTCACTTTTGCATTTTAGAGTAGATGTTTTGTAATTTCTTTCTTTCAATTGAACCAATGAGTGACAAGTGGGTTGCCTCTCCATTCTTGAAATTTTTAAGCTGAATTATATATAGAATAGATATAGATTTCTCAAAGCTGCATCATCTTTTGATAACAAGGTGAGAAGGCACGAAGGCCTACTAAGTTAAGGAGAGATGGGGGAGAGTAAGTTTAAATACGTGCCCATAATCACATGAAATTTTTGTTGTGTTTTAATATAAAATTGATGATATATTATACATATTTAATCACAAGTACTTTATATTTTACAAAGATCCCCACTTAAATAATGTGAACTAGTATGTGACCCGCGTGTTGCTACAGCCAAGGAAACAATACCTCTATTCTCATAGGGTTATCTTCTCTTC